>NC_138026.1:20870161-21403490 GCF_964106645.2 Podarcis pityusensis
GGACAGTTTTGGAAAATACCACCTTGCAGAATATTATTTACAGTCAGAATTATTCTGGAGTGCACATGTCAAATATTTTGAATAATTGTTTTATATATAAGTGGCAGATAGAGAAGCAGAAGAATCTTTTTATCTTTCTCTATTTTCTCCTTTCTTTTTATGGTTAGTTTTTTATCTGCCTTCTATTATCTTTATATTTATTCTCTATAAGTATTACTTATATGCAGGTTTTAATATTTAATATTGCAACAAATGAGAGGGAATTAGCTATACCTGCCATTCCTGTGGGTAGGTCAAGAACAAAGAAGGGCTTTGTACATGGTTTGTTTGCACACCTGTTTTTCCACTACTCTGCCAGTAGAAAATCTATATCAGCTGGCATATTAGGAGACTTTCAAACCAGTGTGTCATCCTGCTGAGCTATCTTTGTCTTTGCTAGCGGAGTGGCATCTATGTTACTTCCTGAAGCCCCTCAGCAGATTTCCAGCTGAGTTTAGGATTGATCCCTGAGTAATAGAACCCAGGGCTTGACAAAAAACTTCTGCACAGTGAAATTTGGTCAAGAAGCCAAATGCCAGTGACCTCCCCAAAGTGGTTCAAATCACTAACACATGAAACTAAAGAGGACTTTTGGTAGATACTTTGGTGGCTCTGAAGCAACACTGACTAAAGAAGCGTGTTACAAAAAATAATCATCATTAAAATGTTGTGCAAACGTACCTCTACAAGCTGTGACTTGTCATAATCTTTACGATGCCGATAGATGCATTGATTAAGGAGGGAGTATAGTCTCTCAAGCTGGTCAACAGTCAGGTTATCGCTTTTTTTAACCAACACATCAAGTAAATTCTATAAAGAGATATTGGCAAGAATCCAGGGTGAAGTTTATAAGGAAAGTATGAATCAGATTTCCTTCAAACGCTTAAGGAAGTGTTAGGATAAAAAATTAAGAAATGCTATTAAGATTTAAGATTACCTATCCAGCCACCCTTACCATTAATCTGTCATGGTCAACAATGACAGGAGGTACGGGATCCAATTGCTCCTCCTCTGGAACCTGTGCCAAAGCAAATTTGCGAGGTTTCTTATTTTTCAACGTACCTGAAATTTTAAAAAAGCAAATATCAAAAATCAGGACACATAAGGTAACAATTAACAGCAGCATTAAATTCCAAGTGGTCCATTAATAATTTTTATTTTATTTTCAAAGTCTTAAGTGGCTCCAAGAACACAGGATGGGAAACATCTTTATCCAACAAACAGCGAGCTGATGTTGCTTTAAATCACTACAGACAAGCTTTCTGCCAAAATAGGAAGCATCTGTTTCAATGAAAGTAGTATAGATTTACTTGACTACAGGATTAGAACAGGGATAAATGATGAATACACCGCATACCTTCTTTATCTGACGATTCAGCTTCTTTAGTTTCAGTATCTATGCCTTGCGATTTCTTCTCGTTATTGCTGCATTGTGGTCCCTCGGTGCCAGACTGTTTTAATTGTTCCTCGTCGGGACTGTCGCTCGAAGCTTCGGGTTTTTCCTTTTGGGGATCGGCGGTTACATTTTGTTTGGGAATGGACACGTCAGGGATGGCAGGAGGCAAAATAGCATTCGGTGACTCACATTCGCCATACCGACACCCTGGGACAGCAGCTACTTCAGAGGCCTGGCCGTTTAAATGGTCCCCCTTGAACAAGGCCTCCTCCTTGGATTCCTTTTCTACAGTCAGAGTAATCTTCTTACTTACTAACAGGGACTCGTTGGAGCTCTCTTCTGTGGATGGAATACTGTTTTCTTTCCCGACTGGCCCATTGTTCAGTGTCTGTTCTCCATGTATATCCATGATATCGCAAGACGACTCATCATTTGTCATAGAGAGATCGCCCGTTTCTTCTCCATTCTCTTCAATGCAGTCTGTACTTCCCTCAAGCTCCCCGTTCTCCAGCATCTTGCTGTCCTCCCCTTGGTTTTCATCATCTGCAAACTTGGCATCATCTTCGTCTTTCTTCAAATTATTCACTTTCCTCTTCTTAATAATGCCTTTGCCCCACTGTGAACGTCGTCTTGATTTCCTCCTTAATCGAACTGAATCATGAAGAGATAAAAGTTTCCATTAGAGATGCAAAGATTTGCTTAGTAAGCAACGGGCAAGGTATCAATAAAATCAAGTCTATTTATTTTAATATTTTACCTTGCCTGGCCCAAAGGTCATCCAAGGCAGCTAATTATGATATAAAACAACATAAAAAAACACAGTAACACTTTCTTAAAACACACGCACACAAAATCCTAATACTGATCACCAGCCCTCTAAGGCTTATAACTCCTGTTTATGCTTATAACACTTAGTATATTTGAGTTTACAAAAAGTAAAAAAATTAAATTTTAAAAAGTTTCTGACTTTATTTATCCATTTCATAAAACAACAAAGAGTCTTATGGGCCCATAAAAAGACCAACAAATTTATTGTGACATAAATGGGGAATGCTGACAAAGATTTCTAGTGTTTACGGAGCAATATTTCAGTACCTTACCCTTCCAAATCTATCTGGATTATCTAAATACTATGCAATTAAACAGTTGCCAAGTCTCAGTATTCTGAAAGAGACTGTTTATAGGGGGCATTTATTCCAAGTACGGTGGTACCTCGGGTTAAGTACTTAATTCGTTCCGGAGGTCCGTTCTTTACCTGAAACTGTTCTTAACCTGAAGCACCACTTTAACTAATGGGACCTCCCACTGCCGCCACACCGCTGGAGCACGATTTCTGTTCTCATCCTGAAGCAAAGTTCTTAACCCAAGGTACTATTTCTGGGTTAGCGGAGTGTGTAACCTAAAGCACATGTAACCTGAAGCGTATGTAACCCCAGGTACCACTGTAATGTTCTGTAGACCCTTGTTGTTCTCTCACACTAGGTATTCACTGCTCCTGAGAGAATTAAGCCTCCCTAAGGAGAAAACTAGGAGCATGTCTTATTTCTTGCAACACAATTCTGCGGGCCTTAACATAAATAGTACAATTTTTGGTCACTGTGCTTCAATAATTTAATAGAACAATGCATGTTCAAGTAATAGTTCAACAACTATCTTTGCCAGAGACAGCTACTGAATACAGCTATCAAGTAACCCATTTAAAGATGCAAAACAATGTGCTTTTGACACCATCTACTGGCAACAGCAAGGAACAATCCCATGTTTTAAAAAGTTCATTTTCAACATGTTCTATTCTCAAAATACGTGTAGGCAATGCTGCCTTTCCTGTGTAAAAACACCTCCGTGTGTGTCAAATGCGACCACAGTCTTTGATTCATTTTACAACGGTTTGCAAGGCAAACTGGCCACAGACACAAACATCCATGCACGCTCATCCCTCTTTTTACAGGGCTATATTCTAGCGTAACATGGTTATATGTCCAACAGGTCGTCTTTGGTCTAGGCTTAAGTATGGCTTTTATACCAAGGGAATCCACTGAAGAAATTTTATTATGAGAGAGAGCTTTGGTTCTCTCCAGAAGCTCCCATTTTCGGCTCTAGACCTTTGTTTTGTTTTTATTTTAAGGAATTTACACACTACCATTTTCACCCTTAAAGGTAAAGGTAAAGGGACCCATGACCATTAGGTCCAGTTGTGGCCGACTCTGGGGTTGCGGTGCTCATCTCGCTTTATTGGCTGAGGGAGCTGGCGTACAGCTTCTGGGTCATGTGGCCAGCATGACTAAGCCGCTTCTGGCGAACCAGAGAAGCACAAGGAAACGCAGTTTACC
This sequence comes from Podarcis pityusensis, assembly GCF_964106645.2. NCBI lineage: Eukaryota > Metazoa > Chordata > Lepidosauria > Squamata > Lacertidae > Podarcis > Podarcis pityusensis. The sequence continues at coordinate 20,873,927 of NC_138026.1, forward strand.
TTCCCGCTGGAGCGGTACCTATTTATCTACTTGCACTTTGACGTGCTTTCAAACTGCTAGGTTGGCAGGAGCAGGGACCGAGCAACGGGAGCTCACCCCATCGCGGGGATTCAAACCGCCGACCTTCTGATCGGCAAGTCCTAGGCTCTGTGGTTTAACCCACAGTGCCACCCGCGTCCCTATTTTCACCCTTATGTCCCATTAAATCACACAATATACAAAATTTAAAACACAGATTAAAACATCAGAGATCAGAACATGGTGCAAAAGGTCTCTTAAAATACATCCGTTTTAACCTGATGTCTGAAACTTAGCAGGGACTTTGCCTGCCTGATTTCTAATGGGAGCTCCATTAGAAATGCATGCTCAATTGGTAGAGCATAAAACTCTTAACCACTAGGTCATGGATTCAAGGCCCATGTTGGGCAAAAGATTCCTGCACTGCAGGGGGTTGGGCTAGATGATCCTCATGGTCCCTTCCAATGACACAGTTCTATGGTTCTATGAACTGGACCCACTACACTGAATGGACAACTCCTACTGGATCTGGGGAGGGGAGAGGAGATGATGATGATGATGATGATGATGATGATGATGATATTAGAGAACGGGTGTCATGGGAGGCTGTGGGGGAAATCGTCAAAAGTTGCCTCCCATCCTCTTCCATTAGAGCAGTGATGGCCAAACTTGGCTGTCCATCAGTTTTGGGACTACAATTCCCATCATCCCTTACCATTGGTCCTGTTGGCTAGGGATGATGGGAGTTGTAGTCCAAAAACAGCTGGAGGGCCAAGTTTGGCCATCCTCTTGCAATGGAGGATGCCTCTGCTAGCTCAAAAGCCTTCCCATAAGTGCAAGTATACCAACTGGATTCCATCCACACTAACTACCAGACCAGGACAGCATGCTTCTTTAAAAAGTATTTTTCATACTAATTCTAATATCTGAAATTGTTCAGTGAAAAACTATTTCAGTCGAATCTTCTTCCAATCCAGTCTCATAAGGAATTTTAGTAAATTGACACCTAACTCAACGGATGAGTACTATTCTGGCTATCTTATAAAAACTAGCTGAAGTAGTAATAGCAATTAGGTGAACACTTCGTTTTTTTAAAAAAATGTAATAGGAGATGTGTGCCAGATATATACTCATCTTGTTTAGAGCTATGCTTATCGCCTGGATAAAATGGTCTGAAATACTCACATGCACATTTATTTGCAGAGTTGTGCCAAACTGACATTGCATTTTTTTGCCTGTTCTGGAATGCCTCCTCAATTCTCGTTTCTGTTTTCTGTACAGTGGAACCATGAGGATTTATTTGGTCTGCCGTTACTGATAAGCCTGTGTACAGAAGATAAGCATACCTATTTTAATAATCCCAGCAGTATTAACTGCCCGAGTTATTAAAAGCAGCCTGGAATAAAGTATAACATTAAAAACTTTCGGTGATTAAATTAATTTCACCAGATACTCCCAAACATCTACATCAAGAATATTTGCTTTTCCCCCAACAACGGAATGTATGAGACCCGCAGTATGAAACCTGACAGTTCAAACTTATCTGTTTCAAAGAAAATACTACTTAGCATTTATATAGGGCTTCCCAACTGGTGGCCTGCCGACCCCAGGGGGTCAGTGGCACCATTCACATAATAAAAACTACCATAGAGATATCAAAATTTTCAAAAGTAGAGGGTCCATGGCTTGGCTTTTGAAAAACCTGAGGTTGCCCAGTACTTAGCTAATTGAGAATCACTGCTTGAAGAGTGTTCATAGCTCATCATAAAAATTAACCACCTTCACACATCATGCCAAACCTTAGTTTAGTGTGACGTGTATGAGAGTAGGAATGAACAGCAACGTGCCTTTGGGCTTGAACAAGGTTTCTTATTTGCCTCTTTCCCCGCATGACTGTGATGAGTTATTTTGCTTTTGCTTTTTCTTAACTGTGGTTTCACATGTCATGCAAACAATGGTTGGTTTCAAACAACCTGACCTCAAAATTTCTGAACTCCTGGCAGCACAGCAGGTGGGTTCATGTGAATCTGAGGCTTGCTGCTGCTCATTCCTATGGAACAGCCTGAAGTCCAAACACAACCATTATATGTTGCAAGCCTTACAATCACCCTGTAGTGATTGTATTATTGGTCAGTATTATTAACCATGTCATGCAGATAGGGGGCTGTGGCGGAAGGGAAAAATAGATTGCCTCTAGGTCCATCAAGTGATTCTATGGTAAAGGTTAGATTCAAACACTTTGCTCTGAATAAATGTGGAGAAGTTTGCATTGCTAACTACTTAACTCTACAAGGTTCCTAACATACCGTATTTTTCCATCTATAAGACGCCTCCATGTATAAGACGTCTTTTGGGGGGCTCCGATTTTAAAAAATGGAGGGTGATGTATCTGTGTATAAGACGCCCCCAATTTTTGACATTATTTTTTAGGAAAAAAACCTAGTCTTATACACGGTACTCAATTCTGATTTTAAAAATCGATGCAAAATGGTTTTACTTTCCGTATTTACTTATTCCTTTGAATTCTAATTTCTATAGAATTTACAGTACACAAGACATTTTACAACACTTTTATCGTTATTTTTCTTGACAACTATCTGAGGAAGATGAATACTAAAAATGTGGTTATGAGCTACTAAAAGTGGGTTAATAAAAAGTTTCTTGAACTGGCCCCAAAACTTTCAAACTGGACTTAAAGAATCTAAATCTAAATAACGTGAACCTTGAAATGCAACACTTCATCAGATTTTTTTCTGGTGATAATTGGTTTCTTAGAGACTGTGCATTTATTGATCAAGAATTCAATTGCCATTTGTGTATTGTGTATCATATATAGTCAATGTATTTTTTAAAAATTATAAGAATACCTCTCTTTTTTCTTGCTTCCTTTACTTCTTCACACATTTTATTGAACTCTGGATCAAGCTCAGCAGCAATGATAGCATGTGCAGTGTCCTTCAGAGTACAGGCTCGGTGCCTAATGATTTTATCTGGAAAATCAACGTAAATTTCATTTTTAACCATCAAAAACATCTAATTTATTTCTTTATTTATCGTCTTTGTGCAACAGGACCACTGAAGACAATGACAGAAATAAAAGAGAAAACAATTTTTAAAACAGCTCAGAGTTAAATTAAGAGCCATAAAATAAATAATATCCATATAAGTAATCAAATGTGGAACAAATATGTTTTAATCAGCCTTCTAAGACTTAACATTAGTGCTGCTTAGCAGGCATACTGATATGTATCATGCTTGCACAACTTGCACTCTAAGCTGAATATCTTTATTATGCTACTCGACTGCCAGTGAAGAACCGTTTTCTGTAAAACTGGAAGATCAAAATGCATGGTACCTTCACACCGGTGGGTCATAAGCTGTGCAGGTCTGATTTATAAAGACTTCACGTGTCTATGTACGTATGTATCAGTTCTATCAGCTTTGTCTTGAAAGCTTTTTGTTTTAAAAAATCCATACTTCCAGCTTCCAGTTTGGCTAACACTTTACTTTAGAATACCTGGGTTTAAATATTATGTATGCATTCCTACACATTTAGGTTCCCAACAAAATCAATCAGATGTAGCTTTTAAATAAATACATATTGAGATCCAAATGCTTCTTTAGGCATGGCAAAGAAGTTAGGTGAGCTCATTGAATTTTTTTACTTTTTTCTTTAAACAGTAAGACTCCACTCCATAACAGAAATTGCTTGCGAAAGCACCAACAGTTTTAAAAGCAAAAACAGATGAGTGCCTTAAGACCTCCCTACACCTACCTCCTTAGAAATAGCATTACAACAGCAGCTGTGCTTTAAAACCTTTAGTACAAATGAAATTTGATATTTGCTTAACTTTGGTCTGATAATTGACTTTTATCCTACACCTAATTGCCATACCAGCAGTATAGTGCAATGGTAGGGAAATAACAAAATCACACAGGATAGAAAGCTGTTTTAGTGAAGGTAGCCAGGAAAGTTAAAGACTTTCGCTTGGTGACAGCAATGAGGACCCAGGAGGTCATTTGGATTGTTTTCTTTATTTTCTCACAGTGCAGGATGTAGCCTATGCTGCTACATTCATTCATTCAGTCAGTAACTAATATTGAGTAATGTTAGCTTTTAACCAATTTGTATAAGACACAGCTTATACAAATAGTTGAACTGCAACTGAATACACAATTAAATGTGATGTCATGTTTAAGTTGTTTTTTAAAAAAAATCCTTACCCCCAGGATCTTTGTCAGGATTATATTCCAATGCATTGCTGCATATGAGATCTATGTCTATTAGGAAATCCTTTGCAGTTAAATAATTGTGCTTATCAATTTTACTTATTACTGTAGACAGGTCCATCGGCTCTCTGATAACTTCAAGGTAATCTGAAACCTATAATCAAACAGTGACACAGAGTGACACAAAAGTGACACAGAGATTTATGCTAACTTTAACATACTCAGCACTATCATTTTGTTTTCGAACACAGTAATTCTAAACAGTTGAAACCATGATAAGAAATAATGCTGGAACAACATTTGTTCACCCCAAGATTCATCACTCTGATTTTTACCTGGCAAGGAAAACTCCTATCAAAGCTCTTTTGTTCTGTATATGTAATTTTCATTTTCATTTTTAATTACAGTGGTACCTCGGGTTAAGTACTTAATTCGTTCCGGAGGTCCGTTCTTAACCTGAAACTGTTCTTAACCTGAAGCAGCACTTTAGCTAATGGGGCCTCCTGCTGCCACCACGCCGCTGGAACACAATTTCTGTTCTCATCCTGAAGCAAAGTTCTTAACCTGAAGCACTATTTCTGGCTTAGTGGGGTCTGTAACCTGAAGCCTATGTAACCTGAAGCGTATGTAACCTGAGGTACCACTGTATTCTGTAGAGAGAGAAAAAAGTGCAGGACCTTTCAAACACAATGAAGAAGGCCTTATTCACACATCTGCTTCCAAGACATACACAACTACTAGAAAGTTCCTGCAGTCAGAATCATAAGAACATTGTTCGATGCCGATGGCCTGTCTTGTCTAACTTCCTGTTCTCAAAGCGGCCAACCAGACGCCCAGGCACAAGAGCACCTTTTCCCTCTTGCCATTTTCAGCAACTGGTATTCAGAATCATTACTGCATCCATCTGTCCTGAGTCTTGCACCACTCAGCTTAAATAGATGTTCATGAGTTCCAGTGTTACGAGAGAGGGACAAAAACTTTTATCCATCCACTTTCTTCATGCTGGGAATAAATTATGTATGCTTCTATCATGACTTACTTGCCTTTACTCTAAGCCAGGCTTCCTCAACCTCGGCCCTCCAGATATTTTTGAAACTACAATACCCATCATCCCTGACCACTGGTCCTGCTAGCTAGGGATCATGGGAGTTGTAGGCCAAAAAACATCTGGAGGGCTGAGGGTGAGGAAGCCTGCTCTAAACCAAAAAAGCTCGAATGCTGTGACCTTTTGTCATAGGGGAGTTGCCCCATCCCATGAAAAGAAGAGCCCAATATAGATTTTACATTTGATGGGCATTTAATATTTGAGGAAATGAGATGAGATGAAACAGATTCAAAGCCCGAAATTGCTTGGAGGTCCAATTGCCTAAAAATAGCTACCCAGGCATCGGAGGCCCTTCTACAGGTGCCCCTATCAAATAGGGCACAGTATGTAATCCTCACCTGAGAGGAGGCCTTTACAGCAGGTGAACCGCAATCATGGAATAAAATAATTTTTTTAAATGCTGTAGTTCTTTGGCATACCTCTGGAGCTCCATGCAGTCAAAGGAATGAGCTCCCACCACTGGGGAAAAGGGCTGAGGTTTGTCCCTGCAGTTGCACGGAGGTCTGGACAAAGTTCTGAAGCCTCAGTACTGTTCCATTACTTCTGAATGCCCATATCAAAGCCTGTGCAATGTGGGAAACAAGACCCTGCCTGTCTCTCACTTTAGGCTGGGACAGGCGCTACAAATGTGCACCCTGGAATAAAAACTAAAATCATGCTGCAAAGTGCATTTGTGAATCTCTGGATCACTTTTAAAATGTCCCTGAGGAATTCTACTGGTCCCTTCCTCCCTGTCTGAAAGTCCCCCTCCGAGCACAGCTTTTTGTCTTTTCTTGGACCGGCTTCATGCCCATGAATCAACTATTTTCTATTTTTTACATTTTCAAATAAATCAGTAAACTCGTCAGTTTACATTTTTAGACAGGACTGACTTGCAATAGCGCTCATGTAATGTTAAAAATGTATTGTAGAAAATACCTCTTAAGTACAAGAAATAAATTGGTTACATATACAGAATTTTAAAAATCTAATGGCTAAAGTGATGACCAGGTCTTGATTTGAGCTAGGGCTCAACACAGGAATCTATTTTGAATCTTGGAACATTTCAGGTAGTATTCGAAAACAGCAAATGCACAGAAAGACCAATATTTAACTGTGGTGTGTGTGCCCCCCCTGCCGCCGCCCCTTGCACAAATAGGACTTGACCCTTTTTTCCCTCTCCCCTGTAGTCTCCCTGCATGCATTCAGAATATGTTGTGGAGAGTTGGGGAACCCTCCAAAACAAAAGATAGGGCCAAGGAGCTTTGATTTTGAAGAGGGAGCGTAAGTTCTATCATCATGCCTGCTGGCACAACATTAGATCTCACTCAATAAATTTATATCAATATTCACTGCTCTTAGTCTAGATTGGGGGCTGTGTTTTCATATTAAATAGTATAGCTGCCACTGTAGACTGAGCTGATACCACTCAGAAACCTAACCAGTGGTCCAATTGCAAATTTGCAAAATGGAGCCAGTAATTTACTCTTCCACAGCACTTTTTTGACTAGGGATGGGCCACCATTCTTTTTAACGGCCACATTCCCTTGGTAATCTGTCATGGTCTCATAACAACTGCGGATGGGGCCACTCTCATGTACTTCTGTCCCCTCTTTTTCTCTTTCCAGGCTCTCTTCTTTCCACCCAGTGAGCTACTGGAGGAGGAAATTGCAGAATGAACAAAAAGCAAGCATTTCCTTCCAAACAGTCTGAACTGATCGCACGCAGACCATCTGATAGAGCGCACCTTTGATAGAGCTATTCCTTGAACTATCAAGCCCCCAATTGCTAGCACAATGCAAATTACATTTTTATAAGCACATCACCACAAATGGCTATTTCTTAAGTTATCTGTGCAAAATTGAGCTTTGAAGTTGACCGAAAATCGGACAGAATGTCACAAATTTGCTTGTAAACATGAACTAAAAGTGATTTTCTAGTAAACAAGATTACTTGTTTATGCAGCTTTGCCATTCACTGCTTAATTTTATACAGAACATTAAACTTTTTTTTTTTACTCTAAAGGCAAAGCCCAGAAAATTTAACAGTGACTCAAGTCGCCAAATTCAGTCTTATTTTTTATAAAACTATATTTGTAGTTGACTACAAGTTGTCAGATCAAATGGTGTCATTACAGATTTATAAATTTTCAATTTTCACTTTGGCCAGAAACAGGCAAGGGGAGAGAGATGATAGTTTAATTTGTGAGATATTCTGGAAGAGAAATTACAATTCAATAAATTTATTTCAACATCCCCATTGGCTACGTGGTGTTACTCCAGATAAAACAGTTTACATCTGCTTCCTGTGAACAAATAATTTTTTGCTACAGAATGGAAGCAGCTCGAACAATACAGTATTCTAGAGGTTAGCATTCTTGCCGAAATAAGTTAGCAGTGGCTTCAAATGTTAAAATTAAGCCACAATTGCTGTAAATATGCAAAACAGGTTAGATCAGGGATATCTGCAATAACAACTAATATATGTATTCTTAATTAATCACTAATAAGGTCAACTTCATTGTTTGCACGTTACTGAAACAAGACCTCTTCAATATCCACCGGTTTGCTGAAGATGTTAAAGCGCTTGTCTGTGGCCAATCTCTTGGTAACATCCCGGAGAAACAATCGCAGTTCTCTCAGTGTGTTTTCTTCCTGGTCCTCCATTCGCTGCTTTTCTGCCTCTGACAGCTGGCGAGTAGAAAATGGTAGTGCAAGAGGAAGCACCTCCATATCAGAAAGAGCTTTAAAAATAAGAATAATCAAAAAGTCAGGCAAAATAGGCTTTTCAGATTACATCCTTGGAAAATTTCACACGACACAGTGAATTTCCTACTTTTTACCCTTATCAGACTTGATAATGCCAAGAACTCTGCACTCCTTATCTCAGCTCCGCACACCAAACTGAAGTAACCATACTGTGGAGACTTTACCATTACTGCGAACAACGACAGCCTGCTCAGCACCAGACACCTTTCCCTCAATAAGAGGGGTTGACAAGAGACAGGGTGGCAGGAATCTCAAGATCCTGCATGGCCTTCTATCACAGCTATCAGAAAGTTAGAGCCAGAGATATTTTTGGCTCCTTCAGTCTATAGGAAAGCACAACTAATGCCTGCCAAGTTGTAAGTCGTCTCCACCAAAAGATGGGTTTCCTTTCAGTGCCAAAGAAAATGTTCCAAATCCCAAACCCTAATTAATCTGAAGCCACTACAAAAACTGTCTGTCTTTCCCCCTTAAGATTTACATACAGGCAATCTTCTAGAAGAGTCTATAAGCAGGCTAGGGGGGTAGGAGTAAAAAAGTTTCTGGTGCAGGAAAATCCAAGATCACACTGGCAGAATCTAGTGATTGGGTGCTGTTTCAGGCAGCTCTCTAAATTTCTGCTCAGTTCATGCTGCCTTCTTTCTCTCAAAGCTGCTATCTGTTTCAAAGTCTTTACTGCTTTGAATATGGCTATCCCACAACTCTCGACAATTTTACAATCCATTTAGATATGAAGACTGTTATAAAAATATATAAATGGGTGCTCGTTGGCATACTGAGATGCTATTCTGGCAGCCTATTCAGCCCATTTATTGCCTTTAATTCTAACACGTTCGGGAAACCAACCAGCCTGTAGGATGCATGTTGAGGTAATAGCCGAGAGAAAAAATGGAGCTGAGGGAGTGTGGTGGAACTGGCCTGCTCAAGCAATTCTGTCTTTTTCCCCCAAACTAAAAAAAGCCACCCTTCTTTACCCCCCCCTTTCTTGTAGAAGAGTGGCTCCAGCCTCCTGTTAATTGTGGTTGCTCTTCCTGCACCTTTTCCAGCTCTACAATACCATTTTGGAGCTGGGGTGATCAAAACTGCATAGTGTTACAAATATCGGGAAAAGCTAAGGTATGCGACCATTTAGCCATGGGGTTTGTTTTTGGTTTAGTGTTACAAATAAGGCTGCACTCTATACTAATACAGTGGTACCTCGGATTAAGTACTTAATTCGTTCCAGAGGTCCGTTCTTAATCTGAAGCTGTTCTTAACCTGAAGCACCACTTTAGCTAATTGGGCCTCCTGCTGCCGCCATGCCGCTGGAGCATGATTTCTGTTCTCATCCTGAAGCAAAGTTCTTAACCCGAGGTACTATTTCTGGGTTAGCAGAGTCTGTAACCTGAAGCGTATGTAACCTGAAGCGTATGTAACCCGAGGTACCACTGTACAACACCAGAATTTTTATTGTCTATGTCTTCTGTAATAATTCCTACTGTGGCATTCCTTTTTCACAGCTGCCACACGCTGAAGACATGCTTTCCACAGCTATCCAACACAACTCCCAAGAGTTCCTGGTGTCACTGCAAGGTCAAGACCCTATCAGTGTACATGGGAAGTTAAGATTTTATTTTCTCAAATGTGCATCACTTGACATTTATTTACATTGGGCTTCATCTGCCAGTTTGTTGCCCATTTCATTCAATTTGTTACTTTGCTTTTAGAGCTCTTCACAATCTTGGATTTTCACCAACCTGAATACTTTGGTGTCATATGCAAACTTAGCCACTTCACTGCCCATCCTTAATTCCACATCATTCAATGAACACGTAACACCATGGTGTGGATGCAGATATCAATCCTATGTACTGTCACCACCACCGACTGCTATTTCTAATCTTATTCAAAATGAACACAAGTAGTGCTGCTTTCAGGTGGAAAATTACATGCATTATGGACTTTACAGAGAATTAACTTACCAATTTGTTTCCTTCTTGGAGGAGGCATAGATACTTGATTGAGGACAAGTTCTTGGAAAAATTTGCGCCTGTCTTCTTCACTAGGTCTCTGAATATAAAAAACCTCTTCATACTGGATTTTAAAGATACATTTCACCTACATAAAATCAATGAGAATTAGGCAGCTGAAAATCTCATCGAGCTACTTAATCGAACAAAATAAGCAAATTTTACTACACCACCCCCTCCCACTACGTAAAATAGACAAAATGACCCTCATAATTTTACTGCCTGAAAATGGGGTAGCTAAACTGCACATGCCAATTTGGTTTGGTCCTAGCAAAAGCTAGTAATTGGTTACATCCTCAGCAGGGAAGAAAAGCACACACTAGGATCAAAAACAGCATTGTTTCAATAGCATTTAACAAAAACAGCTAGTCTGACAATCACAGGGGGGGGGGGGGGGCTTGAGCCTAGCGGACCAAATAAGGCAGTGTCAGGGCAAGAAAAGAACATTGGACAGAAGCTCCAAATTAGAACGGGAAACATTTGCTTTCTTGTTTTAGGGTATTTTTCTAAAGTGTCGTCGTCAGCGGTACCACCACCTAGACAAAATTAATTTTGCAATGCCAGCTTCCAAAGTTTGATTTACGTTAGTAAGCAACATTATCCCAATCTAACGATACATACAACCAAGTTTCTTACTAACACGCAGTCCCCCATTCTTGCCACAGTACAAGTGGTTTGTTAAACACCCTCAGGAATAAAAAGATACTTCAGCATTGGGGTAGAAGTTTCCCTCCAAGTGGACATCCCTACATGCACATTTCAAGTCCCTCTCTGATTCAGGTTCATTCTTCCCTACAATGATTCCACTTCTCAAGAAATCACGCCATGCTCACCTCTTCAGGCAATTCACTATACATGGTTTCAGAGGTAGAGAGTAGAAATATAGGTGAGAATGATGGTATGTCTTGCAGCAAAGTTAGAAAAGTAGCTCTCACAGTTTCACTGACAGCTTCCCACCAATCGCCAATATGAGGCATGTAAACAATACTCGGTAGTGTTCTTCTTGCTTCACGAAAGATCTAATTTAAGAGAATACCAATGTTAAAATGATATTAAGAAAATAATTTTTAAAAAATTATTTGTATTTTAGGCACACAAACATTTAAGAATGTAGTATTTTCAACTGTATCTTTCTTAAAGGTTAGATGTAAATAGCTATTTTCCATATGCATTCACGTTAAGGCTCCAAATTATCTCGGTCTTGTCTTAGTAAAACTTCAAAGCATTGTTCTAATCATCTATCATCACAAAAATCACTAACTTGCATAAGAACATTAAACAGCACTTTTTTAATTGCTTCTTCCGATTATTATTATTTTTTACTGGTATAATATTCTCAAACATTGCTTTCTCTCAATTCTGAAATGCCGCCGCTTAACTAAACTGAAATTAATGGTCGCTCTGCAACTTGCCAGTAACTTCAGACATAGCATGGCGGCATGTTTCAAAATCGTCTCTATAACATATCATTCTGTGTTTTTCCTATACTTTAAATGGATATGAGATAGCAGGGTTGTGATTATAGATGACAGTTAACAATGAAGTCGTTGGACTTAACAATTGCCAATTCTCTCCCCAGTAATATTAAATATTCCATGGCTTTGGCTCAGAGAATGCTATGACAGAGCTTACATGTGCAGCCTAAAAATAAAGAACATTTAGAGAAGCTGAAGGTTTTCTGAAGTGTTTTTATAGAAGATATTGTTAGTTTCTGCAAAGTTGAGATTTAATCCAACCTCAACAGGTAAGTTAAAAGAGAACCCAGCGGTCTGGGAATAGGGAACTGACAGCCCTCCCCACTCAACCCACAGAATTCTCCCTCCCAGGTTTTAGGACTGAAAATACCTCTTGTTGGTGCCAAAGCTAAAATGCTTTTTACAAGTCTGTAAAAAGAAGGGTGGGTGGTTGATCCAAGAAGAAAGGCAGCCCTGAAGCTTAAAAAGTTTCTCACCCTGCAAGTGACGTAGCGATCTCACCATTCAAGATAAACTGACAGCAATCTTAAACATTTTTAACAAATTCCACCAAGCTCAGTCTCTTTCTGACAGTTGGGTGACTGGAAATGCTTTGTCTCAGACCAGAGAAGAAGCATGCATAGCTCTGGCAGTGACGCTTTTTGCTTCAGCAGAAGTGTATTGTGGCACCTTAAGATTTCATTGCCGTTTAATTCTGTGGACTTGGTAGAAAGGGAGATGGGTACAGGATTCCCTTTTAGTTGTCTGACACAGCTTTAACTGAGGCTTCTGCTTCACACAGAAACCCCTATCTGTGTCTCTAGCAACACTTAAAATTTCCCATCCACATGGTATGTTTGCAAAGAGGGATTCCTTATTGGCATTTATTTCACTGAATTATTTCTGCGTGCGACATGTTGCGTCAAAGGTCAAAAGGGATATAAAGGCAGACTAACCTGTGCACATGATTCTTCAGGTGTTTTGGCACTGACTGAATAAAGTGCTGGCAGATCTAATCTGTGCACAGCAATTTTTTCGAGCGAGTGCAAAAGTGCTGGAGCAAGGTGCGAAGTCTGACCTGAATCCCTCTCTCCAGAAAGCAGTAATCTTGGCCGGTAAGAGGTGGGCTGATGGTAAGCTGACCTGAAACAAAAGTTAACATTTTAATTTTTTTTAGACCAGATCTGTTTTTACCATATATTTTTATATTTGCTATACACTGAGTACTTACTGTTAAACGCTTCCTAGTGAGCAAGTTGAATGAATTATAGCAACACACCTGCAATTAGCATGCCCGACTCTCTAGCAGGGAGTTAAGTCAGCTTAGCAGAGGGGGTTTATCAGGTGTAGGGAAATGGGTGGCGGCAGGATGGCAAGAGAAGCAAGCATAAACAAAGAATCTTTATTGCTTGATTCTATAAATCTCTCTAGAAGAAAGGTTTAGGGTAAGAATACACCAGAGCAAACCTAAGACTATACCAGAGTAGTACCACAAATCACAAACTTATGCAGGCACTACAAGCAGCTATTCCTGTGTAAGTCTTGATGATAAAGTTATCAGAACATCTACTCACATTGTAAAATGAAGGTAAGGTTTGTGTACAGCAGCTGATAAATGTTTCTTTGGTGATCCCGACTGGCAACTTGTCTCAAATATTGATGAAGCATGCTCATCTTCACTATCGTCCAAAATTAGACTAGTTGCATCTGTTCAATGAAAATTAAAGGCTGATTAATACATTAGCTGACACCTTCCTCAAACGTTATGAAACAGCTGCTTAAAATAGATTTTGGCCAAGATAAAAGGAAGCTGTAATTAAAAGGGAGGAAATGAAACCTTTCGCAAGAATACACTTAATATAATGCCCCATCAAAACATTACTTTAAAACTGTTGTTGTTTTGTTTTCTAATCAGATACAAAACTGATTGGAGTGAAAAGATGGAAATACCTTCTCTTTTGTCAGCCTGGCTGAACTCTGCATGAGGAAACACTTTATGTAAAATTGCCAGAATGTCATTGAAGGTTCTTTCCAAAAGTGGCCTTATGATGGGAGATAGTGCATGCCCTGACGACATTACGGCACGTTGAGAGGCAGGCACAATATTCTGCATTGCATGGTAAAAATCTTGTGCGCTGAGAACTATTGAAGAAACGTCTAGCTGCAGTTTCTGGCTACTGACGTAGATCTGAGGATAGCGCCGTCGCAGGGCAATCAAGGCAGCCTCAGTGCAAAGTGCTTTTATGTCGGCTCCACAATACCCTAGGGCACAGGAAAGAAGAAAGAAAACATACAAAGGTTCCATAAAGCAGCACCAATGTTTTGCATATGTCAAGCACCCGCCTGAAGCCGAAAGCAGCCAGCAGCATTCTGTCAGATTCATTCACAGTGCATTTAGTAATATGTGCAGCTTTAATATAAATCAAACCACTTGCTGGCAACTGAAGAAGCAAATGTTAAAACTCTCTCTTAAGAATAACCAAGCCTCTGAAAAAAATTCATTGCAGAAGAACCTATGAGACAAAGGCAAGTGTAAATACATTACTGTTCGACATTACCCATTACTGTTCGACACTACCCGAGTGGTGTATGGACCTCAGGCGTGCAGGAACACTATGTAAGCAAATGTCCAATCTCAGGAGGATTGGAACTAAGAAATAAAGCCTTCGTTGAGGTAGAAAAAGTCAAGTCCTCGTGAAAAGACAGGAAGAACTTGCTGCATCTGCTGAAGACTCACTAGAAACAATGTTGGGTCTGGCTTTCAGGGAAGAAACCTTCCATGCATTGAGGAATTCCTGCTCTCTCCTTCCATGGAAAGTAAACTGACCATCATGATTAAGGAGACTTGGAAACAATCTCTGTGCTGGTATCCAGGTTTTCCACATCATTCTTTGAACAGCCAAAACTACTGTGATCCTGCCTTATAGACAGCTGTGCTATTCAGGACATTTCTACAAGATTCAGTACAGAATGCTCTATATTATGAGTGGTCATTCTGTGTATTTGCTGAACTTAGCTCCTAATGAAATCAGTGTAGCTTTACTTAGTCAATATTAATGTCAGTGGCATGTAAGTGCTACTAACATACTCTGGATATGACTGTAAGTTTTGTTCTTGCAAAATGTTGGCTGCCTGTGAAAACGTTTAGCTGATGTGTCTAAAGTTATACAGTAAATTGTTAGGGAAATTTGGTGCAGCTGAAGAAGGGACATGGGTGATTCAGTTGGCGCAACCCTCCCTCTCTCCCTTCCCCAAGAAAATTGGCCACCCTGCTCTACAGCAGTTAGAAAGTGTATTCAAAATTATTTGCTCATACAAATATAACAGATACATAAGCATAATTTCTAAAGTACCAAGAAAAATTATTTTGTCTGAAACATCATACAGTTAAGGGGGGGGGGGGCTCACTTCCTATGGCAAGCAATCCCTGTCCTGTTAAGCATTTACAACTGCTTACTAGGAGGTTCCTGTCCTCATATTTACAGTCTCCATGCTTCCACCATGATACTGACGCTGCCTTTGATAAGCAGTTTTAAAATGCATTGCGGTGTTAGCGATAGCTAACCATCAGTAAGAGTTTTTAGCAGCATCTCAGTTGCATGAAAAGTAGCTCAACAGCAATGCAGTATGACCCCCCAGCACCTAAACACCCCGATTTTTTTGCATTCCCAGGAACTCACCAAAACAATTTATTGAGTACCTAGTGGAATACACTTAATGCTAATCTCATGATTTACCATAACAAGGACAGGCACAAGACTGGAAGCTTCTGCTTTTGATTAGCTGCTCCTACTTAGAAGCTTCTTGGTAAAAGAAAGACACTGTGGCTGCTGTTGTCCATTGTCACACAGAGTAGATATAGCCTCTTCCAACAGCATTATTCTGTGACTGAACGTGCTATCTAGGCTAGCCAGAGCCAATGAGAAGATGTGTTGCCTATTGTCTCTGAGCAAGGCATTATCTGGTTTGCCTCCTGAAAACATGAACTGTTCCTTACCTAAAACACAATCCACATTAAAATGCCCATTCTGCTTTCTTACACAGGTTGTTCCGGGGGGGTGGGTGAGGGGAGAGCTACTTACTACTTAAAAGGAACATCACTGGACTAAATCAACTTAGGGCCTGTGCACAAGCTTAAGTTTGGAGCTTTAATTTGTTTATTTTCTATATTAAAACATTGACAGTTCTCCGAGTTCCCTAAGGAAAATATACTGGCTTATCTTGGAAAAGATTGCAGTTAATTATTCCACCATTACTGTTTGTAGCTGCATCACCCTAGATGTATTATGATCTAGAGCGTACAGAAATAGATTCCCTATGCAATTTGCTTCAAACATATTACAACCAAAAAAAAAAAAAAAAAAAAATCAGCTCAGCTTACTGGAGTACAAGGTCACCACTGCTAGTAGGAGACTTCAGCTAATTAAAAATATTCTTAAAAGGTGTTCATAAAGTGACAGAGAACAGTTTCAATTTAACGAACAAACAAAAAAACACCCCTGTGTGATAGTTTGAGGTCTTAATTTGAATTATGTATGACAATTCTTAGACAGGCACGTTTTGGACGCCTTAAGCTATTATGGGATATTGGGCTTGGTGTACCCATTGCAAACATGGCCCAATCAACTGCTTTCTAAATAATCATATAGGCTACAATAGAGAAAGTTGGATCTCATTACTCTTATGAGTTATTGAGAATAATCTCACATTGGAAGACAAACAAATTTTACATATTTTAAACCAGAAGAGTAGTCATATATGGTTATGGGGGAGAGATCTGATAAGATAAGGAAGTAAAATAGTGAGAGAAGTTGGACAAAACAGGTTAAGAATAGGGACATTGTTTTAGATCTCTAGTGACCAATTATTTCAATGGGGAAGTGCAAGATTCAAAGGCTGGTTGTGAGTATTCATTGGGATATGAATATGTGAGAGTATTCATTGGGATATATATATATCTCACATCAATCAGAAATATAGGTAATCTAGAACACTGGTCTTCAGGACCCACTTGTGGGCTGCAGCCTGATGCAAAGTAAGTCACAACAGGAGTACTACCACCTTGCAAATATAAGGTAAGATTAAGAAATGGGTCCCCAAAGGCATGTTTGTGCTAAAAGTGGATTCTGGGTCTGAAAAAGTGGAAGATAGCTGCCGTAAAAGAATCATTACATGGAGCCTGAACATGGAGCCTAAATGGTACCCTGATCATGTGTAGAAATTTATTGACAAAGAGCATATCATGCAATGTGGAAATTTTCAAAGATGACTTTGGGTGGGGGGACGGACAGAAGGCAAATAGAAATATAGAAGACATCTGCACAGAGAATGGTATGTAATGTACTGTAGAAAGAAATATTTTAAAACATTAAAAGTGGAATCAGTTTTGCACAGAGCATAAAGACAACAGTGCAAAAGGGCCACTGGAACACCCAAACCTTGTGCCAATTAAATCTATTTCCAACGATTTGGCTATGACCAAATTGCTAAGTGGCCCAGTTCAGATGTCTTATTTAAAACCTCCAAACCATAGTTTGGTAAACTGAACAGTGAACACGCTCTGGACATTACATTCTACATTCCCTGCCCTCACCATGACAATTTCCTCATTCACTTCCTGATTTCTTACACGAAGATTTCTGCTAAGAAATCCAAAAACAAGCAAACCTCTAAACCATGGTTTGAAACAATAGTTTTGTGGGTTATGAAAACATGGTTTTCAGGCAATTGTGGTTAGCACATATGACATAATTAGCCTAATTCAGGCATCACAGAAAGGGTATAGTGGGGTGGGGGAGATTATCATACAAAAGCACCAGATGAAAAAGCTAATAATAGGAGCACTTGTAAGATCATGGCACGTTTCAAGGCATCCAACTCATCCAGCTTTGGAGGATGAACTGAATATTACTTCACTTTGGTGCTTATTAAGAATAGCACTGAATGCTTTCACTCTGAAAAAGTTGCCTAAAGTGGAACAGAATAGAAGCTGAGACATCTTGACTCAATAAAGAATCTTAAAAATCTTAAAGGAGGAACAGAGAATGACAGCCAAGCTATATGAGAAGAGTAAAGGCCGTCTAGGCAGTTATATTTATGGAGTGGTTAGTATGTCTTTGGTGGCAAGTACACATAAAAACACAAAAAGAATCTTCTCTTCTTCTTTGGCAATCACTCGTAGCCGAGTAAGATTGTCTTCCATAAACACAGTTTTAACAATGAGTCCGTAAGTGACTATGGAGGCCAATTCTGGATCCACATGTCCTTCCACAGTGGGGACATTGGTTTCCGGGCAGGAGTTGATCACAGTGTGGATTTGCCAAGCGTGCTTTCTCTTAGCACGTTTCTCCCTTGCGTCCTGAGTTTGAGTGTCTTCAAAGCCCATGACACCTTTGGTAAAGGCTGTTCTCCAACTGGAGCACTCGCAGGCCAGTGTTTCCCAGTTGTCAGTGTTTATACTACATTTTTTTAGATTTGTCTTGAGACAGTCTTTAAACCTCTTTTGTTGACCACCAGCATTACGCTTTCCATTTTAAAGTTTGGAATAGAGTAGTTGCTTTGGAAGATGATCATCAGGCATCCACACAACATGACCAGTCCAACGAAGTTGATGTTGAAGAATCATTGCTTGAACAATGGTGATCTTTGCTTCTTCCAGTACACTGATATTAGTTTGCCTATCTTCCCAAGTGATGTGTAAAAAAAATTTGGAGACACCATTCATGGAATCTTTCGAGGAGTTGGAGATGGCATTTATAAGTGGTCCATGTCTCAGTACATGTTGGCAGTACAATAGCTTTGTAAACAAGCATTTTGGTTTCCCTGCGAATGTCCTGGTCCTCAAACATGCTGCACTTCAATCAGGAGAAAGCCGCACTCGCAGAGTTTAGGCGATGCTGGATTTCAGCATCAATGTTGGCCATTGTGGAAAGATAACTGCCTAGGTAGGAGAAGTGATCAACATTTTCCAACGTTACACCATTGAGTTGGAATGCCAGGTGAGAAAGCACCTTTTCAAAAGTAATTCACATCTTCAAGTGGGATATAAGAGCAGTATGTAAAATTACAAACACCCCAAATAAATAAAATCCAAATATCAGAATTCCATAATGATCAGCTTTGTATGCTACTTAATTCCATTTTCATTTACGACCTACTGGAGGGAAGGAGGGCTGCATTGATGAAGTTGAGAGCTAACATAAGATTCAAGGGTTAGATCATAGCAGCTTCTAGGACCTATTGTGTGCCACACCACACTGAAATATAGAGAAGCATAATGGCATTACACAGGATGAAGCAGATGTTCTCAGAAACTAGAATAACTGAAGTAAACTGAAGCTATGCGTTAAAAAGAATTGACAACATTGTTATCAAGTGGAAGGGGGGGGGATGAGATTTTAATTCAACACATGAACATGCACTAAAAAACAAGCCTACCGAGGCAAAAATATTTACGTCTAGCTTTGGTACCAAATTAAGAAAGATCAATTCCAACATAAGCTATTGCACACTGGAGCAACCAGACTGATTATCTATATTTTAATTTCTTTTAAGTGCAGAAGTGTTTATTGATTGCTTAGTTCGAAAAAAGGCACAGATGATATTCACATGCAGTGAATACGCCTGAATGATACCACAAACAGATTAGAGGAACATTTCAGTTGAAGATATCTGTACTATGAAAATTAATGTCTATAAATTAATTATTAAATAAAATTTAGAGGTAACTTGAGTGATTTCTATTTGAAGTGTAAAATTCTGGAATAATTTCTTGAGAACCGTTGGGCAAGTAATAAATCCTGCTTTCAAAGGAGCTGGGTACAGAAATTGAAACATAATTTATAAATTTATTCTAAAGGCTTGTTTGTGACCAAATCCATGCAGGAACATTTTTTCCTCGTGCCAAACTGATTAAAAACCCACAGTGTTACTGCAGCTTTCATTAAAATGTATGGCTTGATTGACTTGCATGAGCCATTTTAGAGCTATGCCCTCTGAAGAACCCGTTTTGACAGCGGCTTAGCAGGGCTAGGATTATGCTGGGTTAATTTGCTGAAAGACACTGATAGGTCCAGGGCTTGATAATGTATTTTGATCCCTTCCAGTCTGATCCCTATCTCAAATACTTTGATTGGTCTTCAGACAGATTGCCACTTGATTACTTCTGCTTTATTTTGACAGAATTGGCTTTTTAAATGATTTCACACAAATTTGCATTTATTTTTCTTGAAACTGGATTATTTTTCTTAAATGCGCCACATAAAAATTCTGAAGTGCAAGCTTAAAAAACAAAAACAAAAAAACAAAACCCAAATCAAACTTATAACCAAAGTATGTTAGCCTCAAGAAACCAGCCCTGATGACTACAGAACCTGGAATTCAAAATCTCAAAACAAATCTAAGCATTAAGATGTCTAAGCCTAATGCTAGTGAATGCTCCCAATCCATGACTGCTGAGCAAAATTGTTTTCATATAATTCAGTCATCATTTTCTTCTTTATGCTATCCAAGTTGGGAGAGTTCTGTCTTTAAGATAACCCACAAGGGGTGAACAGCAAAGTGTTTAGCAACTGCATCAAATTAAGGGCTAAGCAAACATGTGTTTAAATTGTGCCAATGAATTTTCAAAATGCTGAATAAATAGGCTACACATTCCAAGCCCTTTTGAGAAAAAATTGAGACAACCTCTTTGCAAATGATAGGAACTAGATTTCTTGTCTAACTTGATCTGCCACCACAGCTTTCAAGTTTCACATCTAACAATTGCACTGCAACTGCAGGATTTAAAATATAAATCTAATTTCAGAGGAAAAAGCAGAGCATAAGCTCTGGGATATTTTTCCCGTTTAATTAAACAGATTTTCCCTTCAAATCCAATTGGTTACACCACAGTAAAGGGCATGTTTTCTTATAAGATATCCAAGCCATGTCGTTGCAATCTTAATATTTTTTCAAATAGAAATATGGTCACAACACGAAGGGACCAAAATTCTATTTTGTTATCATCTACCTTCTACTAAATGGTTTTTGCAGAATCTCTAGAAGAATCTACGTGAAATGGGTTTTGGCACATGCTTTCTTACACCAGGCAAAGCTTAATTTGTCATTTGCTGGATATTTTGTTTTCTTCTCACCAGAAGATGTTGGGGTCTTTGCAGATCAAAAGTGGAGGAATGCTGCTTCGAAGGTAGGTGTTCCTGTGGATGAAGAGGATAATTCGGATGTACAGTAGCTGACTGAATGGATGGTGTTCAATTTAAAATTTTACTGTTTTGATGTGGTAGACCCAGTGACCTGATGTTGTGGTTTTCCTAAAAATTGTTGACTAGCAGCGTAAGATGGACAGAAGATGAAAAATTGTTTGGAAGAGGCTATGGTTATTTGTTTAGGGTTGATTTATTATGTTAACACATCTCACTTTTTCTAACCTACTGATTTTATAGTATAGTTGCTAGTATGGTAAGGCTTATTTTTATCTTGAACAGCCAATCTACTACTCAGTATTTCATGTCTGGTGCTCCATAGTATGTTTCAGATATCCAGTGTCCAACTTTAGAGAAAGAAATACCTATTCTGTAACTAGCATACTCTTAAAAGTCTTGAGGATTCTTAGCTCAGTTGCCTTCCAAAAACCATTTCAATAATAAAAAAGACAGAACTCTTTAGCATCCACACATGTAGGGAAACAAATTGGGTTTTTTCTATTTTATTTGTAATATAAAAAGAGCTGCCATTGTCCTCTGGAAGACCAGTATCCCATAAGCTAGGTAGCTTTGCATGTTCAGTCCTATAAAGGGATAATCAATCATGCCAAAGTTTTCGACATATAAACTGTCTTATAAAGGATCTGTGTTGGTAACAGGAAACATCAGTTAAGATAGTATATGAGCAATAAATTAGTATGTCTTTCAATTTTCTAATATGTTTTAACAGTACATATGTACATAATTTAATAAGCGCACATTAAAGATTCTTACAAAGTAAAGAAAAAACCTTTCAAGAGCAAAGACATCTAAAGTGAAAGCACTAATATAATACCACTCACCGACACATTTTTCCGCTAATTCTCCTAAAAAATGATCAGACAATTTTGGGTTCCAGTCCCTGGTATGTATTTGGAATATGTGCTTTCTTGCCTTGGAAAGAAAGAATAAATTCAGTATTAAGAGCTGCATCACAATATATCAAACCTATCACTTGCATGAACAAGTTAATCAACTAACTTAAATATACACAGACACCCCTTATTATTATTTATTAACACACTTTTATATCACCTTTTGACTCTTACAGGCCAGATCCAACATTAGTTTTAGAAGGGGAAAAAATACAATACACAATTAACAGATTTAAATCAAAACATTAAAACCAAGAACAGCGGAGTATAAATCTTCATTGCGAAATTAAAAGCTGCTTAAAGTCAGTTGAAATGTACAATGCTTTTATTCCCAGCCCATAAGTCTTCAGGGGGTGGGACCAGTCTAACGTCTCTAGATACAGGATTCCATAACAGAGATGCTGCCACAGAAAAGACATTATCTCGTGTCCCGACCAGATCCTTTATTGTGCTGGGGAAAGGAAGTGATGCTCTTCTCAGAGTTGATCAATTTAAGTTAATGGAGATGACTAACTTCGGCTCATGATCTCAACCTATGAACAGGTTCACACGAGAGGCAATGGTCTTTCAAATATTGTGTCTTAAGTCGCTTAGGACCTTATAGGTCACAGCACAAACAAATAAGAAGCCAGTACAGTTTATATATGGCTGGTGTAATATAGTCTGAAAATATTCTAATCTTATATATATAGTCCAGTGATCCGGTGGCTGCAGATTGCACCAGCCACAGTTGGTGAACACTGGACAGCCCAACACAGCGCTCGTTGCGGTAATCTACCCAGAAGGTGACCAATGCATGTAATACTGCGGCCAGATCCAACTTCTCCAGGAAGAGATGCAGCCAGTGACTCAGACAAGGCACTCCTGGTCATAGAAGTTACCTGAATATCAGGAGCCCCCCTCCCCAAGCTGACCCTGAACCTTTATAGGAATTTACAAATATCCAGGACAAGCTGCATTCTCAGTCCTGAATTAGCCCATCTACTGGCCAAAACCATCTCTGCCTTGTCTAGACAAAGGCTCAACTTGTTAGCCCGCATTCTGTCTTCACTGCTTCCAGGCAACATTGCACAGCTTCCACAGTCTCCTTGGCATTAATTGACAGGGAGAGATAGAGATGGGTATTATTGGCCTATTGATAACCAGGGGTCAGCAAACTTTTTCAGCAGGGAGCTGGTCCACTGTCCCTCAGACCTTGTGGGGGGCTGGACTATATTTGGGGGGGGGGGTTGCAAGAGAACCACGAGCCCCAGTGGCCTCTTACCTGTGTCTTGCGAGCGGCAGGGGCTGGCGGCGGCGGAGGGACGATGAGCGGCGCGCGAAAGAGCTCTGGAGAGGGGCTGCTTAAAATGGCAGCCGCTCAAGCGCTGCTGCTGCTGGCACCAACAAAGCCCAGCCCCCTTCCTCCTCTAGGCAGGGCAGGGAGAAGCCAGGAGGAAGGAGGGAGGAGGCGCCGCCGCTGTGTGAGCGAGAGGGAGGGAGAGGGAAAGAACGTGCACGCTGGCGATTCCTGGACCGTCCGCAGACCGGCTCCAGAAGGCAATTGGGCCTGATCCAACCCGCAGCCCTTAGTTTGCCAACCCATGGATAAGACCCAATCCCTAGATCAGTGGTGGTGAACCTATGGAACGTGTGCCAGAGGGGGCACTCAGAGCCCTCTCTGCGGACACATGCGCCCTTGCCCCAGCACAGAGCCATCAGAAAGCAAGGGCGGTGCGTAGAGTCCTCAGCTCAACTTGGCCAGCCAGAGCGCCATGTGCGCGGCGGGTCGGAGCAGGAAACTGTGCAGCAGGAGTGGGATGTGATGCCTGTCAGGGCACCAACTCTCTCCAAAACGGGGGTCACAGCTATTCTTTGGCCCAATTGTTCAGTGCGCCCAACTGCGCGGAGGCTTCCGGAGCGTATTGTGGCAATTAGTATTTTGCGTGAGCGGGTTGCGAAACAGCACCGGCAATGATTATGGTGGGCCCTCAGTTTTGGGAGCTGCACAAGCAGGACAGTAAAGAGCCGAAATCCCCGAACTGGCCTGTCTGCTGCAGCGCCTTTAGGGCTCCTTTTGCTCAGCACAGGATGCCCAGACTGAGAAGGCGCCCTCGTGGCCAGGGAGGCGCAAAGGGAAGGGCAGGGTGGGGCATTGGTCTCATTCGGATACACGACACCATCCCCAAGCGGGCGCTCATGTTGTTGTCAGAGGTTGGGTATGGATCATGGGGCTTGTGTCTGAGTAGAAGCGCCTCAGATGGGGCGTTGGGGGGTGCAAAACGGAGCCACAACCTCCAGGGCGCACGTTTTCCCTTGGGGAGCTTCCGCTGTGGGTGGGGAGGGCGCAGCGCTCTGCACACGCTCAGAGGCGTGCTGCTGCGTTGGTGGGCCGCCGACAGTTCTGAGCAGCCGCCTTCCTCCTGCTGCTGCTGCTGCAAGGTTGAGGCTTTACACACCCTGCATAGAGGCCGGTCGGGGCTCGGCAAGGGAGCAGGGCTAGCGCATGGGGCAGCCCCCGGGGCCCTTTCAGGAAACAGCGGCACGATGAGGGGGACGGCGTGATTGGGGGCGCTGCTCTGCATGTGCTCAGAGGGCCACACCAAGAACGCTTGCTTGCTTGGGCTGGAGCTTAAAAGCGGGAAATTCTTAAAGTGTGGAATTCTCTGCCAAATAATTTTAAGTCAGAGAAAGCACTTGGGATTGCTCTCCTTACTTTGTTTGGATCATCTTAATGCAAACTTTTACCTTTCAATAAAAAGTTGTTTGTATCATTGAAAGCTGTTATTGTGTTCTTCTTTTAAGAAAAAAGATGTTAATGTAGGAGTTGTTTTTTCTAAACTAAAACCTCAGTATTCAGGTTAAACTGGCTTGTTGGCACTTTGCGATAAATACAGTAAGTGGGTTTTGGGTTGCAGTCTGGGCACTCGGTCTCTAAAAGGTTCGCCATCACTGCCCTAGATTGTCTCTCCAAGCTCACTTTTGCTCCCAAAGTAACTGAAATCTTGGGATGATTATATAAAGGATTTTACAGGCAAATCGGTTAATTTATGCCCTCTCATTTAATCCAAACTAATTATGTGCTTCCCCATTTAATTTTTAACAAGCAGTATTACTGCAGAAAAATACCACGAACATGATTATTCAGGCAGTATAATAGAAAGCTAATACTTCAAAGGAGGACTTCAATAAAGATAAGTTAATGCAAAAGAATATAGGCGATTATAGTTCTGGAAAAAAATTTTTAAAAAATGTTGCTGGCTATTTCTATTAAGATGTACACCCATTCATATCAGGAAGAAGTGAACTATATTTATTCTCAGACAAAAGCTGAGTATAAGAATGCTGGCATGAAGGAAGCCATGAACTTTTACTGATATGGTTTACCTACAGAGGTTTTTTTCAAATGTAATATAAGAAGACTATCTGGCACTACTAGGTTCTCTTTAGTTTAAAAAATTTGCTTACATGAGAGCCTGTCCTACCATTAGGCAGATGAGGCAGCTCAGACTTTGGAAGGGCAGCAAACTGTTACCGCTGCTGTTTACTGACCTGCAACAGGCATCAAAATGTCTCTGATCAGTCCTGGTTTACCTATTTGAATTTGTATCATTTAATGCTGACTTATTTGCTGTGCTATGTATTGTGCTTTCAATTAGCTTCTAATGCTGCCCTGGGCTCTTGAGAGGAAGGGTGGGATATAAGAAATAAAATAACAACTTCACATTCTTACCTTTTGATCAGGCAGGCTAAAAAGAAATTCCCTGTCAAAACGACCAGGTCTCCTGAGTGCTGGATCTATAGAATCAAGTCTGTTTGTAGCACCAATGACAACGATTTCTCCTCTGTTGTCTAATCCATCCATGAGAGCAAGTAGAGTTGACACTATAGAGCTAAAACAACATTTCAACCACATTTTTAGGGAGAACGTTCAAAATATGTAAATACAGTCATTAAAAATGTTTATAACCATCCTAAATAAAAGACATGGATAACCATGACATGTATGGCAAAACCAAATTAAGCCATTCACAAATGGAAGGGTTCCTTCTTTCCTTAGAAGATTTGGCAAAGATATCCTGCTGGCAGAAAGGGGAAAGCAATTCAGAATCATTCTCTTGTAAAATACTCCCCATTTTTTGCTGGGTCCCCCAACCCTCTGCAGAAGATTTTCAGAGGGTACGAATTTTTTTCGTTGTGAAGGAAAGTCAGAAAAATCATTGTTGGCTCCTTCTACCAGCAGGAGAGTCCAGAGTCAAACACTGCTTGTGGGAGATTGGATCCCAGCCAAGATTAGCAACACTATAGTGATGAACACTATAGTGAAGCACTTGAAATGAACTATCATTTTTGGTGTTGCTCATAGACAAGGCCTAAGTATGCAAGTGACAAGCATTCGATCCCAAAAGGCATAATAATTCTGAATATGTCTTCTCACAAAGTTATGTTGTATCTCATTATTGAACAAAGAAGAGTTTCTTTTATGCCCTGACAATGCTCCACAGAGAAGCAATGTAAAGAGCAATCCTTAACCTGTTTCTGTTTGATCCTTGCCCACCTACACAAAGTCTGGAGAAAACCTTTTTTTGTTGTTGTTCAATCTCTCCCAAATAAAAAAGAAGGAAGAAGAAGAGTTTGGATTTGATATCCCGCTTTATCACTACCCGAAGGAGTCTCAAAACGGCTAACATTCTCCTTTCCCTTCCTCCCCCACAACAAACACTCTGTGAGGTGAGTGGGGCTGAGAGACTTCAGAGAAGTGTGACTGGCCCAAGGTCACCCAGCAGCTGCATGTGGAGGAGCGGAGACGCGAACCCGGTTCCCCAGATTACGAGACCATCACTCTTAACCACTACACCACACTGGCTCTCCAAGGAAAAGCCAAAGAGATATACCAGCTATCTTTTGCCTATCACTACTGCTGCAGGGCAAATTTCCAATCTATTCACAGCCGCATTTGAGCCCCACAGCCCTTTCCACCATATAAGGTACCACTGATAAGCATCCAGAGAGCACAGCCACATCACTTTGTGCACAATTCCTGTATCAGTTATACATCAGTGATCAAATAAGTTGCTAGAATTAAAATGAAGCTTACCTTGCAGAAGCTAACAAAAAGTATTTTGTTCACAGGAGATAAAAGTTGGGCTGGGGGGAATCCAGTTAAACCATTTAGAACGTTCTCCTGACAATTTGCTTACTAGTAGTTTTCATGTTACGTTTTATTTATCATGTTCACTGGCCTAAATATTTATGGGTGGTATTCAACAAAGTGCTTCCACTAGCACAAGAACCTTTGGCTGCACAACAGAATTTCCCCTCCCTCTCTTCTCCCCACAAACCCCTTAAATCTGTTCTGGCGTGTCCCCCAACCCTCCACAGAAGATCTGTGTAAGGCACAGGGAGCGTGCAGGAAAACACAACTGTGCAAGTGGAAATCCTTGTGCTTGACAAAGCCCTTATCTGAATCCAGCCCTATACACTTAATATGAAAAGGTGTTGGATCTACCATTGTGTGAACGACGAAACTGTGGAGCCAACACAAGATATTCAGAAGTAATACACTAGGATTACCTGTGAATCTGGTCCTGCCTGCTAGAACGGACTGGGGCCAATCCATCAATTTCATCAAAAAAGATTATGGATGGCCTCATCAGGTATGCCTGGTGAGCAAAAAACAGTATTAGTTAAAAAAGCACAAGAAAAGCATTTGTTTATACTGCCAAGAACTAAGCCTACCTGTACCTTTAATTAATGTCTAACTTGAACTGCTGTCCTTCTGGGTAAACCCACTCTGGTCACAAATCTAAAGTTCACCAACTAAAGGTGTTCACCGATCAAATGCATTTTACTAAATGGCAACAGCAATAATAGTACAGATTCAGGATGTTGTTAAAAGAGGGGGAAATAAACAGGTTGTTTCTCACATTCTGCAAGATTACTTTCGTAAGTCTACCTCCTGTCTCATGCCAGTCATACAAGTACCATTAAATATTTTCTTTTTGTGAGAGCCAAGATTCACTTTCAACAGTTCCATCTGCTTGGAGGGAATTGTAATTGTTGGTCTATGTTCCATATAAGATGGCCCAAGGTATCACTGAAGCAGGCAAATCAGAAGTGCAACTCTTCCAGTGTTCAGCTGAGAAGTATGAACTGTCAGGGTACCGTCCCTCATCTTCTAATTCAAGGTAAAAAGAAGCTGCAGCAAGTTTTTTGCTCAAACAACCTGCTCCTATTTCTTTCCAAGCAGGTACACCCAACCGATCCAACAAAAAGAAATGTTTGATGAACACACTATAAAAAGAGAACAAGCCTCAAATTCTAATTTACACAGAGCATGCTTTGTCCTCTTGTACGTTTCTATTCTAGGAATTTACCTAAGTGATCTTGTTATTTAGTATTCTAAGAAAAACCCGGTATCTTACTTAAACTATTTCTAACAAAATCTGACAATTATAGAGTTTGATCTTAATTTTCACTCTGCTCATGGAAAAACTGCTTCTGTTCATGGGAAGACCCCTTCCATAAACAGAAGATCCTGCATTTTCTGTAGCAAGAAATTAGGCTCCATTCCATACTGCTGAGTTCCATCAGTATATTGAATATGCTAGTGAACAAAAGCTTTAGACAATCTAGATAATATATTGTTTCCTTTGTATCTTTTTATATCATCTGCCAACACAGTGCAATTAAGCACTGCTATAAGAAACTAGGGATATGAGAAATTATGCCTGTTTTGATTTTCACAAAGTGAAAGCAATTGTAGGGGGGGATGTGTCCCAAAGTAAACTTAAAGCTGAAATCCTATCATTACTTTATTAGGAGTAAGCCCCATTAATCTCAATGGGACTTAGCTTTGAGTAGACCTACATAGGAGCCTTGGCTTTAATGTCCCTTTTGTGCTTATTAATGTGAAGCCATTCTTGCCTACACTTTGCTGCTACTTAAATAAAATCCCTTCTTCTCTTCCTGCAGTGATTCCAGCAAAAGTTCCAGTAGAAAATATGATGATGCTACGACATTATGCAGCTAATCCAATTTGGCAACATGACCTCACCAACTGCAAAAGAAGATCATTCAGAGCAAGAGCAATGCTTCCTGGATTTTATTTCCCTCCCTGTCTCAATAGGTGAATTTTTACCGCCTTTTAACATCCCTGCCTCCAGAATCACAGCCTCCAATGAAAATGTTTCTGACAAGCACTCCCATCCTGTTTTGGTTGAAACTATCAAAGAGATAATGTTGTGTACTAACTTGATCGAAGAGGAGTCGAAGTTGCCGTTCAGATTCACCAACCCATTTGCTGAGACAGTCTGCTCCTTTCCTCATGAAAAAAGCAACTTTTCTCTCCCCTTGTGTGCATTCATTGGCCAGAGCTCTAGCTACCAAGGTTTTACCTGTTCCAGGAGGACCATAAAACAAACAGCCCCTGAAGACAAATGGATAAATACAGTAATCACTATTTCTTTGTTTCTTGTTCGATGCAGAAAGTATTTGTTACCCACATGGCACGAATGCCAATAATGATGTGCCCAACATTTCCCCCCGGGTATGTTCATTTTTTGTTTGGGAATGTAATAATTATTCTCTCTGTTCCAAATCATTTAAAGAGAAAGGTAAGTCTATCACTTCTTGCTGATGTGTCAGCTGCCAGGTCAGTGGGTTCTAGTGCAATATCAAAGATTAAAAGAAGCATCAGATATATTTCTAAAGATTGATTGCCAAGAGGAAAAGTTTTTACTGGTAAGATTACAATTCAAACATCTCTCTCTCTCTCTCTCTCTCTCTCTCTCTCTCTCTCTCTCTCTGGTTCTCTTACCCTTATGCAAATCTACCCAATATTTATTTATTTCATATAATTTATACACCGCCTTACTGTAAAAACCTCAAAGCAGTTTACAAAATGAGGGAAAAGGCAGAGGAAATCAATTAAGGCACAAGAGGAACAGTAGAGTGTTGATTCTATGATTTAACATATTGGTTCTGTTAGAAAAGCTCTGTGTCTCCTGCTGCACAAGTTTGCCATGTCATGAAACCCTTTTTTGCCAACTTCTTGTAGTTATTTTAAAGGCTCTGAATAACACATCTCATCTCTACTGACACCACTGCATGAATCTTCAAAAATGCAGTAACTTCTTTCCCTGGTCAGATTAAATCCAAAATGCTTTTTAGACCACACATAAAAAGCCTCCTCTGCTTTATTCTTCAGAAAGGGCCTGACACACACATTCTCAAAAGAAAAGCAAATGTTCGGTTCATCAGTCCTTCCACATTAACACTCCTTTTTTAACCACAGCAACAAGCTATAGAGGTCCTGACCATCATCCAGTAAAATCCCTTATGCATATTTAAGACTCTAAGCAAACTAAAAAAAAAAAAAATTGTACTATCTTCAAATTACTTTTGCGATCACCACCCCATCACAGCTCCTAGTCAATTGGACTGAGCCAAATACATAGTTCTTCTAATTGTATGTATTGGAATTAACATAATCTGAACTTTACAACTAGTTGTGCTGAATGGTTTCTTCAAGAAAGAAGTGAACGGTGGACTTAGCCGGCCAAATGTTCCCTTCAACATTACTCTTCTTTCACCTCTGTGTTGACAATCTTGGGGAAAGTGGCATAGTACATCCCAGAGTATGCTAAATTCCTTCTCAAGCACAATATATTAAAACAATATACATCAAATACAAAGAAAATTTATATGAAGGGGAAAAATCTACTTACCTTGGTGGCTGAATTTTGAATTTTTCAAATATTTCAGGATAAAGAAGAGGAAATATAACCATTTCCTTAAGTGCATGAATATGATTGCTCAGTCCACCTATGCTATCAAAGCGCACCTAAAAGGGGGATAAATAGTATTTTTTAGCTATTGGTTTTATGTATAATCAGCATAAGCTTAGAACAGGGGTGAGGAACAGGATCCAGGCAGTGGGTTGGATCCCCACCTCCCGGATCATTCCCCACCATGGCCATTTTGGCAGGTGGGCAGAGCCTCCCAAGTGTCAGTCATCTGACATCAAGGGACCCCAAAAGAAAAAAAATCTTCTGCAGGTACAGCACCTGCCATACCTATAGAAGAAGATCCTTTGGCATTGCTGGTTTTAATTCAATTCAATGCAATGCAATGCAAAGGGGCACTTGTGCTTACTGCCAGCCCCAACGGGCTACTCTGCAGCTCAGCTGACTGCTGCAGGCTTGCTGTCACCACTGATCAGCTGATTGACACTGACAGCAAGCCCCCCCCCCCCGGCTAAGGTACAAACAGGAGCATTTTAAGGCTCCCAACTGTTCTCTGGTACCCATGCTCCCACTTGCCCTATATCTAACGTATTATGTCAGGTATGGAACAGGTAGGCATTCACAACCAGGTTTATTAAACTATGAATTTATTTTTAACTTTGGAAGTGTAATTTATGGTTTCCTGGTTTGCTTGTTTTTGAGTCAGCAATATACAACACAACAAGTGCTGATCTAATTAGGCAACTAATTATGCATTTATTTAAGCTTCGGATTAGCAATTCCAATTAGTTTGTTGTAAAATAGTTATGAAGACAAATAGATGGAACACACCGATTTGTCAAGAATCATAGGATCTACATCAGCCAAACTTGCACCAACTTTCACTCGTTCACGCAGGATTCCACAGGCCAAGTCTTCTGCTCTGAAGTTCATAGGCAGACATCTGTTTCAATACAGATACAAAAACAGCACTCAATTAGGTCACATTCAATTTCAAGGTGAGCAGGGTTGCCATCCAATGAAACTACATGTATGTCAAGGGGGAAACCATATGATGTTTCAATATGTCCCAACATAATACTAATAACTTCAGCCACCATAAGGAAAAGTGTCGCTAAGTATCAGGGAGAAAGAACCAAAAGACTAATTTACAATAAGGAGTATGAGTACAACACATGCAAAGATACAAAATCTGTACGATAAAAAGTATAAACCACATAGTTTACAAGCGAAGTCCCAGACTACATCCCACCCATGCATCTTTAATTTAAAAAACACTTAAGGAGCAGACTTGCTGCCAGTCAGAACAGAGAATACAGTGGTGCCCCGCAAGACGAACGCCTCGCAAGACGGAAAACCCGCTAGACGAAAGGGTTTTCCGTTTTGGAGGCGCTTCGCAAAACGAATTTCCCTATGGGCTTGCTTCGCAAGACGACAGCCCATAGGGAAATCTCCGGGACAGCGGGGAAGCGCAGCGCGTCTTCCCCACTGTCCTCGGACCTCCTCCCCCGCCCGGCATCGGAACGAAGCTCCGATGCCGGGCGGGGGGGAGGAACGCCTCCTCCCCCTGCCCGGCATCGGAACGAAGCTCCGATGCCGGGCGGCGGGGGGGGAACGCCTCCTCCCCCCCCGCCCGGCATCGGAACGAAGCTCCGATGCCGGGCGGGGGGGAACGCCTCCTCCCCCCCGCCCGGCATCGGAACGAAGCTCCGATGCCGGGCGGGGGGGGGAAATGCCTCCTCCCGCCGCCCGGCATCGGAACGAAGCTCCGATGCCGGGCGGGGGGGGAACGCCTCCTCCCCCCCCGCCCGGCATCGGAACGAAGCTCCGATGCCGGGCGGGGGGGAACGCCTCCTCCCCCCCCGCCCGGCATCGGAACGAAGCTCCGATGCCGGGCGGGGGGGGAAATGCCTCCTCCCGCCGCCCGGCATCGGAACGAAGCTCCGATGCCGGGCGGGGGGGGAACGCCTCCTCCCCCCCCGCCCGGCATCGGAACAAAGCTCCGATGCCGGGCGGGGGGGGAACGCCTCCTCCCCCCCCCCCGCCCGGCATCGGAACGAAGCTCCGATGCCGGGCGGGGGGGGAACGCCTCCTCCCCCCCGCCCGGCATCGGAACGAAGCTCCGATGCCGGGCGGGGGGGGGGGAAATGCCTCCTCCCGCCGCCCGGCATCGGAACAAAGCTCCGATGCCGGGCGGGGGGGGAAACGCCTCCTCCCCCCCCCGGCATCGGAACAAAGCTCCGATGCCGGGCGGGGGGGGGGAACGCCTCCTCCCCCCCCGCCCGGCATCGGAACGAAACTCCGATGCCGGGCGGGGGGGGAACGCCTCCTCCCCCCCCGCCCGGCATCGGAACGAAGCTCCGATGCCGGGGGGGGGGGAAACGCCTCCTCCCGCCGCCCGGCATCGGAACGAAGCTCCGATGCCGGGCGGGGGGGGAACGCCTCCTCCCCCCCGCCCGGCATCGGAACGAAGCTCCGATGCCGGGCGGGGGGGGGGGGAATGCCTCCTCCCGCCGCCTGGCATCGGAACGAAGCTCCGATGCCGGGCGGGGGGGGAACGCCTCCTCCCCCCCCCGCCCGGCATCGGAACGAAGCTCCGGTGCCGGGCGGGGGGGGGGACACCTTCTCCCGCCGCCCGGCATCGGATGGCTTTCCTGAAGACTTGGGGTGGGAGGAGGGTTTTCCTTCCCACCGCCAACATTCAGAATGCTGTTCTGAATGTTGGCGGTGGGGAGGAAAAACCCTCCTCCCACGCAAGCCCCGGGAACAGAGGGAAAGCGCTGAGCGCCTTCCCCTCTGTTCCCGTACCTGTCCTGAAGGCTTGCGGTGGGGAGAAAAGCCCTTCTCCGCACCGCCAGCCTGGCAAGCGGTTTCCCTAGGAACGCATTAATTGATTTTCAATGCATTCCTATGGGAAACCGTGCTTCGCAAGACGAAAAACTCGCAAGAAGAAAAAACTTGCGGAACCAATTAATTTCGTCTTGCGAGGCACCACTGTACTAGATTAGACGAGCCAATTATCTGAGTCAGAATAAAATAGTTTTGCATGTCTGACAAGCTTCACCAAGCCAAGCATAGTGAAGCTGTTATTCCCCAAGTTCAAAAGAACAAAAAATTACCTGTTCCTTGCTCTTGCCATGCTCTTAGATTTTCTTCTTTCAAAGCGTTCTTCATCTGAAGAGGTTGTATCACTGCTATGAATAGCATGCTTCTTTCTCCTATGGAAGCAACAAAAGTATTTCACTGAAGAACAGCATGTATTCAGCGTTCCAGTGCTAACAGTTAAGAACACCGACAAAATGTAATAAGCAGAGAAAACCACCTTATCTTCATACACTGAACCGGCTCAGATGTCATGATAAACCAGTTTCTTGTGAAAGGACTAAGTTACAAGAAGCCTCACACTACACCCCCCCCATCAGCATGTAAGACTGGAAGCTTTTACTTCCATTTTTATTAACTGCAGGTTGTCATTTTATCGAATTCCAACTAACTGTGGTTAATCTTAAGCAAGATTTGTTCGAAACAGGAGAGGTTAAAGCTCAAGTTTATAATGATATTTGAAATATTTCACTATGGCCTGGTTCTGTTGTGACTTGATCTAATAAACCATGATAAATTTGACCAAGTTTATCACCGCCAATGTACTTCCTGCTCCCCTATGTGTGTGTCACAGAAACATTGTCTCTTTACATTTTGGGGGGGGAGTGACTTGGGGAAGAGAAAGTAGTGCCCGTGGGACTCTCTCAAAATTCCAAATGTACCTATATGCCCCCAAACATTGCTGGCCCCTGATTTACCTGATATGGCTTCTTCTTGCAGGAGATCTATGTATGTCAAACAAGGCATTTTCCCTTTTCTTCTGGTGTGCGGGCACTGGAGAAGACAAACCAATTTGAAAAACAATGCAATACAAATTTGTGTACTATTATTTTTATTTTCTTACAGATTTATACAAACAACTACATGCTCACTGTTAGGTATCTTGCTAAAGCTCACAACTTTTACGCAAAGCTCAGACCTTTATGAAAGCAAGCAAGCAAGCAAGCAAGCAAGCAAGCAATAAATAAATAAATAAATAAATAAATAAATAAATAAATAAATAACTTTTTAAAAAACTCCATCATCATCATCATCTCTCCAAACCAGTTTTCCCAAATCTAAGGGTTGCCATATTTTTTTAAAAAAATAGCTTTATTTGCAAAATTGCCAAGAAATTGGTTGTTTTTGAGCTACTTCTGAGGAAATTCAGTAAAAACGACAGTGCCGGCATGGGCTGCCATATGTCTGGATTTTCCCATACATTTTGTCAATTTCTGCCCGAACGCTGCTTGCAACTGCAGTATCCCGGGTACGTCTGGGAAATTCTGGACATATGGCAACCCTACTGAAATCACCCTCATTTCTTTAAGACGTATGTACCACAACTTCCACTGGATTCCTCTCAAAATATACAAGTATAAATAAAAGTTAAAAGGTGCAACCAAGCAGATTTCCTATTTAAATTAATTATGGGCTCTCCCAGTCCTTTATACCAGGGGTAGGAAACTTCTTGTCCTCCAGCTGTTGCTGGACTATGAACGCCATTTGTCCCTGAGCACTGGCTATGATAGATGGGGCTGATGGGATCTGGAGCCCAACAATTGGAGAAAAACAGATTTCCCATCACTGCTGCGCACAGCAAGAGGGCAGAGGGAAAAGGAGTCACACAGGAGAGCCAAGTTCTACTGCTTATCTCATCATACCTAAATGGCAGAGGTTGTACAAGAATTGTCAGTGAAACAGACACAGAGTTAGAACCATACATAATTCATTCTGAATAGCTGGAAGGTTAGATGCGTTCTTCTTTTTCTTAACTGTGGTTTGACATTTTATCCAAACCAACAAGTTAACATTAACTTGAAGCCATGGTTTCAAACAAACCAGTCTATGTTAACCATGGTTTGTTTAGAATGTTATAACAAGCCATAATTACGAAAAAGAAAAAGCACCTGACTTCCTTCCAGCTATTCATTCAGAAGGAAGAGCACATGAGCTCAAGGCTTGCCTAAGCTCATTGATTATTATCTTATACTATGCTGTAGTGCAACATGCAAATGTGGCAATAATGTCTCAAAGAACATCCAGTGCAAAAAGAAAAATATTACGAAAGGCCCTTGGGCTTCCAGCAGTTAAATAAATCATCAGGTAAAAAGGTACCATTTCTCTTGCTATACATTGAAGACAGCCTGACCAACACAGCTACTAAAATTAAGGAAGAGTGGTGTGCATGTTTATGCTTCTCTCTTACCTATAGGAGGCGCTTGGTATCTCTCCACTGTTTTTCTTTGTCTCAGGTTATATGGACGATCATTTTCTTCTCCCTCTGCCTCCTCTACTTCAATATCTCCATCTTCTTCTTGAGATTCTAGAAATAAAAGGCAAATAAAGAATTTATACAACTTCATTGCAGACTCTTGTAAAAGGATTCCTGTTAATTTGTAAAATGATTCTAATAGACAGACAGACAGACAGATAAAATCTGGTCACAAAGAGTATTTTTATAATATATCAGGATAAATTTTATCACAGGTGATAAAGAATTTAAAATCAATCTGTTCAGTGTAATGACAGATTCAGTAAATTGAATATGTTCAGAGCGGAGATTATTTTGGTCTGTGGGATATAACTAAACAAAATTAAAGATATCAGCAATCCCATGACTATATAATCTTGTAACCCCTATATTGGCTTTTTTACACAAACATTTTCAATAGCACCTACAAAGGTAGCTAGCTAACCTCTGTCATTACCTTCTTCTTCCCCTTCTGTGGAAACTTCATGGTGGTTCTGTATTCCATAGCTATTTCTCCTCAGTGATTTCCTCCTCCTCTTGACACGTGAATACATATCCATGTTTTCCTGGAATAAAGATAATATCAGCATGATCTGCATTGTAAAACAAGAAACACACATCATCTGGGAAGTGTTCAAGGTGAGAAAGAAGTGATGCTTGGGACTATAAGCAATTATAAATCAGCTACTGACACTGAAGACACAGTGAGCATGTTATCATTTCCCTACCACAGCAACATCAAGACCAACAAAACAAATTTGTTACAGCATCTATCTTCACAAATTATGCCATACAAAAATATTTGCTATTGTAATAGTGGAGCAGCTGCTATTGAACAAGCGTTCACATTTTGGGGAAAGGAGCACATTCAGCATTCTGGAACTTACAGGTGGTGCACAGTGCAAGTGCCCCCAATTATTCTGTTCAAATTCTTTGGTCTTCTTGCCACCATGCAGCAATGGGACGCCCACAAAGATGCTGCCCAAAGGTTGGGAGCCACAGAAATGAACCAGAGACTCTGGGATTCCACCACACAGAGCTACAGCTTCCCAGCAGCCAATAGGGTTGCTTGGGAGGGCGGGGCTGTTGCAACTTAGCCAGCTCATAAAAGAGGAAGCCTTGTTGCCTCATCAATTGGCTTTCACTTACCAAGCCATTTGCCATTGCATTTCAACAGTTGTGCAAGTCTGCTGAGTTGTGGCAGATGGGAACTAAGACAACTCCCTGAGCTATGACTAGCTTTCAAATGTGCTGTTGTACTGTTCGAGGGAGGCCTCAAGAAATCACAGGAACAGTACAGGCCCTGACCACTCAACAGTAGAAGAAAACAACAGCTGAACTGGTCTATATTAACTTTGCAAACCCAAAGATGGATCAGCCAAATATGTGCTACACACAGAATTTGTATTCAGTTTTGCCAGAAGTTATACTACTGCTGTTAGATTTCCACCCCCTGCCACACACACACACACACACACACACACACACACTATAAATTGACAGCTATTTTATATAAGCCTATATCACATACCTCTCCCTCTCTGCTCCATCGCTGTCATGATTATTTGCAAATGAATCAAACATATTAATTTATAATTTTAAAAAAGTCAATATTTTATTCATCTGTTTAAAGCGCTGCATAGAAGATACAGATATCTTCGAAATGTTTAAAATTGAAAGGGTATATTTTTATAACTTGAGGTCTGGAAACTTGAACTTACAAATTCCGTATCTGTCCACATGCGCAACCGTTCCACTTCACCTGATCGCCTATTCCGTCTGATGTTAATATTGTCCATTTCCTGAAGAACAGCTTCAGCAGTGCTGTAATATATGAACATTGTTTTTAAATGATATGTGATACTGTTTACTATGCAAACAGTAGTGCTCAGCACTGAGATTAAGTGCTCTGCATCCTCGTTTGAAATTGCTACATCAAGAGAAAGCAAAAGGATGCTTTATCACTTCATCTCCCTCTAAGATCAGGTGATAAAGCCTTCTACCTGCTCGCTAGAGATGAAGAATAAAAAGCAGCATTTTCCTCATGTTAGTACAGTATGTGGGGACAGGGTGTCTTGGGAACACTCTTTTTATTCTCCATGGGTCCTACTGTGAACAGGAAAAGGTTCACTTCCCCACCACCACCTTACTGCTAGGGTGGGGAGAACTTTATAATAACTCTCATCCTGCAAAGAAAGAGAGTGTGTGTGTGCTCTGTGTTAACATCTGCGTTAACACAGTAAGTTGTGAGGTGATGATTTTGTGATTTCGGGAATTCTGTGAATGCAAGGTACTCATGGAATGCTGTATGACCTAATCAGTTATAAATTGCATGAGCATGAATAATGGATGCTAGCTCGGCCTAAATTTATGAGAGAAGAAAATATGATGAGAAATGCTAGTGCCTTTTCTACCATACAGTGGTACCTCGGGTTACATATGCTTCAGGTTACAGACTCTGCTAACCCAGAAATAGTACCTCGGGTTAAGAACTTTGCTTCAGGATGAGAACAGAAATTGTGCGGCGGCAGCAGGAGGCCCCATTAGCTAAAGTGGTGCTTCAGGTTAAGAACAGTTTCAGGTTAAGAACGGGCCTCTGGAACGAATTAAGTACGTAACCAGAGGTACCACTGTATAAGAATCTAGCTAAGTTACTAGTGTGTGAGAGAGAGTCTATGGATGTATGCGCACTGCACGAGTGTGCATGTGCAAGTGTACTTTGTGGTCTCTTTTGCGTATGTATGCTGCATGTGTAGTCTGCAAATATATTGGCCATGCACACCACTGCCATGTGGTACTTGGGAGGGGTGGCTGTCAATTGCCCATAGCATTTTTTAAAAAAAAAATAGCCACCCCTGCTTTATAGGTCACAAAGAGAATAAAAGCCACCTGCCTTCAGTAGTTACACTGAAATAAAACCGTGATAAAAACTGGAGCATAATAATGTCCAAGCATGAAATTTACTATACAATAGATTCAATCATCGTTGTTAACATCTGTAGTTTCAATAACTTTGCAAAAACCATAGGATGTTAGAAGCTGAAGAAAAAGATCAAAATCTCTGTTAAACGGAGTTAAGACTAAAATAATCCAGAAAGGAAACCAATTTGTATGCATGGCTGTGTTTGATTAAACAAAAATTTCAATATTTTGACCAACAGTTCTGCACTAGGATATATTTGTTAATGATATGTCAAACACTTAAATCAAAAACTAATTAGCGGCAATTTAGGAATGGCTAAAGGACGTATTCTCGCAATCTGAAAACAAAATATGTCAACAAAGCCAGTAATCTAGAAAATGTTATTGGAAAATTTCCACATACCTGTTTACCAGTTGGTCAAACAGTAAACTTTGATTCAAACTTTCAAATCTGTTTTTTCTGGATCGGCAACTTTTTCTGATTTCTCTACCTCCATTTATACAGGCATGGTCCCCATCAACCTTTTTCTCCCCACGAAGAGAATTGCTTTTGAGAGCTGAAATGATTTTAAATGTTTTAATAAGAATTATATGCTAATAATGATAAATTTAAAATATGAAAGGTACAAGTACAGTACAGTAAGAAAGCTGGGAAGATACTTTGTCCCCTCTCACTTTCCTTGCGGGATCACTTTTATTATATTCCAACTTGACAGATCAATCACATGCCTAAATTCAGGTAAGTCACCTTGTCTCTCTGCTTATTTTATTTATGTATGTATGTATGTATGTATGTATTGCATTCATATCCCCGCTTTTTATTCAAGGAGCTCAAGGTAGAGATCACGGTTCTCCCCCTCCTCATTTAATCCCCACAACAACCCTGTGAGGTAGGCTAGGGCTGAGACAATTACTGGCCATAGGTCACCCAGTGAGCTTCATGGCCGAGTGACGATTTGAACCATGGACTCCCAAGATCCTAATCACTATACTGTACTCTCTTCTTCTTCTTCTTCTCCTCCTGCAATATCTTCTAGCTATTTTTTAGCTTTAATAAATCCTTAGTCTATTTCTATTTTATTTAAGTAAAAATCACCTTATCAATTCTGCTTCAACCTCATAATATAAACAAGCAATTTCCTTGTAAAAATCACTTCTTTTCATTTCATAGCCTCCCACTTCACTATTGATTTACGGTATATTTATCCTCATTTATCCACACATTATCATAATGTGTGAATGTAATAAGAGGAAAATCATGGCAAATAATGCTGCATGGAATCTTATTGGTAATTCATTTGTTTGCGTAGGCGAAAAAACAACAAATTCCTGACACTGAAAGACAGAAGACACAAGGGAACAAAAAAAAAAAATCACTATTAATTGGAAAGGTCATAGGTAAAAAATGAAGTACTTACATAAACTACGTCCATTTGGTAATGTAGCACCAGATTGAGAAGTTAACCTACGAAATAATTAAATTTGCAAAATATATTCATTTGTTCTA
Organism: Podarcis pityusensis; assembly: GCF_964106645.2. Taxonomy (NCBI): domain Eukaryota; kingdom Metazoa; phylum Chordata; class Lepidosauria; order Squamata; family Lacertidae; genus Podarcis; species Podarcis pityusensis. The sequence goes on from NC_138026.1 coordinate 20,914,094, forward strand.
TTAAAAGTTACAAGCCACACACAAGTTGCATTACACCTAAATGTTACAGACTGAATATGACCACTGCTAGTATCATAGTAAACTACTTCTCAAACAAGTAGTTTTATATCTCACTCTCTTTCACAATAGATAACTATTCTTCAACACCTGTGGATGGGGAAATGAGACAGAGCCAGAGATTTGCCCAAGTTCACCCAGGGAATCAATAATGAAATTAGAATGTCCTTATCTGCAGAACATTAGCTCTCAAATGTTAAAACGTATTAGTAAGAAGTAGTCATATTACGGAGATCTTAAAACAGCAAAAACTTGCCTATTATGATTATTTAACCCATTACCACAATTTTGTGCTGGTATTAGACATAAGCTTCACAGGGCTAATCAGTGACAGGTTCCAGGACTGTAAATAGCTGTATGCCCAGGATAATTTTAGCAGATATGTTTCCCCATCACTGTTATGCTGATGAGAAAATCTACCTGTGAAACTGTTCGGATTTAAAAAAAACCTGGAATTCCACTTAAGGTGAAGACTCAAAAGCCAATATTTGGGCAATGTGAAACATAGATCTGGCTTGCATGACAAAATATGGTTAGCAAGTACATACAGGCTTCAATACAGGGGCTCATAGTCACTGTGCTCCTCCCTAGTCATTTTTAAAAACAAAAAAATGTATTGATTTTTAAGAGTCTTGCTAAGCTGCAGTGTACATATTAACTCATAGTTTAGGTTAAAACTATTTAATAAGTAATGGTGGGAATCAGCTGAACAGTGATTTTACAAAACACACCACATCTCTTTTTACCCACTGCAGGTTTATGCTTTATTCATTAATGGATTAAATAAACAAAATTTACAGCCACTCTATTGATCAGCTCAAGAACTCATAAGACACAAGTATTCTGTATATTGATTCTATAGAACTGTAATTTTCTGTTTTAAAAAGTAAGAATAGATTTCAAATTTGAAGTACTTTCCAAAATAAAGGAAACGGGTCGTAGCTCAGTGGTAGAGCACACACAAAGATGCCGTGTTTAATTCAGAAATATAAAGCAAAGAAATAACTACGGTGTTTCACCTGTCTGATAATGCTATCAGTAGACAAATAGAAAAGATTCTTGCAAGAAAAATTACTGAAGCATTTACTCTATTCTGGAACAGAAAATGACTGGCAGGACCATCAGGCATTCAGTTTTAAAATATTTCTCCAAAAAGTAAAAGTAAAGATGCTAGGAGATGTTCTATGAAACATGGATAAACCACTTCCTGTCAGGTTTAGGCCAAAGGTAGCAAGTTCTGCCCCACTTCCCAATGCAGGGCAGGGGGTGGGCGTCAGTTAAAATGGTCCATTCACAAAGAATTATGGAACCAGGATTCCTGAATGCTCTGGGGGATTTTCAAGTTGACACTACTGGTGATCCTGTTGAGGCATTAGTGTCACTACAAAATGGTGAGAGGGAACGGGCACCAACACCATTACTGCTAAGTATCCAAAAACGGTTTTCCAGGAACACCCCCATCGTTCAGCCCAGAAACTGAGGTCCAGCACTGAGGGCCTTCTGGCGGTTCCCTCCCTGCAAGAAGTGAGGTTACAGGGAACCAGGCAGAGGGCCTTCTCAATAGTGGCGCCCACCATGTGGGACACCCTCCCATCAGATGTCAAGGAAATAAAAAACTATCTGACTGTTAGAAGACATCTGAAGGCAGCCCTGTTTAGGGAAGTTCTCAAAGTTTGTTGTTTAATCATGTTTTTAATATTCTGTTGGGAGCTGCCCAGAGTGGCTGGCGAAACCCAGCCAGATGGGCGGGGTATAAATATATTATTATTATTATTATTATTATTATTATACATTCATCTTTGTGGGATGCCCTCCCATCAGATGTCAAGGAAATAAAAAACTATCTGACTTTTAGAAAACATCTGAAGGCAACCCTGTATTGGGAATTTTTTTATGTCTAATGTTTTACAAATTTTTATGCGCTGTAAGCCGCCCAGAGTGCCTGGGGAAACCCAGCCAGATAGGCAGGGTATAAATTTAATAAGTATTTTTTTTATTATTATTATTGTTGTTGTTGTTGTTGTTGTTGTTGTTATTATTATTATTACTACTACTACTACTACTACTACCACTTGAAGCAATAAAGCAAGCAGGAAATCTATAGTGCAAGACTTGCAGCAAAGATGACCAAGCACAAGAAAGAACTTATAATTGTGCCTACTGTATGGCAGTGATGGTGCCAAAGAAGGCTCAGTTTGTGACTACCAATGTGTCTTTGTGTGGCTGTTCTTGTTTTGGAAGAGGCAATGGAGTGCCTCCTTCTCAAGGTATTTTTTCTGGACCCTATAGCCAATAGCTAATATCCTCTCTTGGAGAAAGGTTCTCAAAAGAGCAATAGCCAGGCAACTCCAGGAGTTCTTGGATTAAACTAATTATCTTAACCCATTTCAAACAAGCTTTATGCCCAGCTTTGGTACAGAGTTGGGGCAAAGTGCAACCTTGCTGATTCCTCTAGAAAACTTGAAGGCTTTTGATATCACCAATGACATCTTCCTGGAGCGGTTCGGTGGGGTATTTGAGTTGTGGTGGTTCCACTTCTACCTGCAGGAATGTTTCCAAAAACTAGCAATGGAAGAATCCTGTTAGATGCCTTGGAAATTGTGTTGCGGAGACTGGCAGTGTACTATTTTGTCCCCAAACTATATGAAGCAGCTGGAGGCAGTCATCTGGGGTTTTGGAGTTCAGTGTCACCCATATGTGGATTACACACAGATCCATTTACTGGTTGAAGCTGTGTAAGTGCTGAACCACTGCATGGAAGTGGTAATAGGCTGGATTAGGGCTATCAAACAGACTGAGTCTGGACAAGATAGGGGTACTGCTGGTATTTTGATGTCACATCCAGGAATTGGGTATATGACCTGTCCTCAATGGAGTCACACACTTTGAAGGAGCAGGTTCATAGGTCTGGGGGTTCTCCTGATCCACCATCATTACTTGAGACCTAGGTAGCCTCAGTGACAAAAAGTGCTTATTACCAGTTCTGACTGCTTGCACCAGCCACAGCTTGCCCTGGGTCGAGATAACCTTGCCACTGTGATGCGTGCTCATGTAACCTTATGTTTAGACTATTGTAACGTGCTTTATAATGAACTTCCCTTTAAGATAGTCTGAAGATTGCAACTAGAGCATTGGAGGATCTTCTCTACTGTGGTGGCGTGAAACAGTATTTCAATTTATTCCCTTGGCAAAGTAGGGGGAAAGCATAAGGATATTTATATGTCAACTCCAACCAGCATAAACAGTGCAGTTATTTATCAGCTTAAATAACAATGTACATCAGTTGTGCAATTTTCAGACATCTGAAACCATGAGTTCAATTTAAACTTTAACTTCAGAAAACCAAAAGCATAATCATCTATCTCTGCAATTCTGGGAACCAAATAGGAAAACAGAGCAGCTTTGTACTTAAGCACTAGCTACTGGTAGCCGTAGGCAACATAGAACTGCATGCAGGCAAGTGAGCAGACTGGCAAGAGAGGGACAGAGTACTCTATCCCTCCATGCCCAACATATAAACCAAGCCATAGGAGGAAAACGGCATCCTCTATGTCCAGCACAGAAATGCAATGGGCTGCTTCAAGAGGGGCACAGCTCTTCATACATCTTCTGTCATCTCCCAGCTGGCTAGTAAACATTTTTGTAGGCTAGTAACATTTGTGGGAAATAGAATGATTGAAATACTTTATATGTCATCTCTGCACAGTGTTTTTCCCCCTACGCTGATATAACCAAGAAAACTTCTCCTGTTTGACTTCATTGCATAGCACAAACATTAGTTACAAGTTGTGATTTTTCTGGGAGAGCTGAAATACGAGCCCAAGTTTGGACAACACGCTAGGACAAATAATGGCTCAGCTCAGCATAGAATGACTGAAGGAGGAGTCCTTGACAGGCAGTCATGTAGCAAACAGGGAGAGATCGAAACATTCTTTCTACGTTAAGGCTTTAAACTAGTTCATCTTACGGAATGTATTACAGCACTTACAGCACAAGGAATTGCAGATGTTTAAATGTAAGCAACAGATGTTTTTCCACAAACAAAGCTTGTCATTTGAAATAAAGTGGTCGAGTGGGGGGAGAAGGAACAAGCTGTGTCTCATGGACTTATGCATGAAGTCAGAAGCCTAAGCTTTATTTTTATTCTTTATTATAAAGTTCTAAACAAAGAAGCTTCCGTTAGCACGTGACTGATTGAGAAATTATAGAGATTATAAGAAATCCACGTTTACCGGCAAAAGCATACACACACTCCAAATCTAGTTATCACCTTCCCCTCCAGGTATAATCCCCATTTTCAATGCATTGTCTACGCACCGCATAATTAACTGCCAAGAAATGCATTAATACCATAACATCAGGACACAGGGCTCATTTTATTATGCTATGGAAGGGGAAAACTTTTAAAGGGGATGCTGTTAGAGCAGTAGATGAACTTTTTTTGCAACATGTTTCACTGCAAAAGGATGGAGATTTGACATTTTATCAAGAGATTTACAGGGTTCAAGCAAATGGGCAGAACTCTAATGGACAAATATTTGAATACTGTTAACATTCTTACCGGGACTGTCCAGTTGAGATGCTCCATTCCTCTCGCTGCCCAGTACTGCGAGATTTTGATTTGTCTTTGCATACAGAATCTGCATGTTTCAAGGTACGTTTGGCTGGAGGAGATATGTGGCTATCACTCAAGCTACCATCACTACCATCATCTCTCTAAGAGGGAAAAAAAAAGACAAGCTGATAGTCTCATTTTAAACCACCTGATTTTAAACTACCTCTCATTGGTAAAGAAACATTCTGGGACCATATCTGGAAAATATGGGCAATCCATTTCTGTTCAGACAACTGTAGTACTACTTTTAGTGAACCCACAGGAATTTCACAAAATACATGTAACTACCCAAGCCAAAACTGAAATCTAATCCTAGGAAGAAGACATAAGGAAAATGAAAGAGTTGCTTTATATCTTTCTCCAGAGGCTGCATCAGATTTTCACCAAGTTCCAATATTTATATTAGAGAGGAGAGGAGAGCCAATGTTTCCTTTGATCAAACTACAATACATCCCAAAACAGCACATCATACATCTAGAGGTCATAAATGCTCTAAAACCTTTAATTAATAAATAATATAATTTGCAAGCTAACAAGGAAAATCACTTTTGCAGAATATTTTTATACCCTCTTTTCATTATCATTGAAATGGCTTTTCTTTGCTTCTGAAGAATAGTTACTGGCAACTGGGAATTTAAAACCTTTTTGAAGGTTTCAATGAATTACAACAATAAACAAATTAAGGACTTGTACTTTGAAGTTCTCAAATCCCATTGAAATTCAGAGTCCTCATTTCCCTGCAAAGCCAACAAAATTCAAGTTTCCTAACCTCAGGGTCTTCTTTCCTTGTGGATCCCTCTCCTGTGAAAACCATGCCAGGCACCAGTTTTTGCCAGGCACCAGAAAAACCTTTAACCAAAAAGGACCAAGGAAGTGCCCTAGAATACGCTCAAGACTTTCTGAAAGGCTGACATGCTATCTTTTTTTAAAATAGAAAAGCGCTGTTAGTGATCTTCTTGACAACCTCCGAATTCCACAGAATATAGTTTGAACACTACTACAATAAATGCTTTGACTGCTTCTTAGCTATCATGGAGCTGTAAACTAAATATACTGAACACAGACAACAGAATTAATTAATTTAGAAAAAAATTTAACTCACTATATAATTTAAAATATTAAACAGTAAGCTACCAGACCACAGCCATGTTTGTACATGCTGTGTGAACAACCCAAAGGTGTGCCTGCTCTATTAATGAAGTATACCAGTAAAACAGGCCAATCCTTTATTAAATATACTGAGTAATTCTGTTCTGAGTTGAAAATGAAGCTACACAACTGGTTTGAAACCTGTTTTTTGAGTGGTATTGGAGAGCTGAACTAGCTAAAGCAGACAAGGCAGAAAAACTGTTGCATCATTGCCTGAAGACACTTAGCAACCAGCTTATTGCTCAGTGTAATTAAAAACAAGTATTCCTAAACACAAAGCTTTAAAAAAAATATTATCACAAGCTACAATGATTTCCAGATATATTTCTAGTTTAGCTCTGGTGACTGTTTCAAGACAGCTTAACAGTCCTTTGTCAACAGTTATCCTTTTTTTTAATTCTTAGGAGACAACTACAAAATATTTTGGCAAAGGCTGGCTGTGAAACTATTGGGTTCAATTTAAATTACAGCTGACTAGCTTGGACTTGCTTTGGTAAGGATGTTGCACAACCTATGTGACGTGTCTTAAGCACTGACATTAAATGTTATATTCTTCAAGGTAATACTGGGCAGAATCGAGCATTGTGTGCATTGAATAACTTCATCTCTCGCTCCTCCCAAAAATGTTAGTGGCCCCTGATCTGTAATATTGACACAGCCCAGAAGAAAGCTACAAGAATGATAAAAGCTTTGAAATAATCTCATGTACTGAGTGACTCGAAGTAGCAAGTTTGTTCAGACTACAGAGTACTGGGGCAAGGGGCGTAACAACAATTTAAACATCAAATGTATTTCAGAATGAAAAGCTAAAACCACTGTTTCTCCTAACAATTAAGGACAGAACTTACAATGGATTAGAATTACACAGTAAAACCCAATGACTTTTAGAAATTAACTGCAACAATCTGACTAGTAAGTGATGCAATTTCATTCTTGGGGATTTTTTAAGAAGAGGGTGCATAAGAATCTTCTGACAGGCTGTTCTGAATAACTTTGTTATGATTCAAACAGATGATCCATAAGGGTCACTGAAGCACACAATATCCATTCAGCACCTGGACTAGATAGGCCACAGGGAATTCAACATCAATTTTAAATATGAAATAAAGCCTATTATACTAGATAGACTTCTCAACCTTTAAGTGAGATTTGTTTCCAAAAATACTTCAATTTTGATAAATCATGGAAGACTGGTATAGACTTCAGCTGGAACATTTCTATGCCTCAACTGCAATTAAATACATGAGGGTGCTATACTTCTAAATCAAGACACGCTGAAAGTGCTGCTTCTAGCAACAAACACATGTAACAACTCAGGCAGCATTTCTCAGTAATGTGTTCTTGCTCAATTAAGTTGGGTAAATCTTACATAAATCTTCCCCTCCCCCCCTCCAAAAAAAATATAAATCACAAGAATGGAAACTTTCCCCCTGTTGTGCTAAGTAAGGACCTTCTTCAACCAGCAACTGTAATTTACAAATAACTATTAAGGTCACTCCTTATGACAGCATTTGTTCTCATGGAATCATAGAATTGTAGAGTTTAAAGGAACTCAGAGGGTCATCCAACCTCCTGCAATGCAGGTATCTCTGATATCTTACTTCATCCCGAAGGATCATAAAACTAGCTTTGTAAATAACAAGGTAAGAATAATAACCACATGAGAGAAGATTAATTTTAAAACCTTTTGGTTTACAGTTTCAAATGTTATCAACAGTAATGCTTAGGATATTTTTTAAAAAAACACACATCCGAATCATACAATTTTTATGATCTGAAAAATCAATCTGAACAATACTCCACTTTATTTCCTGTACGTACTACCAAATATACAATAACAATACCTCATTCTGTTATCTGTAACCTAGGCTACTGCAACTATGTTCATCCAAGAATCACTAAACATTACTTTTTCCAACACTAAAATCACCTCTCGGGTATCTAACAAAAACGGCTAAGGATCTCTTTTCTAGATAAACAAAAATGTTTCAACAACAAATAGCAAGAAGTTGCACAAGCTTTTATGTCAATTATAATCATATTTACAGAGGTAAATCCTATTAATTTCACTAGAGTTGACTTTGAAGCATGTATGCTTAGGATTATGACCTCACATACTGTCATGGCAGAATAAAAATAGCAAGGTGCTATTTGTAAAACAATCACTATTATATGTATGGTTTTTTTTCTTGGAATCTGGCTTCAAAATGTCTGCATGCAATCCACTATTATACAAGGTCTAAGAAAAATTTTAATAGGTCAGCTTTGTTCTGTATGGTATCTCATGGGGGGTGGGGGGGAAGACAGACAACTGTTATCTAAGTGGTTTTAATAAATGATCACACTTCACCTTTTATACAGTTTTCCCCATTCATACAGGCACATAAGGCTTAACAGCAATGAACATAAGTAGTGCATGTAATTTGCATGATATTCCATTAGAAATAATCAAAACAATGCTGAACAGAATCAGCATCAGATTTCTAAGCAAATAACATTTTTAAAAATAATATTGAAATAAGCCTACAAAAAAGGCAATATTGTGAAGCATTCCACTTGTCAAACAAGGAACAGATAAAGAAGAATGACAAGAAACGACTGCAATCCAAGATGCACTTCCAAAGAACCCTCCTCTTCAATGGAAAGAAGACGGCATGGGGATTCCTCCAACAGCTCAGGATAGAACAAGAAAATCCCTGCATGTACGCAAAGCTCCATAAGCGCATTAAAACAGCTGGCTAATATTCAGGATCTAGTTCCCAATACAAATATTTCAAATATAGCATCTGTAGTTTTTGAAAGAATACTTAAAGAGACTCACTTGCCTGGCCTGAAAGACATTTTTCAAACACTTATACCTATATCTGCTGTACTAGGCACATTTCACAATCATATGCATCTCTTTCTATGAGACCGAAATTAGAAAATATTAGGTGCACTATGAAAGTACATAACTGTCCTAAGAATCTGAACAAGCACACAAGCAATTTTAAAGGCATATATCTGAAATTAGTTTTCCATGTTATCATGGATGGATGCAAACATCTTTAACATTTTCACTGTCAGTAAATTTATACATACTCACCAATCTTAAATGCTTATGATTAAATTTAGGCTTCAGTTCTACAGCAATTACCTGGGAGTAAGTCCCAATGAACTCAGTGGGATGTACAGTGGTACCTCGGGTTACATACGCTTCAGGTTACAGACTCCACTAACCCAGAAATAGTGCTTTAGGTTAAGAACTTTGCTTCAATATGAGAACAGAAATCGTGCTCCGGCGGCACGGCGGCAGCAGAAGGCCCCATTAGCTAAAGTGGTGCTTCAGGTTAAGAACAGTTTCAGGTTAAGTACGGACCTCCGGAATGAATTAAGTACTTAACCCGAGGTACCACTGTACCTGAGTAGCCATGCACAGCATCATGCTGCTGTTTTATTAAATAGGTCTTTAAGCATTCTTTATAACTGCCAGTGCCTTTTCTTTAAAAAAAAATTTTAGCCATACTCTCATTTTCCTACTCATATTGAAATACTGCCCCTCAATGAGGCCAAACTTAAGATTCACTAAATGTTTAGGGGTATACGTACCCCTGCATTCCTCCAGAAAAAAAGCACTGCAAACTACTAATACTCAATAGGTTTTTAAACTCTTTTAGGAAAGATATTTCATATTCACACATTGTAAACTAGTTGGGTTCAGATCAAAACCCCATAAGTTTATGTAAGTAAAACAAAAGATGTGCTTCAGTGTCCAAGGCTATCATACAGAATCACTCAACTGCTCTTTTTAAGTTAAAAATAATCAGAACATTTTATACATAACATACCGTACTTATACAGTACTTTTGATGACCCATTGATCAGGCTACTTTGTGACTTTACAAAGAAGCAACAGAAACAACACCCTTTAATACATCTATGTCTGTCCCTACAGAAACAATAGATTGGCTGAATGTGTCATGCCAGGAATTTATAATTTCTCACATTTGAAAGGTTGGCAGATAATGCTCACATACAGTATTTAAAATAAGGTACCCTGAACAGGGTATAATAAGATTCAGTTGTGATTCTTTTTAAAAGTTCATGACTGCCTGTCTTTTTTAATTGTTTTTATAAATGGATTTTAATGGATAACAAAGATACGTATAGTGTTGCTGTTTTCATTCACATACTCCTATCTACAGGTCAGTTACATTCAGTGTGAAACACTGCTATCGTAAGCATAAGGTTGGGGTGGTAGGGGGGGTGATTTTTCCTTCATTTACATAGTGCATCGCCAATGAAAACTAATAAATAGATGAAGAACCTATCCACATTACTGATTGTCATTAAAAAAAACAAAACTATCCGGAAATGTAGGCAAATAACTAATCAAAGAGTCATATAGAGTTAGAAGGGACCACAAGGGTCACCCAGTCCAACCTTCTGCAATGCAGGAAACTTTTGCGCAAAATGGGGTTCAAACCCGCAACCCTGAGATTAGGAGTCTCATGCTCTACCGGACCGAGTTATCGATACGTTCCTCAGAGGTAAAATTGCATCTCTATCCAAAATTGTCAGAGAATTACCCAGTTTCCCCTACCCTGCCAAACAGGAAACAGTTTTTAATAAAGAAAACTGCACTCCATTTAGGTTTTCTAAGAAATTTACAAAATTGGCAGTTCTAAGCCTAAACTTTTTTCTTCTTCCCCATGTTGTCCTTTAAAATGCAGTCCCAGCATAGGCCAGCGGGGGAGCCTCGCCGTGCCCCAGACAGCTGGGTGGCACAGCAGACCCTGCCAGTCTCTCTGCGCCTCCTACATACAGAAGACGGGCGAAAGAGAGCAAGAGCGCAAATTGGGGTTTTTGTTTCCTCTCTCTTATCAACTGCTCCTTCTTCGCCAGAACCCGCCTCTACAGCTACTTCTTGAGCCGCCCAACCAGCCACACTTTGCCCCCGCTTAGCTCTTGGCCGCAGCCAGCAGCGTCCTCCTTCAGCTGTGCAAGCTCACACAACACGTCCTACCTCAAATGACCTCGGTTCGCTCACTCGCTCGCATAGAGAGCTGCTGCAAAAAAAAACCCAAGCTCCCTCCCGGCTCGCTGCTCACGTCCACCTCTTGCAACAGAGCCAGACAGGCCCCGATGCTTTCCACCCACCCACCCTCAACTCTGGCACAACACCAAAGCAAGGCGGCCAGCTCGGATACAAGTAAAGGACCCCCCCCCTTTTTTTCCAGACTCTCGTGCCTTTCTTTAGTCCCACAAACCAGACAAGCCTCCGCACACATACAGAGCAGCAGAAGCCCCACAAAAAAACACAATATTGTGCTTGCATGCAAAACACGCAAGCAGTCAGTCACCCTGGAGAAGTTCAGCCGGAGCCCCTTCCCCTCCTCTTGTTGTTGTTCCTGTTCATTACATCTGTAGATTGCCCTTTCACCCGAAGATCGAAGGGCGCTTCACAACAGAAAAACCACGCGAAATTAAACCTGAATACAAACAACAAATGGATAACCCCCCCACACACACACACACAAACACATCGAGAGTTTAAAAGGACACAGATGGTTTAATTGGGAGAAAAGAATGCTTTCGCCCAGGCCCGGATTTATGCAATGAAGGTACCAGGCGAATGGGGCGCCACCACAGAAAAGCCTCCCCAAACTCCTTCCCCTGCTGCCACCCTCCGGAAGAAAACCCCCGTCATCGCAGGGTCCGGATCGGTTCTATGGGGGGTTTCCTTCTGAGGTGCTGCGGCCCCGAGCGGTCGCGCTGCACTTCAGCCCCTCGGAGCGGGACAATGAGCCAGCGCACTCCCCCCCCCCGCAAGCTCGCCCCTTTCCCCGCCTCCCCCCACCCCAATGGCTGACCCACACCGACAACGGCCCCTTCTTCGCCGCCGTCGCTACGGGACTCGCCCCGGGTCTCCCTCCCTCGGCACCCGCCTCGTCTTCCTCTCCCCCCACTGACCCGGGCCGACTCTTCATCCTGACCGGCGGCCGCCGCTGCTGCTGCTGCCGCCGCCGCCGCTGCCCGAGCGCTGGTCCTAGACAAACGGGTCCTGGACGAGATGAAATGGCTGCCGGGCCCGGAGCCTGCCGCCGCCGCCGCTTTGCGGGAGAGGCGCAGGGAGCTCTTTCGGGTGTTCACCATGGCGCCCCCCTCCCGCCGCCGCCGCCTCCTCAGCCGCCCCGGAGAGGGAGGCTCAGTCTCTGGCGCCGCCGCCGCCTCTGCTTTGGGGAGCGGCGCCTCAGCCGCCGCCGGGCGAGGAACAAGGGCTCGAAGGGACGCGGGGAGCTGCTCCTCCTCTAGCTCAGTCACACACTAACTGGCCGCCATTACTTGGTTCCCTCTCCCCCTTTCTCCTCCTCGGCCCGCTGCCGCTGAGGGGCGCCGGTCTGCCGCCACCGCTCATAGGGCCGCCTCTTCTTCCACCGCCTCCTCCCTACCCCTGGCAACATAGAAGTAAGGGGGGGGCCGGGAGAGATCGACGGAGAGCGTGACGACGCGCGGCGTCCGGAACTTCCGGTTGACGTTGGAAGGGCCCTTTCGCGTCTCTATGGTTGAGGCCCGCCTGGCACGCTGGAGTTGTCGGCGGGGGCGGGGGAAGAGCCGCAAGCGCAAAGGAGGTTTGGCCCGCCGGGTCCGTTTTCCGCGGAGGGGAGCCGCCACCTCCTCCTCCTCCGCCACCGACCCCCGGTCGGGCTACATTGGGGTCGCTAGGCCCGTTTTTCCCCAGGAAGAGGAAGTGCGGCATAGTGGTTAGAGCGGTCAGACCTAGGTAGTCGCCACCAGAGAAGAATGGCCGATTAAACTGATGGGTTATACTGAAATAGCAAAAAAGAAAAGAAAAAAGGGGAAGAATTAGAAACCATTAGAAATAAGGAACGGGAGAAATATATCATTTACCTTAAAAAGCACACCATTGTAAACAATTAAAATTACGAGTAGGGTTGGAATGATACTTGTTGGGCTATGGTTGTACTGGAGATTCATAGAGAAGGTGCAGAAGGAAAAAAGTTAACATAACCCGCAAAAGGGGAGGAGGGAAGTCCGTTGGAATTTACTGAATTCTCTTCTTGTTTTGATTGTTTAACGTTTGTAAATTTCAAAATCTGAAAATTAAATAACTTTTTATACTTTTTAATAAAATAGAATTTCAGGACCCGGGAGACCAGGGATTTTAGAATCCCCACTCAGTCATCGACCACACTTGTTCACCTTGGGATGATGGCCGCCTCTTAACCAGCCTCTGGGAAGAAAATATAGTATATAAATGTAATAAAAGCACACGCACAAATTCCTTGTCTCTTGATGGGATGGCCAGGTGCGAAAGAGGCAGAGCTCCTGCACCTCTCAGTAGTTATGCAGAAAAGGGGATGCTTGGCAGAGGCAATTTCGTTGCTGCCTAAAACCCCTCTTCTGCATAGTGATTATTATTGTTGTTGTTATTGTTATTATTATTTTCTTCCAACCCCAGATTTAGGGCAGTTGCCCCACACAGGGCACCAAGCTGAGGGGGCACATCACCATCATACCTATATTTATATTGGTAACTATTGAGAATATCCATTTAAAAAGCAACTGTACAAAAAGTAATTCTTGTGAAAATAAGAAATATATAATGGGGGGGGCTCAAATTTTGTGTTCTTTCAGGGCACCATATCACCAAAGTCCATTCCAGCCTTTCCTCAGAGGATCACGGGGCAGCTTATACTATAAAAACACAAAAGCACATACCATAGTAACAAGCAAACTGCCCGCCGCCACCAGCAGTTTAAAAGGCCATTGATTGTTTAATTGGCCAAAGGCCTGGGTGAAGAGGAAAGATTTTGCCTGGTACCTGAAATATAGGTAACAAAGGCGCCATGCAAGCCGCTCTGGGGAGAGCATTCCGCAAGCGGAGAGCCGCAGCTCAAAAGGTACAGGAGCCCTGTCCTCTTAAAAATCAGTGTTTTGTGGTGAATGTGGCAGGGCTGCAAAATAATGGGTGAGGGAGGTTCTTCACCTTTCCGATAAAGAAATGTTGCTGGCCTGTTGTAGTTCTTTGATCAAGGAAATAAAGCCCCCAAAATCTTAATTATTTCCTTTCATTCCTCCTAGGGAAAGAATTCACACCCACCCAGGAGAAAATCCATACAGATTATGGCCACCCGCAGGATAACCCACTCTCCACTCCTGCTCCTTGTTAGTTAATCTGGGATAATTTGCTCAACTCACCAGTAATGCTCTCACAACTAATACAGATAAGAATCCCCGTTTCACCTGAAAGAATCCCTGCTTCACCTGTAAGTCTTCACTGCCTTCATTGAAATAGGCATGGGAGGAAATTGCCCACCTTCTTTTACTCTGGTGCAGCATACAATTTTTCTTTTAAAAAAATGCATTATAAATAACATTGAACCAATGAACAACTCACTAATCATCCTGATCATATACATGTTTATTTATATCATAAGAACATAAGACAAGGCCTGCTAGATCACACTAAAGGCATTCTATGCCCACAGTGACCAACCAATTTTATTTATAGCCTGGCCATCTTCAGCTCCATTGATGCCAGGACAGGGCATTAAGCTCTAGAAACACACAATAACTAGGGTCTGTTCCCCTGCTGTGTCTGCTGGACAGCCCCTTGCCATTGCCCCCACATTAACTCCCTAAAGCATCAATTTCCAAACTCTGCCCTGCAAAGCGATTGGAAATAAAACTGCACAAATGTTTCTTTGGCATAAGGACAGCAATGGTGCTCTGTAATTAATTTCTCTCCTGAAAAGTGCTCCACAACTCAAAAAAGTTTGGGAACTGCTGCCCTAGACCTTCCCTTTCCCACCCTACACAACCTCTAAGCTCCCCTTTCAACTTTCCTGCCAACCTAGCAGTTTGAAAGCACGCCAGTGCAAGTAGATAAATAGGTACCGCTGCGGCGGGAAAAGAAATGGCGTTTTCGTGCGCTCTGGCACTCGTCATGTAATCATGCTGGCCACATGATTCAGAAAACTGTCTGTGGACAAACACCGGCTACCTTGGCCTGAAAGCGAGATGAGTGCCGCACCCCATAGTCTCCTTTGACTGGACCTAACCATCCAAGGGTCCTTTACCTTTACCTGTAGCTGTAACATTATAGTCAACAGTTTGAATCCCCGTGACAGAGTGCGCTCCTGTTGTGCGGTCCCAGCTCCTGCCAACCTAGCAGTTTGAAAGCATGCCAGTGCAAGTAAATAAATGGTACCGCTCCGACGGGAAGGTAAACAGTGTTTCCGTGCACTGCTCTGGTTCACCAGAAGCGGCTTAGTCATGCTGCCACAAGACCCGGAAGCTGTCTGCAGACAAACGCTAGCTCCCTCGGCCTATAGAGCAAGATGAGCGCCACAACCCCAGAGTCATCCACGACTGGACCTAATGGTCAGGGGTACCTTTACCTTTAATATTATTGTTGGCTCTGTCAGGTGTAGCCATGACATTCTGCTCATTTCTCAGCTGTGCAAATCCTTGCATAGGGCATGCTAGAACAGTTACACGGGTACAGCAGTGCTACATAAGTCCCTTGCACTACTGCGAGCTCAGTAGCCCTTAGTAGCAGCAGTGTACGGTAGTGGCAAAAAACCTTATGCTGGTGATGGTTCACTTGGAATCTTACTAGATCAACTGCCAATCTAGCAGTTCGAAAGCACACCAGTGCAAGCAGATAAATAGGTACCTCTGTGGCAGGAAGGTAAACGGTGTTTCCGTGTGCTCTGGTTTCCGTCATGGTGTTCCGTTACGCCAGAAGCGGTTTAGTCATGCTGGCCACAGGACCTGGAAAGCCATGTGTGGACGAACACCGGCTCCTTCGGCCTAAAAGTTAGTTGAGCGCTGCACACCATAGTCGCCTTTGACTGGATTTAACTATCTAGAGATCCTTTACCTTTTTTACCTTGCTAGATCCTAGCATTGATTTATATTTCTTTCTCTCTCTCTTTTTTTTTTTTTTAAAGCACATTAATCTCTTTAACATGTATTCCAAATTCTCAAGCAAGCAGTATGCATTGGAACAGTGCCCAGAGGCCCTTTCAGGATTAGGAATCTGTGTATTAAAGCAGCAGAAACATATGGTGAGGGGGGAAATCATTTTCTGAGCAGTCTGGAAACAAACTGATGGGCCCAGAGTTTAGTGATCTCATAGGCTGTTATAATTGTTTTTTGCCAGTATTGTGTTCTGTTTGACTACAGCCTGTTTTTTTGTTTTAAAACAAAGGAGTCCTTAAAATGTATGCTAGATCATTTTTTCCACATTACTGGATAAGAATCTAGGTTTTTTTCCACCTTCCCGATGCAGTAAACAAAAAACTTAGCTATGACAATCCCTGCAACTTTGTGCAATTCTTCAGGTGCTTGTGGTTGAACAGATTGTTAGAAGATCCTGATGTTCCCTCTTTACTGGAACACACTTGGTAGGCTCTAGCGGGCATTTTAACCTGCATGGGTATTGACATTGTTGTTAAGACTGATTTAGACAGGACAAGGTTAATGGAAACAGAGGTACTGCTGGAGAGTCCCCTTATCAGTCTTGGCATAATTGCCAGGGAACTCATTTTAGAAAAGGAGGTTGGCTGATTCTTCTTAATAGCTGGCTTTTCCTCCGGTGTTCTGAATGACTGGGAGACATGTAAAAAAGGACAGGACTTTTTTCTGCACCTTTGCTGATGAGTTCATACAGGTCTGCATGGGTTTGGGGTAGATGCCAGTGGTGGGCGGAGCCAGAGACAAAGGTGGGTGGAGCAACATGTAAAGGTAAAGGGACCCCTGACCATTAGGTCCAGTCGCGGACGATTCTGGGGTTGCGGTGCTCATCTCGCTTTATTGGCCGAAGGAGCGGGTGTACAGCTTCCGGGTCATGTGGCCAGCATGACTAAGCCACTTCTGGCGAACCAGAGCAACGCATAGAAACGCAACATGTACTCTTACCTTTGTACCATAAGCCACATTCCAGCCACATAAAAGCCAGAGCTCTCTACATGCACACACATCTCTTCACACAGGCAAACGAGATATGAGCACAGTTCAAGAACGCATTCTTGGCATGCAAGAACATTCAAGGAAGGTGCAATAAAAGCCAGTGGATGGTGTGGCCTAGAGATGGGCATGACTTGGGGACAGTCCCCACTTATTCCCTGAGTCTGAGGTTCCCAGCTGCTGCTGTAAGCAAACTAGCTACCTAAGAGCATAAGAAGAGCCCTTCTGGATCAGACCAATGACCCACATAAATTGTAGAGTTGGAAGGGACTCCAAGGGTCATCCAGTCCAAGTCCCTGCGATGCAGGAATCTCAGCTAAAGCATCCATGACAGATGACCATCCAACCTCTGCTTTAAAAACCTCCAAGGAAGGAGAAAAAACCTCTCGTGGGAATCTTTTCCGCTGTCAAACAGCTCTTGTTGTCCAAAAGATCTTCCTGATGTTTACTCGCCTTTCTTGTAACTTGAAGGCATTGGTTTGAGTCCTACGCCCCAGAGCAGGAAAAAAACAAGCTTGCTCCATCTTCCATGTGACAGCCCTTAAGCTATTTGAAGATGCCTATCATACCTTCTCTCAGTCTCCTCTTTTCCAGGCTAAACATGCCCAGCTCCTTCAACTGACTTGGTTTCCACACCCTTAATCATCTTGGTTGCCCTCCTCTGTACATGTTCCAGCTTGTCAATATCCTTCTTAAATTGTAGCACCCAGAACTGGACACAGTACTCCAGGTGTGGCCTGAGCTATACTATTACTTCTCTTGATCAGAACACTAGACTTCTGTTGAAGCAGCATAGAATAGCATTAGCCTTTTTTTGCTGCCGCATCACACTGTTGACACTGTTGAGCCCCATGTTGGGCAAAAGATTCCTGAATCGTGGGGGGGTTGGACTAGATGACTCTATTGGTCCCTTCCAATTCTATGAAAAATCTCAATAGAGTTTGTAATAACTTTCATGTGCAACATAAGCAGCCAAGTGACTGCCAGCACCACACATCTATAAAAATATGTACGGTGTAGAACTTTCCCCACAAACTAGAGAGTTCTTGTGCAGAAACACAGGCGTACATTGGTTCATAACGCTAACTCAGTCAATATTCCATTACACTACTAATTTGTCGTCTCTCTTAATCTGAGTTGCATTTAGTCTATTTTACAGTAGTTTTTACAAAACATTGTCTAGTCAAAAGTCAAGGCTGCTCATCGTGGCACATAAATGTGCAACTGGGATTTTCATCCCACCCCAATCTCCAGGACAAGCTTTCAACAAAAACCTTGAGCCTTGCACCTTGTTGCTAAATGACTCCTGTGGAAATCCGTGGGGATAATAAACAAGGAAGGAAGGACAGGCTCTTTATGGGGCACAGCTCCACCGTTCCTCCGCTGATTTGCCCACGAGAGCCCTTCCTATGGAAGAATTCGCGATCTGTGCGTGTTTGCTCACAAATCTCTGATTGCAAACAACGTGCAGCAGCTGCGCGCGCCGCCGATTGCAGCCAAGGCGCGACCCAGGGCGCGTCGCCCCCGCGCCATTGACACCTGAGCAACGACGGGCGCCGCGCCCCCCAGCCCCTGGCGCCGCCTCTCCCGCTCCGCCCCCGCCAGGGCCCTCCTCTTTGGTGGGCGGAAAAAAAGGAGCCGCCGGTGCCGCCCCTGCCCGGCTCGCCGTCCGCCGGCGCTATAGCGCAATCGAAGGGAAACATTGCAGCGTGGCGGCCGCTTCGGCAGGGATCGGGCTGCTCTCCTCCCGCAGAGGGGGCGGCAGGTAAGGGCCAGAGCGAAGGGATGGCGGGCCTCTCGCAGGCGGCGGAGGAAACAACCGGGTTTGGGGGGGGGGGTTCCATCCCCTACGGAGCTCCGGAGAATTCTTCCCGGCGGTGCCCTCGGGGGTCAGGGACTTGACGCATCCCGGGGCAACAGCATGACTTGGCACTTCGGGGGTTCGGCCAAGTTGCGCGCAGGCAAGGAAGGCGCGTCTCTTTTTCCCCTGGCGGGAAGGGTCGATGTTCCACCGGAGAGGCGGGCTAGGGGCTTCTGGCTTCCGGGGTGGGAGGGAAAGAGACTTGGGCGATTTGGGTGGGCACCCGCCGGGCCGACGGCGATCTGTCCTTTTTCTCCGCCGGGGACCATGGAGCGGCTTCTTGGGCTGCGCCGAGATCGCCCCGTCGGGTTTGTAGGTTTTGGTGTCTGAAGTTCCAGAAAGTTTATAACGTCTGCTGCGTTATGCAAGGAGCTGTCTGTCTCTCCCCGAGTGCCCCCCTCCCCCAAAAAACAAACCCTTACAGGCAGGTCCGGAAGCATGTTTGCTCACGAGTAAGCCCCCTCGCCCCCGTTCAGTGGATCGGTAATTGTGTTTTGGTTGTAGCGTCCGATCCTCCTCGCCTTACGTCTACTTAAAGGTCGTTCCCATTGCGTTAGGTGGCGCTTACTCCCAAGCGCGCATAATAAATAGGATTGCAGCCACCAAACTTCGGGTCTGGGTAAAAATGCACCTGGCTTTGACCACTGGGGTTTTCGGAGGTTTTATAGCACTCTACACATTCACTTATATTACTGATTGAATTTTTATACCGCCCTGTACCCAGAGGTCTCAGGACGGTTCACAGAACAAAATCAAAATATAAAACCTCAAAATAAAAACAACGACCCAATAAGCCTGTCTTGTTTGCGCTTCCTTGTTAGGTGCAAAGTTCAAGCATCTGTGGCCTTTTTGCTGTCACTTTTTTAAAATTTATTTTTCAGCTAGCTGTTAAGAGCAACGTGGGGCCCTCCAGATGGTGGTTTCCATCTGCCATTGGCTCCAGCCAGCATTACTAGTGGTCAGGGATGACGGGAGTTGTAGTCTCAGATAAAAACCAGTACTGTTAACGGCGCTTCGAAGTGGAGCAGCAGCAGTCACAACACCTGCTTCAAAACTTCTCAGTTGCCTCTTCCATGCAGATGGCAATATAGCCTACCGATAAGAGTTATTGCAATTATGTGTGCAGTTTGTTCAGTCGCAGTACTAAAATGTATAGGTAAAGGTAAAGGGACCCCTGACCATTAGGTCCAGTCGTGACCGACTCTGGGGTTGCGGCGCTCATCTTGCTTTATTGGCCAGGGGAGCTGGCGTACAGCTTCGGGGTCATGTGGCCAGCATGACTAAGCCGCTTCTGGTGAACCAGAGCAGCTCATGGAAACGCTGTTTACCTTCCCACTTTCGAACTGCTAGGTTGGCAAGAGCAGGGACCGAGCAACGGGAGCTCACTCTGTCACGGGGATTCAAACCGCCAACCTATTGATCTGCAAGTCCTAGGCTCTGTGGTTTAACCCGCAGCGCCACCATGCTAAATATTACTATGAAAATTTTCGAGGCAACCAGCAGCATTGTCCTTTATTATAACAATGTGCTGCTGTTTTGAGGATAATCGGTTTAGTTGTAGCATTTACTATATTTAAAAAATTGTCACAGCCTGCTAGGGCTGCATCTCGGAAGGTTGGTGGTTCGATCCCACCTGGGGATGGCTTTGGGCAGGATTCCTGCATTGCAAGGGGTTGGACTAGATGACCTGCGGGGTCCCTTACAACTCAACAATTCTATGATTCAGTAGTTGTAGAGCAGGCACCCCCAAACTCAGCCCTCTAGATGTTTTGGGACTACAATTCCCATCATCCCTGACCACTGGCCCTGTTAGGTAGGGATGATGGGAGTTGTAGTCCCAAAACATCTGGAGGGCCGAGTTTGGGGGTGCCTTTTGTAGAGCTTGGGCTTTGCGTGTAGAAGGTTCCTGAATCAAGCCCTGATATCTCCAGGAAAGGTTGGAAAAGACCCCTATCTGAAACCCCGAGGAGCTGTTACTAGTTAGTGTGTAGACATTAACAAGTTAGATAGGTAAATGGAAGTTGGTATCGTTTCCCCATGTCCTTTCTGCCTTTTACCAGAAGGCTCATATAGCCACATCTTTAAAGGGGGTGGCTGGATAACAACCTTAGTGGCAAAGCTATTTCTCTCGTGTAGCTTGGAAACAGGATTGTTGACATGGCAGTGGGATTTTCCGAGAACCTTTGCACAGATGTAGAAGTAATGCAAATGAGTGGCGAAAGACATATAAGGGAATCATGACAACTTGCTGCTTTTCCCTTCTATGTTGTTGTTTTGCACATGATTCATCGTTGTCAGGGTAGCTGCAAGCATGACAAGATACAGGAACTGCATGATGCTTCGGTCACACCATAGCCTGCATTCTGGCCATGCATTGAGTTGCTGGGGGTATTAGTGTTCTTTTATTTATATCAGGCATGGCCAAACTTGGCCCTCCAGCTGTTTTGAGACTACAACTCCCATCATCCCTAGCTAACAGGACCAGTGGTCAGGGATGATGAGAATTGTAGTCCCCAAACAGCTGGAGGGCCAAGTTTGGCCATGCCTGATTTATATGCTGTTTAAAACACATTATCTGCTGTGCAACACTCTTGGGGAACCGTTTGACACCAGCCATGCCGTTGGGAGTTGATTCATCTGTGATGCAAGGCATGGGTGTAGCCAAGGCATGGGTGTAGCCAAGGCTCTAACATTCCCTCCTGTTGGCAGGTCACATAATGCTGTTGTGGATGTTGCTGGCTTGCAGTTCCCATCACTCCCTTCCAAGATTCTCCAGGGGTGATGGGAATTGCAGTCTATAGCTTCTGGAGGATGCCCCATAGGCTGCAGGTCATCCTTTGTAGAAGAGGTTAAATGTAAAGGGACCCCTGACCATTAGGTCCAGTCGTGACTGACTCTGGGGTTGCGGCACTCATCTCGCTTTATTGACCGAGGGAGCCGGCGTACAGCTTCCGGGTCATGTGGCCAGCATGACTAAGCCGCTTCTGGCGAACCAGAGCAGCGCACAGAAATGCCGTTTACCTTCCCGCTGGAGCGGTACCTACTTATCTACTTGCACTTTGACGTGCTTTTGTACTGCTAGATTGGCAGGAGCAGGGACCGAGCAATGGGAGCTCACCCCGTTGTGGGGATTCAAACCACCGACCTTCTGATCAGCAAGCCCAAGAGGCTCAGTGGTTTGACCACAACGCCACCCGCGTCCCTATACAGCTACACAACACATCCATTCCAAGCACTTCCAAAAGCAAAGCAGCACTGCTAGATTGGCAGGAGCAGGGACCGAGCAACGGGAGCTCACCCCGTTGTGGGGATTCAAACCACCGACCTTCTGATCAGCAAGTCCTAGGCTCTGTGGTTTAGCCCACAGCGCCACCCACGTCCCAAGTGTAGAAGAGGATAAATGGACTCAAATTAGACGTAAAATGCTTATACCTAGAAGCCAGTAGGAGAGCATTTAAGTGTTCTGAGACGTTCTCTCTAAGACAGTCATGGGTCTTTGACTGTTCTGTTGTCCATGCTGCCTGGAACAGATGAGTCCAGCAACACCTGGAGACCTGCAGGTTCCTCATCCCAGCAGCAGGATATTCTTAAACCAAAAAATAAGTTTCAAAGGAAGACTTCAATGTGATGCTACCAAACTGGAATTCAGCAAATTTGACTGTACAAATTGGTTGCTGCAGGTGCTGGAAATGGATAGAGAAAGTTCTATGGAAAGGTTGATCATGCACACATTTGATTTGCATATATTTGCGCTCTATCGCTTGACTTTTTTGCCTCACTTTGTTAGAAAAACAAATGCATGGCATTGGGGGTGGGGGTGGGGAAGAGACTTCTCTTTGTACTACTTAATTCATTTCATCTGTCTATAAATGTTGACGTTGGCCCATGGAAGCACGTTCTGCAATAATTTGCTTTTGTTGAAAGATCTGTCAGTACCTGCTGATGGTAAAGCTGATTGGATGTAATGCTGTAGCTCAGAAACTTGAGCTATGAATCGGGAAGATCCCAGTTCAGATCTGGAGTCTGCTATGATTTTGGGAAGTAGGCTAGGTAAGCCAGTCTCTGCCTCAAGCCCCACCTGTAGAATTGGGGGTGGGGGGGTGGAGAGATGATGAATTGCTGAAATAAATGCTGAATAAAATGACATTTTCTAATTTAAATATTTCACTGTAAAAGTAGAGAAAGAGCCAAAAGGATTTATCCCATACCATCAAGAATGATCTATAAAAGCCAGTTAAGACTGCAATCCTTACCTCGCAATAAGTCTGATTGATTTTAACGAGGCTTACTTCTAAGTAGACAAATATAGGTAGTCAAGTATAGGCTAGCACTCTTAGGTCGTCAGTCTTACTAGCGGGTCAGCCCTACTTAAGGCAGTGTGTCTATGTGCCTTCAGAATTGTGCTGTTAAGTAAGTATCAAAATTCTTAGAGAGCAAGTGTCAAATCCTGACGTGTTTCAGATTGAGCATATTAGGGGTAATGTCAGAAATAAAGTTTGCCATCTCAGTACTTGGGCTTCCACTATCGGTAGCTAACCTGGTGAAGGTGTTATGCTTGAACGTGATTATTTTGAAAATGGAAATGTTTTGATCAGTTATCTAGTAGGGTTGTTCAATACCCAGGTTTATTGACAGGTGTGCCTTTAAGAGGGGAACTGGCTGGTGTTGCAGTGCTGATGGCATGTCTCTGAACTGCTGCTAAGCATCCTAGCAGCAAAACAGCAAATATAAATTTGGATGGATGAATCTAATTGTAGTGAGAAGGAAATGGAGGGGGGGGGGAGAAAAGCCCCAAAGTTGTAAGTCTATTTTTTTAAAAAAATGGCTTCTGTTAATTCAGAATATTCTTTCGCTACTTAAAAAAGTCTTGTGTTCCAGGCTCTTTTTATTAAGAGTGCTTAGTTTTCAAACAAGTAGGGAAGAGCAAACATTGTGTGTTTGCCAAAGGGCCAAACCAGGCATTTGTCTTTAGCAATTTCTTCTGATTTTTTCTGTTTAATACTAAGCAGGGGGGTGATTTTCACTGGGACCACAGCACACAGGATGGAGAGGCTTAACCCTTACCTCCCCAGCTTTGACTTCAACAAAAGTCTGCTTCCCCACATTGCAATTAGCCTTGGTGGCGGTGGGACTCGCACTGGTACCAAACTGGCCTGTGCCTGATAGTAGTGGCACTATTTTTAGCAGGTGGAAATCCTGCTCTTTCTTTCCCACGTGGGCCTTCTCTGAATTTTACCCTAATTCAGGCACCCCCAAACTTGGCCCTCCAGCTGTTTTGGGACTACAACTCCCATCATCCCTAGCTAACAGGACCAGTGGTCAGAGATGATGGGAATTGTAGTCCCAAAACAGCTTGAGGGCCGAGTTTGGGGGCACCTGCCCTAATTCTTCTGCGGATCTTTTTTGCTGAACTGATTAGATTTAGAATAAGGATGTTTTTCGCACTTCGTAGCAACGGAGCCAACCCAAGGAATAGAAGAAGAAGAGTTTGGATTTGATATCCCGCTTTATCACTACCCTAAGGAGTCTCAAAACGGCCAACAATCTCCTTTCCCTTCCTCCCCCACAACAAACACTCTGTGAGGTGAGTGGGGCTGAGAGACTTCAGAGAAGTGTGACTGGCCCAAGGTCACCCGGCAGCTGCATGTGGAGGAGCGGAGACACAAACCCGGTTCCCCAGATTACGAGACTACTGCTCTTAACCACTACACCACACTGGCTCTAGGAAGCTCTTGCTATCTAGGAAGCTGTTGGTCATTTTGTGGGTGTTACATCTGCCAGAGGCTTATCTAGAAGAGTACTCTAGACCATTCCGGGCTAGGAGAACCAAGTCTAGCTGCATTACATTGCCTATTGGTGCCATGAAAACACATATGGATTGGGCTAGGGAGATAGATGGGAATTCTGTTTCCCAGCCCCTCAAGACGACTGTACATGCAAGCAGTTACCAGTTTCCTTTGACCTGATTTGGGTTAATTTCTGCACAGCACCTTTCCCGGACTACAGGATTCCAAAACACAAAATAGTATTCTGATTAGCTAATGTGCGTGTGTTTAGCTTGCTGCTGTTAATTTGTGAAATTTGAAGTGCAGCCGCTTCCTAAGCTCTCCTGGCTTGCCATGCCTTGGGCAAAATGTTCTGGAAAGCACAGCAAGCTCCCATTCGTTTATGGGCCCAGTAGCAGATTTCTCTTATAATTATGGATAACCAAGAATTTTCTTCCTGGCCGTATGAATACCGATCAGATGAAGATGTAAGCTATTTCTGGCATGGTCCCTGCATGTTTTGGAGAGATGCCATACTTTCTTGTTTGGATTACACTGTTATTTCTGTGTTTGCAATTATATGTACAAGGGATATCCTGTGGTCTCTGTTGTATTGTAGCTTTTTTCTGCCTGGAGAGACAGAAAAGAGCATTGATGAAATATACGCCCCAAGCCTACTGCCACGCAAACACCACAGTGTGTGCTCCGGACAATGGTGTAAGAAGGCACATGGGTGGTAAATCCTAGCGTTGTACCTAGGAGCTACATGCAAGTGTTGCTTCTGTGTGGAAGTACATTGCTAGAAGAGACAGTAGCCCCCTTGTCCATGGGCTAACACACAGCTATGCCAGCCATTCCATGTTGGCAGGGAAACAGTTGGTAAATTAGACTTCAGCTGTGGTGGCACAGGACATGGTTTCCACTGTTGTAAGTAATGCCATTGTGGACTCTCATGCTACCAAGGTATTAAATTTTCAGTGGGCCAAAGTACCATGTGGAAGATCTGTTGTTGGATGCCCCAATGTTTTCTTTTTTAATGAAATGGAGCCACAGGGAGCGGACAATATCGGGGTTCTTTCTCCATGTATATTTATATTTTAATGGATGTTTCATTCTTTTTATTGTGCTTTTTGGTGCTTGCTACCATTTCCCACCTATAAGTTATAAAATACCTTTATCAATATTATGATGATGGTGATTTATTCCAAACCTGAGCTTCTGTTTGCCGTGAGTGGAGATGTATTGTTTTACCTACAGAATCTTTGAGGGGTGATGGCAGTTTTGATTGAGAAAAACTGCACCGGGGAGTGAAACATCCCCTTCCTCTTGGTCAAATCAGCAACCACCCATGGCTACTTTTCATTTAAAAGAGAGTTCTGGCCACACACCTCCTATATACCATGTAGCTTGGCACAATGATTTTAAATAATATCTGTCACATATAAGGACACAGTGCCAATTCCAATCTGCTGGTTCTGATGTTGCAGCTGGCTACACAGACAGACTCTAATTGATGGCTTATCCTTGTGCGACACCAACTTAACAGATATTAATGTTCAAAGAACAAGAAAGACAGGAGCAGTTATCCTATTCATCATAGTGTCACCCTCAGACAAGACACACTTGCACAGAGGATGACACTGATAGTACAGTAATATCATGGCTGTGTGGTTGGCAACTCACTACTTTTACTTCTTGGTCTCTTTGCGGATCCATGCTTCTCATATGCATAGGGCATCAGTTACATCAGGGGTCCCCAAACTAAGGCCCGTGGGCTGGATAAGTCCCAAGGGACTCGTTTATCCAGCCTGCAGCGCTGCCCGCTGCCCACTCTTACCGGCACTGCGCTGTGTGACTGCCCACTTCCAGGTTGGAGGAGCACCAGAAATAGCTTGTATACATGCGCAAGCGTTATTTCCGGTGCACATCCAGGTTGGAAGAGGCTCATGCACATGCGCACAAGCTATTTCCGGTGCTCCTCTGACCTGGAAGTGCGCCGGAAATAGCATATGGGCACGCGCTCCCCCGCCCTCCGGCCTGCCACAGAATCGGCGCTGGAGACACTGTTGACCCCTGAATTAGAGGATCTTTATGAGTAGTGGATGGATACTTGCGGGGGGGTGCACATTAATAATGGCACTCAGTGATTTGCACTTGAAAAAGGAATGGTTGTGTTAAGGGGTGTGAGAGAGAGTTGGCTTTGTGCAAACTTCACTCCCTACACTCTTGGTCATATAACCATAGAATCACAGAATTGTAGCGTTGGAAGGGAACCCAAGGGTCATCGAGTCCAACCCTCGAAATGCAAAAATCACAGCAACCATATTCTTATTTCTCCTTGTATATGCCCAGTTGCTCGACTGAGATTCGTTTGTCAGGGATGATGACGATGATAAATAATAATAATAATAATAATAATAATAATCATTTTATCATTTATACCCCAGTCATCTGGCTGGGTTTCCCCAGCCACTCTGGGCACCTCCCAGCAGAATAGTAAAAGCATGATAAAACACCAAACATTAAAAACTTCCCTAAACAGGGCTGCCTTCAGATATCTTCTAAAAGTCAGATACAGTGGTACAGTACCTTAGTCTCAAACGGCTTGGCTCCCAAACAAAACGGCTCCCGAAAGCCGCAAACATGGAAGTAAGTGTTCCTGTTTGCGAATGTTTTTTGGAAGCTGAACATCCGACATAGCTTCCACTTGACTGCAGGAAACTCCTGCAGCCAATCAGAAGCCATGTCTTGGTTTTCAAACAGTTTCGGGAGTCAAACAGACTCCTGGAACAGATTAAATTCGAGAACCAAGGTACCATTGTAGTTGTTTATTTCCTTGACATCTGAAGGGATGATGTCCCACAGGGTGGGAGCCACTACCGAGAGAAATTTTATTGGGTGGAGCAATATATATGTTTTCCATTGGAACATATTTCGGGGAATTTTTGTCTCTAGTCGTGGTTGTCTATCAGTGTCAATGAACCAAACGTGTGGTAATCATATCGCTTCTTACCTGAGTGCAAAGTGGGAGTTTACTGGGATTTGCCAGTCAGGCAAGCCTCCCTTTTATGGTATGTGCATTGTGTGGGATCTAATGCTATTATTGGTTTTATTGGGAGCAAGTTGCCTGGCACCCTCCTCTGCCCCCTACCCAATTTCCACAAGTCCTACAAGAACACCATGTACCCATTTGTGTACATGCCCAGCTATGGTTGGGAATGTTTTTTGGAGGGACGATTGACATTAATAATGAACTTGGTGGTTTGTTAACTATCAGAGTAGTGCCAGTGCATGGACCCATAAGTGTCTTCCTGTTCTTTTTTAAAGTCAACATCTGTCAAATTACATAAGAATCGGAGACCTTCGTGGGAAAAGCAATCTGTATTTCAAACAAATTACTTCAATGGTTCCAAAGTCTTACTCAGTCTAGAAAATCTGCGTTGCTTGGCTTTTATTGATTTCTCTTTCTCTCTCCCCAATGCTAGGTGCAGCACAATGCAAGAAGTCAACAAGTCTGAAACTTTGAAACAAGAATGGTGGGTATTTTTCGGTTACGTTGCATTTTTGCCGTTTGTGATCTCATGCCATTTAAATACGGTCTTACAACGAAACTGATTTTTTATTAATAGATAAACCTTTGGTAATGGAGTCGAGATGTGACCCGTGGGGCAATCAGGGGTCCATTATTGCTTAGGTTGGAACGGATTCTTGAGGCACATACTTTGAGGGACAAATCCGCTGGGGGCTTCAAATTGCTATCAAGCCAGCTGTTCTTGGGAATAATTGTCTGGCGGCTGTGGCCCTGACCCAGGCATTGTTATTGATTTGGTCCATGTCGTGCTTCCAGAGGAGTGTTGCTTTTGCCTTGGTGGCAAAAGTCCAGACAGATTCTGACATAGATACATCAGGCATATAGGGGAGTCTCCCTCCCTCTCTCTCTCTCTGTCTTTATTCCAGGATGGAAGATCTACAGTAGGGCTGTTGAGGGAAGGAGGGATGAGTATAAATTAACTTTACCCAACCTTCCACGAGTGGGAGCAGTCAGTCAGTCAGTTTCATTGCACATAGTTTTACTGCCGCAGTGTACACAGAATCATTCAACAATTAAAAGAAAATATACTGGATTGATACAAAAAACTTAAAACATTTATATTATCAAGACATTACCTACTCTAAACAGAGCTATAAAAGTACCTTAATATACAAGTTAAGACATTAAACAATAACATTTATAAGCTAAAATTATCACATGGCCACTAATATATTAAAAAATAATGTTAATTAATACAATGCGCAATTATATTCGGAGTTTGGTGATAAAGATAGAATATAGCTTGATGTAGATAGGGTCAAATAAATTCATCTCCTTTACGGTTGGTGGCTACCTTGGCTATATAATTTGCTCTAATTTTCCTAGTGGCAGTTGCAAAGAGTGCTACACGCCAGGTCACATGCTTATCTGTGTCTGCGAGGAGATATAAAATCATGTCAGAGGGGTTCTGGCCAGGGGACCTTGTCATTATAGGTGCTAAAAATCTTTCTCTTGCTTCATTATATAAGGGGCAGCGCAAGATATAATGCATAAGGTCCTCTGCTTTAGGACATCCCCTAACCAGTGGCAGCAACTCATAAGAACTGGGAACTGAAGATCCAGCCCATGCAGGGATGAACCTGGGGATGAACCATAGAGAACTTGGGAATGGAGGGCACAATTATTACCATGGAAGGCTAGGCGAGAGGGGTTTTCTGTTAAGGAAGGAGCTTGTGTACAGAATAAGAGGGAGAGGGGAATTGTTACAGGGAAGAGATTGGGTGCCTCAATGAAAGCTGAAGGGTGGTATCCAGTGCTTTTTTTCTTTAAAAAATGTTTAGGGGTACTGTCATTTTGACTCAAGAAAATCACCATTTTATAGTTGAAATCGGGGAAAATAAATACAGTAAATGGACAAAAGTACAAAGATTCACAAAATGTTTAGGGGTATGCGTACCCCTGCTTCCCCCCAGAAAAAAAGCACTGGTGGTATCCAACTAAGCCCCCCTGAGAGCAGCAGACCCATTGAAATTAAGTTAGGTCCATTAATTTCAGTAGGCTTACTCTGAATAAGATTTGACCGCAACACCTGAATTTGGGGATGTGCTTGGGGACTAGTGGACAGATCCAGGCATGACGCAAGAAGGCCTAGAGGTTCTGTCCATCTGATCGGCCCGCTGATGTAAATATATCTAGATTCTAGACCAAGGGAAACACTGGCATTTGAATGATTTGTCTACTCTGCTCATACGATGACATCTAAATTTGGGAGGCAGGCTGCTAGTAGTGTTAGTCTCAACCTCCCCTGGCTGGAACAAGGCCTTAATCATTACTTGTTGGATACATTGCGTGTCCTAAAAATCCTTTGTCCTGCAGAGCCTTAAATGCTTTGTCAGGCTAGTTTGCTTCCTGTTCACGGTTTCCTCTCCTCTTGAAGGACACAGCTGCTGCAGCTGCAGGCTGAAGGGAGCGTTATGGCTTCTGTCATGCCACGTTATTAAGCCTTCTCCTTTATAATAAAGTGCCGAGGTAAGCTTGCTGTTAAAGAAGAAAGCTGCTCTCTTCTGATCTTTTGCTTTGCAAAAGCAACATTTTCCTTCCAAAACAGCTTTTGTTTGTAGAGCAGATGAATGGGTTTTCCCACCCCCACGCACCCAGCACTTGTACCTATACAGTATATTTTAGGAGCATTAAATGCTCTCTTAAATGTTTTGTGTAATTGCGCGTATATGTTTGCAAGTAAATGTGAAAGATCATGGGTGGTATCCAGTTGCATAATTGGACTTGGAGCTGAACAATGTATATTCTCTGCCCTCTCCCCTCTCTGCACAACCCCTAAATCTGCTTCAAAGAGTGGGAGGAAATCCCAGAAAATATTTAGGGGTGGTGCATGGAAATCGTTGAACTAGTGGAACTATTTAGCTGGATACACCACTGCATAGGGCTTCTTTCCCTTTCCTTTCCCTTAAATAATAATAATAATAATAATAATAATAATAATAACAACAACAATAAATAATTTTATTTATACCCCGCCCTCCCCAGCCAGAGCCAGGCTCAGGGCGGCTAACACCAGTAAAATTACAGTAAAAACATAATGGGGGGGGGGACACCAATTTAAAATACAGGTTAAAATGCAATTTAAAATGCAGCCTCATTTTAAAAGTAGCCCATAGATCAAAACCATAAGGGGAGGGAAACATAAGGGTCAGACTGAGTCCAAACCAAAGGCCAGGCGGAACAGCTCTATCTTGCAGGCCCTACGGAAAGATGTCAAATCCCGCAGGGCCCTAGTCTCTTGTGACAGCGCGTTCCACCAAGTCGGAGCTAGTACTGAAAAGGCCCTGGCCCTAGTTGAGACTATTCTAACCACCTTGCGACTTGGGACCTGCAAAATGTTGTCATTTGTGGACCTTAAGGTCCTCCGTGGGCATACCAGGAGAGGCTGTCCCATAGGTACGTGGGTCCTAGGCCACATAGGACTTTAAAGGTCAAAACCAGCACCTTAAACCTGATCCTGTACTCCACTGGGAGCCAGTGCAGTTGGTAAAGCACTGGATGAATGTGATCCTGCGGCAAGGACCCCATAAAGAGCCTCGCTGCGGCATTCTGCACCCGCTGGAATTTCTGGGTCAGCTTCAAGGGCAGAAGAAGAAGAAGAAGAAGAAGAAGAAGAAGAAGAAGAAGAAGAAGAAGAAGAAGAGGCCCTTTTTAACTAAACAACAGTCACAGTGATAGGAGCATGCCCCCAGCCTGCCTCCTCCATCACAACACACAGAACATACAATGCCACAGCATTCCCAGTGGGAATCTACCCGTGGCCCTCCTAGCCGCTGCTCTGTGAACGCAATATAGAAAGAGGAGGTAGGAGAGCCTACACCAGAGTTTCTCAACCTTGGGTCCCCAGATGTTGTTGGACTACAACTCCCATCATCCCTGAGCTTTGGCCTTGCTAGCTAGGGATGATGGGAGTTGTAGGCCAAAAACATCTGGGGACCCAAGGTTGAGAAAGGCTGGCCTACACAATGTGGCACACACCTAGCTCCCAAGGCAGGGGGTCTGCAGAGAGAGCGCAAAGACCTCCTGGGGTAAGGGTTCAAGATCCACCCTGAGGAGGAAAATGCTCTTTTGAGAAGGAGCCAGAGGAGCAGGCCAGGCAGGACATACAACAAGGGCAGCTGCAGAGACTCATTGGCAGTGGCTGCTTTTTTTCTGGTGACTCCTTGCAAAAAAACACACGCAGGTTTGGGAAGCCTCAGAGTCAAACTGAGATTATTGTTATTTTTTAAACCAATTTAACCAAATGTCATTCTATAAAAAAGTTTATTTTGGAAAAGGGAGAAAGAGAAGGGGGTTCACTCTATTTTCTGCCTAAGGAGCAGAAAAAACCATTTGAAACTGAGAAAATGTATTGGACACAAAATCCAAAACACGGTTTCCTCAGGAGCACTTCTGAATCCCAGATACTCTATAGGTCTGCATCAGAATATAGGGGTTTGTTACTGCCCCACTGAACATAGTGGAACAAACTTCTGAATAAACACACATAAGATTGCACTGTAAAGTAAATTATCCATAGAGCTGCTAATCAGTATAATGTCTAACTCGCTTTTGCATTGTGGATCTTTGTTTATGCATAAAGTATAAATGGACTACTTCAGACATGCATATTGTATTACCATCTTAAGTTCTTTAATTATTTAGAATTATTAAGATCAATAATTAAATGTGCCCCAGGGTGGTTGTTGTTTTAAAAATGTGCACATATTTATTACATATAAACACAATGACTACCCTTCAGTAATGCTTAGTTTAGGTCTGTTCTTAAGCTAAAGGTATGCTCTGGTCCATGGGGTCACAAAGAGTTGGACACGACTAAACAACAACAACAACAACAACATAACACAGTGTTACTAGATAGTTGACTGTGGAGGATATCTCTACTTGCTAATGTTGTCACCCAAAGAGTATTTTTTGACTAAAGACCAGGGACCATATTTTATAAATAGGAGAGAAGGAGCTGGAGTTGGATCTGCAGACTGAAACACAAGAAGAAGTTGAGAAAGGTTGGAGAATCATCTAGTATAATCTGCAGCAAGGCAGGATCTTACAGACCTTAACAGTCCTGCCCTGCTCATATATAACATATACACTCCGCTTGATTTTCAAAGAAACTCAAGGTGGCTTGCATTCGAAAACATAAAGAGATAATAAACTAGGGCCCACTAAAACGACACATATTTAGTCCTCTTGTCTTACTGCAAGTAATAGACTGCCACAGTGAAGTGAGAATCGATGCACCAGGATAGCTACGCTTGCAGTTAACAAAGGAATGTGAAGCACATCTAGATTGTTCATATCAAAATGAGCCAATTGCCAGGCCACATTAAATCTAGTTCTAACTTGGAAGCAGCTTGTGGACAGGTACATACTCCTTTTGCATATGAATTCCCCCACTGCACACCCCACCCTACCAAATTTGGCCTTGGTAGCTGGGCTGAAATATAACCAGAAACACCACTAAGTTTACTTTGAGAACAAAAATTTTAAGTCTGAACTGGGACATTATAGAATTCAAGGAGACTTGTATTACAGAGTGGGCCATTATAGAGTGCAAGCACCAAAAGTTAGCTACCTCGTCTGATTTGGAGGATGGAGGTGGTTTTTCTGATTCCAGGTACGTTACTGAGGCTGCCTCGTTAAGCGGAAGATACTTTCAAAGAAATATAACTAGCTGTTGCTGGTGTTTAGGGATTTGTGAACCTCCTGTTCTATAGCTGGCCTGATCTATGATACTCCTATCTTGTTGTTGTTGTTGTTTAGTCGTTTAGTCGTGTCCGACTCTTCGTGACCCCATGAACCAGATTACGCCAGGCACTCCTGTCTTCCACTGCCTCCCGCACTTTGGTCAAACTCATGCTGGTAGCTTCAAGAACACTATCCTATCTTACTGCGCAGTATTTAGGACAAGGTGCACACTCATAATTTTCTGGAATGCTTACAAGAATGTTTGGTTCAGATTTAACATAACTGACAGGCCAATAGACATGTGGTTTAAGTCAAGCAATGTGTTTCATATGCACCTTCCTCCCCCCCCCCTTTTCATTTTTTTTGCAGGGCTTGCAAACCTAGAACTGATGACCAAATTCATGATGGTGCAGACCAGAAAGGCTGTGATCTTTTTATTGATGACCTTTTTGAAGAAGCACAGAAATTTGGAGCTGTATGCACGCAACAGTCTCAAGTTAAAAATAGAGTATGTGAGTTTAAGTAGTTGTGTACAATTTTGTTTAAGGTTTTTCTTTTAACGTGTGCAGTGCTACAAGCTGTCTTTTTCTTCTTCTTCTTCTTCTTAATTTCATTTCTATGTCGCATTATAATTTTAAGGGGGGGGAATCAATGTGGTTTACAACCTACATTAAAATATCAAACAAAACCATCCAGAATAAAACATTATTCTGTACTGAGCAAATTCAAGTATACATTCAAAGCAACATAATTAATGGGAAGTCAAATATAAAATGCACATTTAAAACAGCATAATTAGCAAGAGGATAAAGTTTTATCATAAGAATAGAACATATCTGCTGCTATTGCTGCCAAATCCTGGTTCAGCGCAGCAGTGGCTGTGGAATGTCAGTCTCAATGACTTGAGACGGCACTAAAGGTAAAGGGACCCCTGACTGTTAGGTCCAGTTGCGGACGACTCTGGGGTTGCGGCGCTCATCTCGCTTTACTGGCCAAGAGAGCCAGTGTACAGCTTCCGGGTCATGTGGCCAGCATGACTAAGTCGCTTCTGGCGAACCAGAGCAGCACACAGAAATGCCATTTACCTCCCCGCCAGAGCGGTACCTATTTATCTACTTGCACTGTGTGCTTTCGAACTGCTAGATTGGCAGGAGCAGGGACCGAGCAACAGGAGCTCACCCTGTTGTGGGGATTTGAACTGCCGACCTTCTGATCGCCAAGCCCTAGGCTCTGTGGTTTAACCCACAGCGCCACCCGCGTCCCTTGAGTCTGCACTAAGAGACAGCTAAACTGCTCTCTCCAGAGGACCCACCCACCCCTTGAAATCTACCACCCACCCAGAATGCAAGCAACAAAGATAAGGAAAGGGGGGGTGGAATATATATGTGTGTGTCCCCATATCCATGCCCTTTATTTTCCAAATCTGCAGATCCAGATGTTCTGGTATGATTTTCTAGTCCCAGTGCATACTAAAAACCAACTCATTCCTTGTTGGTGACAGGACTCGCATAGAGTGGTCTAGGTTCAGTTGTTGCAGAGCCAATAGCTGAGCAAATGTTCCGCATACAAATGTTCCCCAGTGCAATTCTTGGTATCTCTGGGAAGGGGTGGGTGGGAAAGGGCCCTGTTTGAATCCCTGGGGAGTCACTGCCTAGTCATTGTAAATCAGGGGTCAGCAAACTTTGGTAGGCAAACTAAGGTCCGGGGGCCAGATGCGGCCCAATCGCCTTCTAAATGCGGCCCACCGACGGTCCGGGAATCAGCATGTTTTTACATGAGTAGAATGTGTCCTTTTATTTAAAATGCATCTCTGGGTTATCTGTGGGGCATAGGAATTTGTTCTTTTCCCCCCTTCAAAATATAGTCACCACATGGTCTGAGGGACAGTGGACCAGCCCCCTGCTGAAAAAGGTTGCTGACCCCTGTTGTAAATAAACCCTGAGCTGGTGGGCCAGTGATTGACTTGGCATAAGGCTGTTTCCTATGCCGCTTTCCTCTGTTTTATTTGGATATGTTTTATGAACCTGCTGCTTGCTTGTTGTGATATAATGTTCATTTGAGTTTATTTTGCTTTGCAGGTTGATACAACAATCAAATTATGGAAAAATGGGTTCACGGTGAATGATGGCGAGCTCCGAAGCTACACAGATGTTGCAAACAAGCGTTTCTTGGACTCGATTAAAAAAGGGCAAGTCAGCTTTGTATGTTGAGCCAAATTGCACAAGCACAGCTCTGGCTTAGCACAGAGATGAGGAGGCCTGGGAGGCAAATTTGGCCCTTGAGATTTTTCCTAGACTATACCACCTCCCCAGCCACATGCACCCTCTCCCTAGGTCATGCCAGTCACTGTCCCGCCTTCACATGTTTTTGCCTTGTTGAAATATGTTATTGAACTCTGAGAATGCCTGCTGTATGCCTGGACAGTTCCCCACTCTAGGATTAGTGTAGTGTATGAAACTGGGCTTGCTCCAGACAGACTGTGAACTGTGAACCCAAGAATAAGCCATGATTATAGCTCATAGTTTGTCTGAAGGGGGCAAACCATGATTCCATGTTTGCCATAAACCATGGCCTATGTTGTTGCTCTTACGTAATTGTGGTGATAAAGAAAAATAGGGGTGGTTAGCTTTTGCTGCCCAACTCCCCAAGGGACTAAGTCCTCTAAGTCATAGATGAATTGTTGGAGGCAGGATGCAGTGAAAGCAAGGCAGATCTTTATTTTTCTGTTGCAACAAAGTTCTCTCCCTCCTAGTAAGGAGGCAAGAGAGACCCAGAACCAAGAAGAAACATCTCTTTTAAGGGTTTGCATTTTGGCACAGAGGACATCCCCTCTACAAACAGTCAGAAATTCCATCACACACAAGGTGGGGTTACTGTGGCTCAGGCAGGCCTAGGTGTGATATTCCTGAGGATTTAGCGAGTTTCACAAAGTTCCAGACACAATTTACACAAAACATCAGCATTTGATTAGACAATCAGGATGCTGGTCAGACATCCCTCAGTGCAGAGCAAACAATGACAATTAATACAAAAGAGGTTCAAAGATATAAGAGAGGAATCCTTTCAGGAACTTCCCCTGATTGCTATCTGTTCTCAGGCAAGGGAGATTAAGGAGGCAGAGGAAATATTTAGAGTCTTTAGGAGAGCAAAGATGGCTTTTGGATTGCTCTCCTGTACTATTTTAGACGTGGTTTATATATGTATGTGTGTTTACCTTGTGCAATTATCAACATCTCTATTTGAGACCTTAGAATTCCTATAACAGTGGCTATCGTGAGTTTTTCCTTTCAACTAAAATCTTCTTTAAAATATCACTTTCCACACGCATAGGAACTTTTTCTATGTTTATTTTAAAGGGAGCTGCCTCTTGAGTTGCAGAAGATTTGTGATAAAGAAGAGGTGGACATTAAGGTAGACGATAAGAAGAACGAGGTGTATGCTTTGAGAAAGCCACCGTTCCATCCTTTCTCTGGACAAGGCTACAGATTAGGAAGGTGAAGAGCCTGGTATTTCTATAAAACTAAAAAATGGTTTGGGGAAATAATTAAGGTTGTTGCTCTTGCTTCCTTCTTTGAGACTGCAATCCAATACTCACTTTTCTGGGAGCACTCAGTGGGGCTTACTTCAGAGTAGACATGCGTAGGATTCCAATATCAACAGGGTTTTTTCATAGGTTTAGCTTGCCTCTCAGGATTTTGATTATAACTTGTAAAGGAGAGACAGGCAACTTGCTTTAAGATGTAGCCCTCTTACTGTGGCTACTGCTGCAGTCGACTTAGGCCAGCACAGGGTAGTAGTAGTAGTAATAGTAATAGTAACAACAACAGCAGCCACTCTGGGCAACTCCCAACAGAATATTAAAAACACAATAAAACAACAAACATTAAAAACTTCCCTAAGCACAGCTTCCTTCAGATATCTTCTAAAAGTCAGATACAGTGGTACCTTGAGTTACAAACGCCTTAGGTTACAAACGCTTCAGGTTACAAACTCCGCTAACCTGGAAGAGTTACCTCGAGTTGAGAACTTTGCCCCAGGATGAGAACGGAAATTGTGTGCCGGCAGCGCAGCGACAGAAAGATGCCCCATTAGTGAAAGCACGCCTCTAGTTAAGAACAGTTTTAGGTTAAGAATGAACCTGCGGAACGAATTAAGTTTGTAACTAGAGGTACCACTGTAGTTGTTTATTCCCTTGACATCTGAAGGGAGGGCATTCCACAGGGCGGGGCGCCACTACCGAGAAGGCCCTCTTCCTGGTTCTACCTCACCAGCAACTAACAAATCATTAGTAATGATGTTAACTGTCTAATTCTAAACATCTATTCAGAAGCAAGTCCTGCTGAGTCCAATGAGGCATATTCCCAGTAAAGTGAGTACAGGATTGACTCCAAAAAGAACAGTAAATGCAGAAACTGCTATAGCAACAACCGTAGCAACGAAACAGCTCCTTTATCAATCACCACTGTGCAAATTCCCTTTCAAAGTGCAGGGCAAGAGTTCATTAGGATGCCTAATCGTTCCTGCTGTTCTGACAATATTTAATTAGCCGAGTTAACCCGACCTGTTTATCTGACTAGCCATTGTTGTTGGGAAGATATTGAACCCTATCCAGACCAGGTCACTGGGGGGGGGGGGGGGTGGAAATCCCTTATGCTGATCCATTGGGACTGTGTCCCATTGTAAATAAGTCGCAGGTGTGACCTATAGTGGGGGAGGAGATGTCGGCCAAAATAATCTCTACTTCTGATTAGGAAATAGTCCTCTGCCATTACATGTACAAGGCAACAGGTTGGCTCCACCATACATGTGTGAACCTGTCCCATGCTTTCCATTAAAAATGAAGTTTGTATGGTGAGGAAGGAAGGTTGCAATGTTAAAATGCTACTTCTGGGAGCCGTTCTGTACTTGACGATGGCACGGACCCAAGTGTGCTCCTTTTACTGGAAGGGGTTATCAAAAAAATACGCAGGTTCACCCTGATTTCAAAGTTTCGGGAGGTGTTGATGGATAGACAAAATCTTATCGATTGATAGAGCTTATTCTATTTTCTAGAAATTGTTTTTTCTCATGCATAATTTTGCCATTCAGATTTCTTGTGTATATTATGATTGATTGATTTAAAATAGTGATATCTCTGTCTTTCCAGTAAAAATACAAATAAAGTCCATGGTAAGGTAGAAAGAGAATCGTATTTCAAACAATAAAGCCACAAAGAGGCAAATTAGTATAAATCACTGCTCCCTTGAAGAGGGAACTGGAATAGCGGAGTGCTTACTAGCTTAAAAGCAGAACAGGGATTTTAATGAGATAGCAGTTTTTACATGCTTATTCTTGAGTTATTCTGCCAGCCTCAAATGCACTTTTTTACATTACCAAATAGACTGAAAAATTATGTCTGCTTTTAATTTAAACATCTTTTAAGGATGTAGTGAAAATGCTATTGTTTCATCTATTTGTTGTTGACGGGATTAAAGCTATCTAGCCTTTAGAAGCATTTTGAAGTCATCAGAAAATAAGAATAGCCAGTGTGTGGCCTGACCCTTCTTGGAGAGGTGATATTGCCTTGTTTGAGTTCATGTTGTTTTCTTTTACTCTGCAGTGCCACACCAAGAATAATTTCGAAAGTAAAAAGAGATGTAGAAGAAATTGAAAAGAGAAAACCAACAGTGGTATTAAATCATTCAGAACCCATTACTAGTATCCAGATCTGGCTAGCAGATGGAACAAGGATAGTACAAAACTTTAATATTTCTCATAGGTAAGAACCGATCGTATTAGCACACTCCCTTACAAGTGCAATGCAATCCTGTACATGTCTATTTAGAATTAAACTCTGTTGAGTTCAACTGGACTCCCAGGTAAATATTCATATAGGCTTACAGAGGAAGAGATTGTAACATGGAAAGAATTCCATGGAAAGAATCTCAGACCTATCTGGGCTTTCAGAATGAAGTCATCGAGACCAGACATTTAGTTTTGACTTAATACCATTTTTCTTAGGTCCCAAACATGATCGTTTTCAAAATGAAAATTTGTAGTACAGTACTGTTTTGTTTTCGGCAGTTCGAATCCCCGCGACGGGGTGAGCTCCCGTTGCTCTGTCCCTGCTCCTGCCAACCTAGCAGTTTGAAAGCATGTCAAAATGCAAGTAGATAAATAGGTACCGCTCCGGCGGGAAGATAAGCGGCGTTTCCGTGTGCTGCTCTGGTTCATTAGTCATGCGGCTTAGTCATGCGGGCCACATGACCCGGAAGCTGTACACCGGCTCCCTCGGCCAATAAAGCGAGATGAGTGCTGAAACCCCAGAGTCGGTCACAACCGGACCTAATGGTCAGGGGTCCCTTTACCTTTACCTTTACTGTTTTGTTTTGTTTTGTGCTGGCCAGTTAGCACAAAGTCTTTGGATTTGTGACAGCTTAGAATCATATATTTTTCAATGTTCTGGTTATATCCAGTGTTGCAAACCCTGCTTTCTTGGTTTCATAACACCAAGAACTTGTTATTACTTAGTTTTCACATAAAGACTAACAGTGCTTTGCCTTGCCATCATCATTTTGTTCAGATCACCAGAACACCCTCTGTTGTCATTTTACAAGTATTGCAGGATAAGGAAGGAGGTACTATATGAACAGATATCCCTGATTGCAAGCATGCTTTGTACCAGAAGACATATGTTTATTAACAATGAAAATTCTGGTTGGCAGAATTCTCTTCTCTACTGCAGACAGAACAAAACATTCCCCTTGTCTCCTGTTCCTATTATTTCTCAGGTTTAGTTACTTTGGTATGAAGTTCTGTGCATGAATACGTAGAGAGTCCTGATGAACTCACTGGGAATGATTTCTGAATAAACATGCATAGGATCAGCCTATTTGAAAGTTTGAAGAGGCTCTGAAGAAAAGCACTTCGTCTACTTTGGGTTAAACACGTTATTACGTTTCCTATAGGATTGTTGTGCATAAAGCAATGGCAATATTTGGTTTATATGGGAAGGGCAATCTATAGATTTGAGTGTGATAAAGGATTAAATTTCTTGGTATTAATGGTTGGGCATATTCTCAAAGAGCGACACTAGCAGCTCTACAGTAAATCCATCAGTATGCAGCTTAGTTAATTTGGATATTTTATTTATTTATTTTACAAAACGTATAAAATGAAGAAGAAAAAATAAATCTCTAAGTTGTTTACATACCAGTTTGGATAGATGGTTTATGAGAATTACCAAAGATCAGAGCTTCTCTCTTCAATTGAACCAACTTGCAAATGTTTGATGAATTTATTCTCATAAACATTTTTCCCACTTAACCTAGCAGTGAAGGAGGATGAGTCGACACAAACCAGATTCTGAGTGGACATGCCACTCACTGGGCAATGTAAGCGTTCTGTCAAAAACTTGTTTCCCTGAACCACACTTTCCTTACTGTATTTGTACCCTGAATGATTCAAAATAACGGTGGTATACAGCTTGGTTTTTACCATTGTAGACCTGTTGAAATTTACAGACTTTTTCGTGCTCGTTAATTTTAATATGTCAACTTGATGAGTAAGACTTCACGGAAGTCTTACTCCCACCACCCACAGACTTTAAAATATATATATTTGCTTTTCTTCCTAGAATATGGCACGTCAGAGATTTCATAGCAAATTACCAAGGACATCAAGGAAGAAGTCATTTCACGCTGACCACATCGCTTCCTTTTCACGAGCTGCTGAACGAATCTCTCACCTTAGAGGAGGCTAATTTAAAAAATGCTGTTGTTGTTCAGAGACTTAAAAAAAATGGCGAGCCTTTTCAGAGTTTGTCCTAGCATCCTTTCTGAAGATTGCCTAAGATACATTAGCGGTGGAGTCTTGGAGAAGAAGCAGATGGTACCCACCAAACAGTTGCTTGGCTGGGTTTGTTTTACCAAAGCCCAGGAGGTGTATGTAACCCCAAAAAGAAATCAATAGCAATATTTGTGGTGTGGTGTATAACATCTGCAGCGCTTGTTGGAAAAGTCATATAGCATGTGCTGTACTGACTCCAGTGCATTCTCTCTCTTTTTCTATTTATCAACCTAACTAGAATATAACGGGCAATAATTCACCAGGACAGCCATCTTAAGCTGTGTGTTTTGTCAGCTAGATAGCTGTGATAGTCTTGCAAAGGGGCATTCTAGAGAAACTGCTAGGCTTTTGTTTGCACTTTTAGTTACAAACTGGGGGGGAAATGCACCTTGCTTTTTGAAGGTACTGCCGGTTGATACTATTCTTGCTTTCTGCTATAGCCCAATATGCTTTATTGTTTCCTCAGTGCCACAGTACAGAATTTATGGGAGGCTAATACTAACATTTAAAGCTAAAACTAATTTTAACATCTGAGGCAGCAGTTTCTAAATTTTGAAGTAGTTGCTGCCTTCCTTGAAAACATCTGCCAATTCATGTCTTACAATACGATCCTATACATCTCTACTCAGAAGTAAAAGTTCTGCAGGGCTTACACTTAGGTGAGTGTAGGACTGCAGCCTTAATCTCGTATTGTGCCATTAGATCCATACATTATGCTCAGTCTTGAAAAATTTATTTGAAACTGAACTCCACTGATAACAATGGAACTTCTGCACTTATGTGCTTGGGATAGTAGTTTTAGCTAGTGAGATGGAAGTATATGAAATGAACAACCAATTGCTTGAGAAGTATTAATTCAAAAGTTCAGCTGTAAGTTTGCCACAGGTCAGGAAGCTTTGTGGGCACTTTCCCACAACTAATCACACATGCATTATGAAATGGTACGTTCTCATTGTGAGATCATACCATGTCACAACTGAATAGTCTCACTGAATAAAAGGAACATGTTTTCACCTTGAGGCTTGTCTTAAAACCATCAGATGTATTTGGCATGGGCTTATCTGAGCATGTTGCTTTTTAAGAGTTAGAATGCAGGTGTTGCTGGATTACACCCCTCCTCTGGAGGAAATGTTGTTGTTGTTGTTGTTTGTTTGTTTACCTTGAATGATAGTCAGGGGTGCTGCAGGCAACAATGGCCTCTGTCCCTCTTTCCTTCCCTCCCTGCTTTTATGCCCTCTCACATCTCTGCCACCCAAAGTCTTGCACAGCTGTTTGTGGCAGCAGCCCTGGCTACAAACTCCCCAGGCAAATGTTGCCTCTGGGGCTGGTCCAGGGGGTGCTGGTTGCCAGGAGCTTAAGTGGCCTCGGAGTAAGCAAGCAAGGGGGACAAACAAGTCCCATGGGTCAGTGTGAAAGGGTACCTCTCTTTGGGGTGGGAGGGGCAGCTCAGAGACCAGGGGTGACAGCAGCGGCTGCCCAGAGGACTCCCAAGGGGAGAGGGGAGAGGAGGCTGAGGGAACCCTCCACAAGGGAAGGTGTTCAAAAAAGGGTAAGAGGCTGGCAGCTCTGCAGGCAAGGGGTGACCTAACTGGGCTCCTGAGCCCCACAGGGGTGCCGCAGAAAGAACGTAGTTGGTCAAGGGAGCCACGGACTCAAAAAGGTTGAAAACCTCTGCCCTATGGTAAGGAGATAGAGAGAAATTCAGGTATTAATTCTTCACAGCTGATTCATGACCCGGTGGAATGGTCACTGAAGAAGACAGGTCTGGGAAACAAAGAGCCATGTTAGTCCTAGTCAAGCCATGGCGTCTCACCAGAGCCAGTGTGGTGTAGTGGTTAAGAGCAATAGACTCGTAATCTGGGGAACCGGATTCTCGTCTCCGCTCCTCCACATGCAGCTGCTGGGTGACCTTGGGCCAGTCACACTTCTTTGAAGTCTCTCAGCCTCACTCACCTCACAGAGTGTTTGTTGTGGGGGAGGAAGGGAAAGGAGACTGTGAGCCGCTTTGAGACTCCTTCAGGTAGTGATAAAGCGGGATATCAAATCCAAATTCTTCTTCTTCTTCTTCTTCTTCTTCTTCTTCTTCTTCTTCTTCTTCTTCTTCACCTGCCCACCCACAGTGCAGATACAACCAGACGTATGCAGGAAGCAGAGGAGAGTTTTAAGGTGTTTTCGGGTTTTTTAGGCTTATGTATCTTTATAAGATGAATTTGCCTGATTTCCAAAAATAGCAGCTTTTATCCCCATCCCACTCTGTGGCAGGAAGGGCACTGAACAATGAGGGCATTAGTTCTCATCTTTTAGTTATAGGAATGTTTGTCAGAAACACGTGGCAATCGCATTTTGGGGGCGCTGCTTATCTGCAT
The DNA here is from genome assembly GCF_964106645.2 of Podarcis pityusensis. Lineage (NCBI taxonomy): Eukaryota > Metazoa > Chordata > Lepidosauria > Squamata > Lacertidae > Podarcis > Podarcis pityusensis. The sequence goes on from NC_138026.1 coordinate 20,957,490, forward strand.
CCTGGTTGTTAAGACTGTCGCACATAGATACTACTGGAGGATGGGAAACAGCCTTATCTGTGAGTTGCCATTCTTGGTAGGGCAGTCCACCTGTCAAAGGGTTCTTCAGACATACAGTTCCCCCCCATGACTGTTGGGTACAGTTATTTTTTTGTTTGTTCTCCATGCAACTCTGTTTTAGATCCATGAAGGCCTATATACTGTATTGTATTTTTCACCTGTTAAAATTTTGCTGATGTTACTGTTTTACTGTTGGGTTGATGATTTGTTGTCAGCTGCAGAGGGAGTTGTCTTACAGCTGAGGTTTCATCCTGAATACAGTGGTACCTCAGGTTAAGTACTTAATTCGTTTCAGAGGTCAGTTCTTAACCTGAAACTGTTCTTAACCTGAAGCACCACTTTAGCTAATGGGGCCTCCTGCTGCCGCCGCGCCGCTGCTGCACGATTTCTGTTCTTATCCTGAAGCAAAGTTGTTAACCTGAAGCACTATTTCTGGGTTAGCAGAGTCTGTAACCTGAAGCGTATGTAACCTGAAGCGTATGCAACCCGAGGTACCACTGTACTGGGCTTGGTCAAAAATGGCTTCTGCCTGATGATCCAAGAGAAGGAGCTAGTGCAGTAGTCAACTGCCTCACGCTGATACCACTGAGCAGAGGAATTGACAGGGAAGTCCTCTGTTTGCTGGAGAAAGAGAGTGCAGTTTTGTTAAGCCATAGCTCAGAACAGATTCATGCATTTCGAAAATGTTGTAGCCAGACTCCACATCACAATGGCAACGTATGCAAGGGCCAATTGCAGATGTCTTTCCCAGTGGCTTATAAAAACTCTAAATAAGAGTGAGGAGAATGACCTGTGTAATTGTCCCATGCAGAAGTTCTTCATGTTCTGCTTAATCCAGCTGTGGGGAAGAGGTTTCACAGCAGATGTTGGTGGCGGATAGAGGGGTAGGAAAGGCAGGAGAAGTTCTGTTGTGCATGCAAGAAGAGATGTTTTAATTTTCACCTGATACTGCAGTTTAGTACTCCAAACTTTAGGATGCATTCACAAGGTCATTCTGCAATTTAACCATGCCTTAGCCTCAAAGGATCTCCCTTCCCTGACTCCAAATATCTGGAGCATTTAAATGGCAGTATTATTATTATTATTATTATTATTATTATCGATATTTGTATACCATTTTTACTAAAACCAGAACATTATCAGGAATGCACATTTTCTGACTTCACTAGGTGAGTCATTCCAGATTATTCAGCTGACTAAACTCTGTTCTTAGTCATTTTTTCTGTAATAAGGAAATAGAACAGGGTTTGATCTGATTACCATAGCCAACATGGAGTTTGTACAGGGAGATGAGTACTTAAATTTTTAGCTTATTTCAGGAAAGCTAACCTGGAATGCTCTAAATGCCATGAATGTAGATTTATATTGTCTTCAGGTTTGAAAGCCTCTTGGAACAATAAACTGGTTTTTTATTATTTATTTATTTAAACACATACCCTAATAATGTTTTTTCTATATATTTTTTAAAAAGATTAAACATAACAGAGCCGTAACTAATGGACATTAAGTGTAATTGTCAACACCGTCTCTAAGAGAAATCTCTCTTTGAAAGTCCTTATTTTCTTTTAAACGGTATTGACTGTATTTGTCTGCACTTTTGAAAGAAAATCAAAGAACGAATAGGAGAAATCGCATTTCTGACAGTTTATCAGTTACCGTCTTTGTATAAAAATGGACATGTGTTTTACTGGAGTGCGTTAATGGGGACTTCCAATCTGTATGCTCTCTCAGTGAAATAGACATGTCTGCTCATTATACCTGATGGAACCTCGCACAAGACTTACACACTTCTTCTATGTGGAATATTTTGTCTTGTGTTAATCAGCCCTTATGCACGCAAAGACATTCGTTTTTCATTACAAAAGCTCACCCAAATTTGCATGAAACCACTAAAAAAAATAAAATGCTGGCATCTGTGTGTACACATTTATATTTGCCGGTGCAGTGGGTACATAAGTACCCATGGAGCCCTTCAGTTCTTCTCCCCTTACCCTCTCCCATTGAAATTAGGCTTGAAAGAAGTATTCTATTGTAGCCAATAGTAAAAGTTGCAGAGTGTGCGATGCCCAGGATGTTTGCAAGTATACACACATACAAACACACATGCACAAAGTTATATATTCAGTCTTCTTGTATGTTTACGATGATGCACTTGTACTGTTCATAGAAACAGCATATTTTGTTAGTGAAGCATGGAACAATATATAGAATTATCCAATCTACTAATTGCTTTAGTGATTAGAAAATCTGGATAGTGTTCTCTGTTCTTTGCTACACGGAATGCTGTATATATTTCTCAAAGCAACTGATTGTTGTGTCTTGTTTACCGTAGATCCACAGAAAGCAAGTGCCTGCTAATATTGTTTTTTCTTCATGCGAGAAGGATTTGCTTTTTTGAAGTATTAAAAGAACCAGATGGTATTTTCCCCTGAAAAAAGTTATGTATTGATACCAAATTGTTGACGTGAATTAATATGCATACCTTTACGTACCTATGCGTTGAACTGTAGGACACCCAATCCAGTAGCAACATCAACTTTATATACAGTATGTTGAAAATCACACATACAGTATCTGTTTCATAGTGTTCCAGTGTTATAAAGGTAAAGGTAAAGGGATCCCTGACCATTAGGTCCAGTCGTGACCGACTCTGGGGTTGCGGCGCTCATCTCGCTTTATTGGCCGAGGGAGCCGGCGTACAGCTTCCGGGTCATGTGGCCAGCATGACTAAGCCGCTTCTGGCAAACCAGAGCAGTGCACGGAAACGCCGTTTACCTTCCCGCTGGAGCGCTACCTATTTATCTACTTGCACTCTGACGTGCTTTCGGACTGCTAGGTTGGCAGGAGCAGGGACTGAGCAACGGGAGCTCACCCCGTCACAGGGATTCGAACCACTGACCTTCTGATTGGCAAGTCCTAGGCTCTGTGGTTTAACCAGTGTTATAATGTTTGTTTAAACTTAGTGCCTTAATATCGTAATATGCAGCAAAGTCAAAGTGGCCTGGTAATAAGAGATGAGCAGTGTTGTTTCAAGAAGCTGGGCATTCAGTTTTAGATTATAAAGCAAATTAATTAGTGCATTTCTTAAAATTGCTGGAAAATGACTTGGCATAGGCAATAACCTTCCTGTTACAGTTCTTAAAAAGTGGTAGGAGACATAAGGAACTTGCTGAGCTGAAAAGCAGGCAAAAAACAATCCTGCAGGTGTTACTCTCCTACCACCTTTCAATTTTGGAGGCAACTGTGGTTAGCTGTGTCAACCATGGTTAGTCCAAACCCGTTTACAGACCCATTTGTTCAGATCACCATAGAAATAGCAATGTGCAGTGCTCTATCATACATGTTGTTTTCAAAGTAAGTTCAATGAGTTCAATGGGACTTGCTCCCAGGTAAGTGTGTAGAGGCTTGCAGCCAGTTAGAACTGTGACATCTAGAGAGTTGAAGACTGGAAAATGGGATTCTACAGACGCAGGATTCACAGCGCAATCACTATGCATGCCCTCACCGAAGCAAGCTTCTTCTCAAAAGGAGCTGGTGTGTGCTTAGGTTGCAGCTTCAATTTTTGGACAGGATGCAGTTTAAACTCTTCATTTGTTATGATTTTAAGCACAATACGAAGATTTTACTTTGAAACATTTCCAGCACAGTACCGAACTGGAAAGATGAGGCACAATATTAATAGGGGGCTATTTGTAGAACTATTTGTATTTATAAAAATTGTAGGGTGGTTGGTTTTTTTTTTTGAGAGGATGGTGGAATGAATACTATTAAAAGCACTGTTTTAAGCCTGCATTGTCTTTGGCTATATTTTGTCCTTGTAATTCACATATGGCTTAAAATTTGATACGTCTTTAAAAATAATAAAAAAATTATCAGACATTTTATTGAAAGTTAAAATGTACATAATTACACGTGCACTAAACATGGTAAGATGTAAATAAAAGAGAGAAAAAGAAAAAAAGAGATGGCACCCGTGTAGAAGGGAAAGTAAAGGAGGGAGGGAAGCCCAAACTCTATACTTTACAATTGTTGTTGTACTTAACCATATCTTAACCTATTACAGTATTTGTAAGAATGGATTCCAAATGTTGTTGAATTTGTCCATGGCAAGTCTGTATTTATATGCAAGTTGTTCATATGTTGGGAGTTTGTATAAGTCTTCAGTCCAATCGTAGAAGGGAACCCCATTTTTATTCTTCCAGTTCATCAGTATCAGTCTTTTTTGCCGTGGTAAAATCTGATATGTGCTGCTGGGGAGGTTCAGGAGTTTCTGACAGTAACTTAACGGCACAGCGCTATAAATAATGGGCTGAATCTTTTCCAATGCAAAAACTTGGCATCCCTGGTATATAGCGTTTATGAGATTGCTGGAGCGAGACAGCACAGGCCCATGTCCAAAACCCTCTGACCTCAGCCATGAAGCTTATTGGATGATCTGAAGACTTCATCCATTTGGACTAGCCTACTTTGCAGGCTTGTGAGGACAAAACGAGAGGAGAGATGTACGGTAACCCTGGAAGATGCCTTGCCTTGGAGGATAGGAGATGCCTTGGAGGATAGGTGTAAATACCCAGTTTAGCCCAGAAAGATTGGCCTCGACACATCTTTTGCCAGCAATCCTGTTTGAACCCCATGCTCAGGCTCTGTTGTAAACACAAAGCTCAGGGGTTTTATACATGTCAATATAAATGTGGGATCTTGCAGTTCATAATTGTTTGAGAGAGAAAAGGTTTAAAGAAAGCCAACGGGTGGAAAGCGAGCGAGGTCCCAACTGAAGAATGGCAATTTGACAGAATAGACACGACTTGCAGACTTAACATATAGAATAAGAGAACACAAAGAAAATACGTTTAAAGAAGATTAGAAAACGTTTATTGAATATGTGGGAAATGTGTTGGCAGCTGAAAACGCTGGCAGCATTAAGATAAATTCAACAGTGTAAACAAGTTTTGATGGATGCAATAATGGCATAGTGTTTGTAAAACACGCTGGGATTTATGATATGTTAAAATGAACCATGGAAAGAGAAGAAGGGAAGCCATTGATATTTTAAGGATGTCAAATGAGTATTTTAAAACTGTAAAACAGAAAAATAAAATTATATACAAGAAAATAAAGGAATCCAACGGATGTGACCCAAGTCCACACCAGAGGAACCGAGTTGAGGCAGTTCATCCGTGTAGAAAACACGCAGAGGCGTTTAAACTCCATTCGGACGTTGGGCGCGGAAGCGAGCCCCACAGCATTCAATGGGTTTCATATTTATTGAATTTATATACAGTACCTCCCTATACCCCGGAAGTCTCAGGGCGGTTCACGGAGGCAGGGAGCACTTAGGGGTTGCAGACTGAGTTACACAGAGGCTTTTTTTTTTTTGAGCACCGGGTGGGCTCTGAGGAACTGGAGGGGGCGGGAAAGGGACGCGCGCCTCACGGGCCGCGGAGAAGCCAACTTGGCCAGGGCCGCCGGCGGCGGCGGTTCTTCTGGGTCGATGCTGAGCGGCGAGGGGCCACCCGGTGGGCCGCTTCTCTCCCTACCCGCCCGGCCGAAGGGAGGCTAGAGCGCCGGGCGGGCGGCCCCGCCCCTGGCCGAACCAGCGCCCGCGGCGCTCCGCTGTCGAAGGGCTGCCGTTGCCGCCGCCGCGATGGCCGGCGCGAGAATTAGCGGCACGCTGCTGCCCGAGCCGAGGCTGGAGGAGGCTTGCGACGAACAGGTGAGTCCAGAAAGTTCCCTTCTTCCCCACGGAGCGGCTGCCTGCGCTCTCGTCCGCCCCTCGGGGGAAAAAAACACCACGTCGAGGCAGGGAACACCGCGAAGTCTCACCATCAAGTGCTTTTACTTAATTTAACCCGGGGGCAAGACTTGTTTTTGTTTAATCCGTAAACCGCCTGGAGTCCCGTCAGCGAGAAAGGCGGGCATAATAATAGTAATAGTAATTCCCCGCATCTCTTTCTTCACAAAAATGTGGCTCCATGTGTCATTCTGAAGATCACGACCTCAAGCTTAAATTAAGCCAGAAGAAGCAATTGACTTTTTGGTTGGGTATTCATAATGCTCTGAACCGCTCTGACATCTAGGGATGAAGATTAATAATAATAATAATAATAATTTTTTAAAAAATTCCCACATCTCTTTCTTCACAAAAACGTAGCTTCATATGTCATTCTGAAGATCTCAACTGCAAGTTTAAATTAAGCCAGCAGAAGTAATTGACTTTCTTGCTGGATATTCAAAATGCTCTGAACCACTCTGACATCTATGGATAAAGGGTAATAATAATAATAATAATAATAATAATATAGTTTTTCTTCTCACTCAAAACGTGTAAGGAAAGAGCAGGAGTGGGGAAGCCTTTTTTTACCATCAATGTGAACCAACTGATTTATGAAGTGGTAGCTAACCTATTGTGAAGGCTGCGTAAGGTTTTTCTGAGTATAGAGAGAAGTTTTAAGAATAAGAATGAACAAAACAAAAAGATCACACGGCATGAAACTCCAGTTGAATTTAAAATACTGCATTCTGTAAATTAAATTAATTGCAAAATATTATAGATAGATGCCTGTTTTAAAAATGTAAACCTTATTTGATTTCTTGGTTTAACATTGCAATACAAACAATATGCATCTACAGAATTGCCCATTCTTCTGTGATAAACCATCACACACCCATAATCCAAACCCCTGCAAACTTAGAGAAAAGTAAAGGTGAAGAAGAAGAAAAAGAAGAAGAATGTGGGGCAAGGAGAGCGAGTGGCTTTCATTCAATGAGTAGGTGAGAGAATGTGAAGAAAAAGTCTTGCAGTACAAAACCTGCACTTTCCTTACAATGCGATCCTGTACATTTTACTCAGAATAAGCCTCACTGAGTTTATTGGGACAGATAAATGTGCATCAGACTGCAGCCTAAAATATGCTCTGGTTACTTCCAAATGAAGCGAATATTGAGCAAACAACTTAATATAAAAAGCATCACTCCTTGCAAAATGTACAATTTTTTCAAAAGATATTGTATTCAATTGTTTTCTTGCAAAAAAAAATTTATTTGTTTATTTATTAACTTTACCCCACCTTTTAATTCAAAATAATCCTTAAAGCAAATTACAGTTGTACCTTGGTTCTCGAACAGAATGCGTTCTGGGAGTCCATTTGACTTCCGGAACTGTTCGAAAACCAAGGCACGGCTTCCAATTGGCTGCAGAAACATTCAGCAGCCAATTGGAAGCCACGGAAGCCAGGAAAATCCTTCGAAAACCAGAACACTCACTTCTGGGTTTCGATCGTGCGGGAGCCGATTTGTTCGGGAGCCAAGGCATTTGAAATCCAAGGTACAACAGTAAAACTAACTCAGATACAATTATTTCTCCTCCCCCGACAACATTCCTCTTGGCTAGTATGTTTTCTCCACACCACCAGTGGTCCTTCCCACTGTGTCCTGTTGCCTATTACTCCCTCCTGTTTTCACTGTTCAGAGATGGAAGGAGCTGGATACAGCAGGTGTGCTTCAATATTTATTTAGCAGCACTGAATGCTAGGTCTAGTACCTGGAAAAGCGTTGTCCCTGAAATAGTACAATTCTAGGAGTGTTGTGTGCAATTCAGTATTACTGAATGCATCAAGAGCATCATGTGATACTGAGGACATTCCTAGTTGTTTCCCAATTTATTTCTTATCAATAAAAAAACTGCAAGCAAATTTTTATTCTAAAAGGGTGGCCCAGAGAAAAAAGTTTGAGAACCACTTAGTTAATCCATCAATAAGCCAGTTTGTTCCTTAGAACAATGAAATAGATAAATAAAGACGAGGAAGGAATGGAACACTGGAAATTCTGTGGATTCCAACAAGTACTGTACATGCAAAGAGAATGGAAAATGTTTGGATTTTAGAAGGCTGGAAAGCATGAAACCGACTAATGCTCACAAGATAATTTCAGAGAGTTTGTCAAAATTTCCAGTGCTCATTCTCATTGATTAGGCCAGCCTGTAGCTTTATCTCTGAGTCCCATGTTTTGTAGTGCTTTTTCATTCTTTTCAAACTCCTGCTGGTTCAATCCTGGTCCTTTCTGATAATGAAACAGCAACAACATGGGACTGGCAGTTTTTGAAATCAGTAGCTCAAAATAACCCCGTCTATGTATAGTTCCTTGTTAACAATGTTTCAAAAATACACAAACTAAATATATGCATTAGGGTTTGCAATTGCCACTATTTTCATTATTATTTTTTAAAAAACCCTGTTTGAAAACAGTGCTGCTTCTGTTCAGCAAGGGGTGGCACAGAAACGGGTGTGGCGAGATTAGTGACAGTAGGAGAGTCTGGTCTGGCAAATTTATTTTAAACATTTTCTTTACAAACAAAAAAGGGCAGACAAATTCCTTCTTATGGCTAGGAGCTGCAGTGCACAGTTGATCACCATGGCAACCATATTTGTGGGCTCCTGATTAAAAGTGATTCAGACCTATTGTTTCTCTGTCAATTATTTTTTAGGTGAGCAGATACATTCTGTTGAGAGAGAGAGAGCAAGCAAGCGGTTGGAATCTATTCATAACTTTTTGAAATTTGATCGCCACTCTTTCTGTACTTGATCTTGGCCTGTCTTTTCACCTTTTCAGCTCAGCAATGAAGACAAGCTTTCGGTGTGCAGCAAATTGTGCTATGGCATTGGAGGTGCTCCAAACCAGGCTGCTAGCAGTGCCACCTCTTTCTTTCTGCAAATCTTTCTCTTAGATATAGCAATGGTAAGTAGTTTTGTAAGCTCCAGGCACAAGTTAGAGAATGTCATCCTTGCCGGTGTCATGTGTGTCAACTTGGTATTCACGAGAGGTCTGGAGGATGGCAACGCAAGTAGAGGCCTTTTCTGCAGTGACTCCCCATTTGCAGAATGTTCTCCCTAGGGAGGTTAGGCTGGTGCCTTCATTGTACATTTTTTGCACCCGGTAAAAATGTTCCTCTTTAACCAGACCTTTGGCTGATTGACATCCGATACCCTTTTAAAATGTGTTGCGGGGGATTATTGGATTGTTGTGGTGGTGGTTTTAATTTTTATTATGTACTTTGCGTTTTTATATAGTGATTTTATCTTGTGAACCACCCTGATAACTGCGAGTATAGGGTGGTATTAAAAATAAAATAAAATAAAAATTAATAATATTGAGATAATTGAGCTTGTAAACATCTCTCTTTGCTCTTACACATCTCCAGTTAGGAGGATTTGTGGAGGCACTTGCTGAACTCATTAGGAGTAAAAAGACTTACTAATGAGTGGGAGCCACCAAAGAATTGTTGAACGGGAGGAACCAGCCTGTCTCCCTCTCTTCCACCCCCTGAACAGTCGCAGGATGCCATTTCTCTTCAGCCCAAACCAAACCTCCGGTAATCTGTTTAGGGCTTTGGGTTGGTTCAGCGTGCTCAGCTGGCATGGATCCCCCAAGCCATGTCTCCTGAGTGCAGTTGCACAAATATGTCTCGCAGCTTGTATATGGAATTGGATAATTCACGTACCTGTGTGCAGTTTTGTGGATTTTTGTTTAACCCTTTCTATGGACCACTGCTCACCTAACAGCCACGTGGTGAAGGTTCATTTAAGATGTAAAGTTTAAAATGTAAAGTTCCAATCATTTGAAGTTGCAGCTGTCTCCACAGGAGAGCTTGATTCTACCCCCCAATGCCATTTCAGACCTTTGGACAAATTTGTGATTAAACGGTCAAATGAGTGATTGACATGTAAACTGCAGTATATTCCTGGTTTTTCCCCCAGTTGCATGAACCACATGATTACTGCATATACAGTCATACCTCTGGTTATGAACATGATCCATGCGGGAGGCACGTTCACAACCTGCAGCGTTCGCAACCCGCAGCACCGCATCTGCGCACGCTCATGATGCAATTTGGCGCTTCTGTGCATGTGCGAGCACCAAAACCCAGAAGTAACCCGTTCTGGTACTTCCAGGTTCGGTGTGGTCCACAAACCAAAAATGTGCAACCCGCAGCGTTCGTAACCCGAGGTATGATGCAGATGCAGCCAGAATTCAGCCTTATAGGAACACCCCTTGCACTGCTGTGAAAATGTTTGCATCAGCCCTCAAATGCTGTGTAGTAGTAATTCTTAACAGTGCTATTATAATAGATTAGACTATCCTTTGAAGACCACCGTAATTGCATACATTATGTAGAAAACTTCCTGAAAGTCTTCTGGGTTGTGACACAATTTCTTTGAAGTGAAGCTGTACATTGGGGGTGGAGAAGAACTTTGAGTTGTAACTTCTTGCCTGACAGAATTTCAGTGACAGAACATTCATGACTCTATCACTGCCCAGTCACTAGCTAGTAATGCTTAAAAGTATTTGTCATTGTTTGTTCTGGAAAGGCCTAAATTTACCTCTTTATTTTGGGTGCCATTTCACAGACCACCTGAAAGCTGTCCATGGAGCACAGTTTATGGATCACTGTGCTATTTTGTTCATTATCAGCATAGTGCTAGCTTGCTATTCCGCACTCATGATGGAGAGTCATCTATTTGATGCCTTCAGTAGCAACCAGCATGTGGTGTTGTGTCCATGTTTATTTAATCTTCTATCTCACTTTTCTTAAAATATAATCAAGCTTCCATACAACTAGAATGATGCCAAAATATACAGTAAAACCAACTAGCAGTAGCACAAATGAAACCTCTAGCAACAAAATACAGTGATAGAATTCTTCCCTCATTTTATATAATGCATTGAAGTACATTTTTGGAGAGTTATTTTGTGCTCTCTGATTCTTGTAATGGTTATGCCTTTCTTAAGGTAGGTGTCCTTTTTTGTTTTTCAGATTACTCCATTTCATACTTCTTTGATGCTTTTTATTGGCAAAACATGGGGGGCAGCAGCAGACCCTGTTGCCGGTTATCTTATTAATAAAAGCAAACGGACCAAAATTGGCCTACTTATGCCTTGGTAAGCTGATTTTTGCTGATTGCTTATAATAACATATTTTCCTTTGTATTCTACATGCATGCCCGATCCCTAAGACGGTTGATTTTTATGAACATGTTATTGTAAAACCTATCCATTTTCCACATTTGCAAAAGGAAAAGTACACCGCATAGCAGCAATTGGTGGCCAGGTACTTGCCATCCTTGCTGAAGTTTGGCATTTGTCTACCTTTTACGCTGGCTATGCTCATTCTTATGAGCCTCTTGCAGAACAAACTAACTCTTGCACATCTCTTTTTGCCCCTGGGGAAACTGTATTAGTTCCAGGTTCTTTTTTAAACAAGCTTGTGCAGACAGAAAGAGGGGCTAGCTTAAAACAAAACTATCCAGTTGTGGCCAATGGAAAGGGAAGGAAAAAATAAAAAATGTTTTCTTTCTACATTTCAGACTGAGAATAAGTTAGAAAATGGACTTGTAGATTAAACTCAAAAACCTCCACATTTGCCTTGCATAGAGCAAAGCATATATGGCCAAGAGACCCTTTGTGGGCAAGGGTGATGGCTTGCCAAAATAGATGTGTCCAGTAGTTTATCTCTGCTTAGACAAATTCACCAGAGCCAAGAGCATGTTAAATATATGAGGCCCTGACAGGAAACAGATGCTGCAACATTGATACTCTTCTAGCTTACTCAAGGTTTGGAATGGGATAAGGGGGGAATTTCTTCCTTTCCTGGTAAACTACCTTCACATTTGTAGGAAGCTTTTCTAGTGCTGGATAAAATCAAATTGTATTAAATATTATATTAAATTGTATTAAAACCATGGCTTTAACTATACGGACCTTTGTTGGCAAGGTGATGTCTCTGCTTTTTGAGATGCTGTCTAGGTTTGTCATTGCTTTTCTCCCAAGAAGCAGGCGTCTTTTAATTTTGTGACTGCTGTCACCATCTGCAGTGATCATGGAGCCCAAGAAAGTAAAATCTCTCACTGTCTCCATTTCTTCCCCTTCTATTTGACAGGAGGTGATGGGCCCAGTGGCCATGATCTTCGTTTTTTTGATGTTGAGCTTCAGACCATATTTTGCGCTCTCCTCTTTCACCCTCATTAAAAGGTTCTTTAATTCCTCCTCACTTTCTGCCATCAAGGTTGTGTCACCTGCATATCTGAGGTTGTTGATATTTCTTCTGGAAATCTTAATTCCGGCTTGGAATTCATCCAGCCCAGACTTTCGCATGATGAATTCTGCATATAAGTTAAATAAGCGAGGAGACAATATACAGCCTTGTCGTACTCCTTTCCTAATTTTGAACCAATCAGTTGTTCCATATCCAGTTCTAACTGTAGCTTCTTGTCCCACATAGAGATTTCTCAGGAGACAGATGAGGTGATCAGGCACTCCCATTTCTTTAAGAATTTGCCATAGTTTGCTGTGGTCGACACAGTCAAAGGCTTTTGCATAATCAATGAAGCAGAAGTAGATGTCTTTCTGGAAGCGGTCTAGACTGGTTGAATCTGGTCCAAACTAGTTGGAACCTGTTGAAGCTGGTTTGAACCGCTCCAAGCTGGTTGGAACTGGTCCAGACTGGTTTGAACCAGTCCAGACCGGTCCAGGCCGGTTTCAGCCGGTCTAGACCGGTTGGAACCGGCCCAAGCTGGTTGGAACGGGTCTATACCCGTTGAATCTGGTCTAGACCGGTTGGAACTGGTCCAAGCTGGTTGGAACCTCTCTAGACCGGTTGGAACCGGTTCAGACCAGTTTGAACCAGTCCAAGCTGGTTGGAACCTGTCCACCCCGGTTTGAACCGGTTTCAACCAGTTGAAGCCAGTTTCAGCTGGACTAGACCGGTTTAAACTGGTTGAAGCTGGTTTCAGCTGGACTAAATCGGATGGAACTGATCCAAGCTGGTTAGAACCGGTCTAGACTGGTTGGAACTGGTTCAGACTGGTTCAGACTGGTTGGAACCTGTCCAAGCTGGTTTGAACCGGTCCAAGCTGTTTGGAGCTGGTCTAGACGGGTTGGAACTGGTTCAGACCGGTTGGGACCGGTTGAATCTGGTCCAAACCAGTCTGGACCAGTTGAAGCAGGTTGGAACCGGTATAGTCCTGTTGGAACCGGTCCAAGCTGGTTGGACCAGGTCTAGACTGGTTGGAATCTGTCTTAACCGGTTTGAACATGTTAAAGCCTGTTTGAATCGGGCCAAGCTTCGTGGAACCAGTCTAGACCGGTTGGAACCGATTTGAATCGGTTGAAGCCGGTTGGAACCGGTCGAGGCTGGTTGGAACTGGTCTAGACCAGTTGGAACCGGTTCAGACCGGTTTGAACTGGTTGAAGCCGGTTGGAACTGGTCTAGACCGGTTGGAACCGGTCCAAGCTGGTTAGAACCGGTCTAGACTGGTTGGAACCGGTTCAGACTGGTTGGAACCTGTAGAAGCTGGTTTGAACCGGTCCAAGCTCCTTGGAACCGGTCTAGACTGGTTAGAACCGGTTCAGACCGGTTAGGATGGGTTGAATCTGGTCCAAACCAGTCTGGACCGGTTGAAGCCGGTTTGAACCTTTCCAAGCAGGTTGGAACCAGTGTAGTCCAGTTGAAACCGGGCCAAGCTGGTTGAAACGGGTCTAGACCGGTTTGAACCGGTCCAGATCGGTTTAAACTGGTTGAAGCCGGTTTCAGCCAGACTAGACCAGTTGGAACCGGTCTAGACCAGTTGGAATTGGTTCAGGCCGGTTTGAACCGGTTGAAGCCGGTTTGAACCGGTCTAGACCGGTTCCAACTGGTCCAGACCAGTTTGAACCGGTTGAAGCCGGTTTCAGCCAGTCTAGACTGGTTGGAACCGGTCCAAGCTGATTGAAACCGGTCTAGACCAGTTAAATCTGGTGCAAACCAGCCGCAACCGCTTGAAGCTGGTTTGAACCTGTCCAAGCCGGTTGGAACCGGTTGAAGCCGGTTTGAACCGGTCCAAGCTGGTTCGAACCAGTCTAGACCAGTTTGATCTGGTTGAAGTCAGTTTGAACCAGTCGAAGCTGGTTGGAACTGGTTCAGACTGGTAGGAACAAGTCCAAGCCAGTTTCAGCCGGACTAGACCGGTTGGAACCGGTCCAAGCTGGTTGGAACCAATCTACACCGGTTGGAACCGGTTCAGACCGGTTTGAACCGGTTGAAGCTGGTTTGAACCGGTCTAGACCGGTTGGAACGGGTCCAAACCGATTAGAACCAGTTGAAGCTGGTTTCAGCCAGTCTAGACCAGTTTGGAACCGGTCCAAGCTGGTTGTGACCTTTCTAGACCAGGTGGAACTTGCCCAGACCGGTTTGAGCCGGTTGAAGCCAGTTTGAACTGGTCCAAGCTGGTTGGAACAGGTCTAGACTGGTTGGAACCGGTCTTAACTGGTTTTAACCTGTTAAAGCCTGTTTGAACCGGTCTAGACTGGTTAGCACTGGTTGAAGCTGGTTTAAACCGGTCCAGACCGGTTTAAACTGGTTGAAGCCATTTTCAGCCAGACTAGACCCGTTGGAACCGGTCCAGACCGGTTGGAACCGGTTGAAGCCAGTTTCAGCCAGTCCAGACCGGTTTGAAACGGTTGAAGCCGGTTTGAACCGGTCTAAACCGGTTGGAACCGGTCCAGACCGGTTTGAACCAATTGAAGCCTATTTGAACCGGTCTAGACCTGTTGGAACCGGTTCAGATCTGTTTGAACCAGTTGAAGCCGGTTTTAGCCAGTCTAGACCGGTTGGAACTGGTCCAAGCTGGTTGGAACCGGTCTAGACCGGTTGGAACCAGTTGAAGCTGGTTTCATCCAGTCTAGATCCATAGGAACCGGTCCATGCTGGTTGTAATCTTTCTAGACCAGGTGGAACTTGCCCAGACCGGTTGGAACGGGTTGAAGCCCGTTTCAGCCAGTCCAGACCAGTTTAAACTGGTTGAAGCCAGTTTCAGCCGGACTAGACCCGTTGGACCTGGTCCAAGCTGGTTGGAACCTCTCTAGATCAGTTGGAACCGGTTCAGACCGGTTTGAACCCGTTGAAGCCGGTTGGAACTGGTCCAGACTGGTTGGAACTGGTTGAAGCTGGTTTCAGCCAGTCTAGGCTGGTTGAAACTGGTCCAAGCTGGTTGGAACCAGTCTAGACCGGTTAAATCTGGCGCAAACCAGTCGGAACTGGTTGAAACCGGTTTGAACCGGTTGAAGCCGGTTGGAACTGGTCTAGACCGGTTGGAACTGGTCCAGACCGGTTGGAACCGGTTTCAGCCAGTCTAGACCGGTTAGAACCGGTCCAAGCCGGTTGGAACCGGTCTAGACCAGTTAAATCTGGTGCAAACGAGTCGGAACGGGTTGAGGCCGGTTTGAACGTGTCCAAGCAGGTTGGAACCAGTTGAAGCCGGTTTGAACCGGTCCAAGCTGGTTCAAACAGGTCTAGACCAGTTGGAACCGGTTGAAGCCGGTTTGATCTGGTTGAAGCCTGTTTGAACCGGTGCAAGCCGATTGGATCTGGTTCAGACTGGTAGGAACCGGTCCAAGCCAGTTTTAGCCGGACTAGACCGGTTGGAACCGGTCCAAGCTGGTTGGAACCTCTCTAGATCAGTTTGAACCGGTTGAAGCCGATTTGAACCGGTCTAGACCTGTTGGAACTGGTTCAGACTGGTTTGAACCGGTTGAAGCCGGTTTGAACCGGTTGAAGCTGGTTTGAACCAGTCTAGACCAGTTGAAACCGGTCCAGACCGGTTTGAACCGGTTGAAGCCGGTTTCAGCCAATATTTACCAGTTGGAACCGGTCCAAGCTGGGTGGAACCGGTCTAGACCGGTTAAATCTGGTGCAAACCAGTCGCAGCCGGTTGAAGCTGGTTTGAACCTGTCCAAGCAGGTTTGAACCAGTTTGAACCGGTTGAAGCCAGTTTGAACTGGTCCAAGCTGGGTGGAACCGGTCTAGACCGGTTGGAACTGGTTGAAGCCGGTTTGAACCGGTCTAGACCAGTTGGAACCAGTCCAGACCGGTTTAAACTGGTTGAAGCCAGTTTCAGCCGGACTAGAACGGTTGGAACCGGTTCAGACCGGTTTGAACAGGTTGAAGCCGGTTTGAACCGGTCTAGATCAGTTGGAACCAGTTCAGACTGGTTTGAACCGGTTGAAGCCGGTTTCAGCCAGTCTATAATTTAGCTGAGCTAAACAGAGCCATCATTAAATTTAGCTCTTTGTAGCCTATATTACAGTATGCTTTCGTATGGTGTGTGTGTTGTTGTATACACCTTTGTGCAATAAAATCATCTGAAAGTGGCAGCTACTATCCATGTTGACTGTACACAGGTGGGCATCTTTCCAAACTAGCATATGACAATGGTGTTCTCTATCCCCCTTCCTTCAATTATAGTTTCCATAGACTTTTTAAAAATATGTGTATTTTTCACAGTCTTTTGAAAGCCTGGAAGCCGGTATGATGATATGCCGAGGATATGTATACAGTGGTACCTCCGGTTACGAACTTAATTTGTTCCAGAGGTCCATTCTTGAGCTGAAACCGTTCTTAACATGAGACGCGCTTTCGCTAATGGCTCCTCCTGCTGCCAGCGCACCACTGGTGCACGACTTCTGCTTGCATCCCGGGGCAAAGTTTGCAACCGGGAGCATCTACCAAAGTGTTCGCAAGGAGGACAGTACGTAACACGAGGTTCCATTGTATCGATATACAGAAGCGACTAAGTTACTATACCGCTTCCAATTTTGCCTGTTTCATTCATGGAGAAGTTGAACACGGGAGTGATGCAAGGCTGCACATGTATGCACCAAGCACTTGAGAAGTGCATTCTCAACACAGAGCGGATTATAGCTCTTCTAGCAGATTGCACTCTAGATTGACAAATAGTGTGGGGCAGGGACGAAATGGGGATGGCATTGTGTGCGTAGCATCCCCAAATGTCACTACCATCTAGCGCTGAATGCACATTACCCTGCAGCATGTATGCGCCCTGAGTTTAACTTCTCACACATGCAGCTGGTGGGAAATCAGGGAGAAGGGTTCTGTCTTAGCATTCCCAGATGTGCTAGGTTTCTATGTGCAAATTTTCTTTACATACGAAGTTGCAACAACAATCTGGGGAATACAGCCCAGAAAGATCTGTACCATGTGCTAAGTTCTGCACTTGCATTTCAGGTATGTGAAATAACAAACTGAGAGAGAGGCAAGAAAAACATGTTCTCATTCTTCCCTTCCCACTATTAGCTCTGTTGTAACTGCAACCTAAATTCAAGGTGCTGTTTTGAACTTTTAGAGCCCTAGATGGCTTGGAACCTGGTATTTAAGGAACACCATCTTAGATATCTTCCTCCCTGTACTCTCCACTTAGTCTCTGAGGCCTTGTTCCAGATGCTACTGCCATATAAGGTACAGTGGGTAGCTGGTGGCACCCACTCTGACAGGGGTGCCAACTTGAATAAAATATTGTAGGGTCCCAGGTAAGCCCCAGTCCACATAACTGATCACATGACATGGTGTACACACACCATTTGAATGGCAACGTTCATCCCCCTCAAATATTTTATTCTGGGGGCCGAAGCCCCCACAGCTCCTAGGAGTCTAGTTCCTATGCAGTCTACAGAATGCTCTAAGGAGACTTGCCAGGCTCCAACAGTTTATTTTTTCAGTGGACAAAGCATGGCTTTTCTTTAGGCTGTAAATTTCCTTAGACTTACATCCAGATAAAGACCTATATCTGTTTACTCATAGACAAGCCCCATTGAGTTCAATGGGACTTACTCCTGTTTAGGATTGCAACTTTAATTTAGTACTGCTGTTTGCATGATCAGTGTTGATTTGGTATTGGTAGGTTGTTGTTGTTGTTCCATAATCTTATATTGGATTATTTGTTTTATGTGTTGTTTGTTTTAAATCACCAGATAAATGTTGCATCTTATTCCTAAATATAACTTGCATCCAAATAGCTAGTGGTATTTTTCTATGTGCCCACCTGAGAGGTGCTGGAACTGAGTTCCAGCGAGTTCCAGCTGGGGAAAAAAGCTCTGCAAAAATAGCACAAGAAATGTGACCAAAGCAAGGAAGTTCAGTCAATGCCTTGTAAAATGAGTGTGGCATGAGTGTGAGCCCTCAGCAGATGCCACTCATGCTGATCCTTGATGCTGGCCCTTGTCTTAAGGTATTTAACCTGGGCAGACTGGCTCTTCTACTGGAAATGAGAACTGAGCATCCCACAAAGTTCTGGCCTTTTTACACCTGACCTGGGAGGGCAGGGCCTGAGGCAGCTGAGGTGTTGTTGGGGAGGGAGTTGTTGCTCTTGTTGCTGCTTTTTTTTGGTATCTTTTGCTGTGATTTATGTGGAAATTGTTCAGTTTGGTTTTGTATTTTGTATTTTTGTATTTACTATTGATGGCTACTTTTGTCACGTTGTAGTTATGTATTTTTTCATGATGTAAGCTGCCGTGAGCATGGCTTGAACTGTGGAAATTATGTATTTCTGTAAAATACATGGCCTTCCCTCTGAATTGCTGGGCTAGCAAATCTAGAATGGGATACAGTAATGCTGTGTTGTCACACTTTGTTGTAGTGGATTAATGATCCACCCTGACCTAACCTCAGTGCCCTGCTCCACATCATGGCTGCTTTCCTTGCAGTCCATCATGCCAGCCTCTAACAATGCCTTTGTATCCCTTACAACAGAATGGAAGAGCTATTATACTGAATTAGTGCATTCCACCTCTTTCCTCCCCCTCGCCAATCCCCTGCTGCAAATCATCAGCTGACATACCCAGTCCCATTCATGTAATGTATAAGAAAATACTGTGCAGATAGCACTCTTCTGAAAGGATTAATCTGTGTTGTCTGTTCGTTTCAGGGTTTTGTTAATAGTGTCGGTGGTCATCTAATTACATTGTGTAGCGGCTGCTTTACAAGTACACTGGAGAATTCTGCTGTAGTTAGAGGTCACACTCTGCAGAATTAATTGCATCTGCCCATCACTTGCACATAACAAAGCTAGAATATACTAGATTCTGTCTCCCAGCTTTACACAAGCCTTGAATGACATGCAGCTTATCAGCCCCGAGTGTCACTTTACCGGTTGCCTTTAGAACCATGTTTACTATTGAAGGGCTGGTCTGTGTTTCCTCGGAGTCATTGCCATTTAAATAAATGACAGCTGAATCGCTTCCAGCATCGTAAAACACAGGGATGACTAAAGAGGGACCGTATTTAGGGGACAGTGATAGAGAGGCTTTCGTCTCTTATACGGCTGTTCGTCTACATTAATAGATAATAGAGCAATAGTGAGCCCTTCCTGTGTCTTAAGCAGAGTGAGGTAGTAGTAGTAAAAATAATCATATTGTTTATTAAGCCACTAAATTTGTTAGATGCTGTATAAAATATATGTAAAGAAATAATAATAACCGTGCCCATAGAGAATATTAAAAAAATTAGACAAGTGAGATGGTGCAGACAATACAGTATTGAATTTGAACCGGACAGATTTTATCCCCTTTTTAGTTTTGCTTTTAAACAATCAAAATGGTTCATAGATATGTTTGGCATTCACCGTATTGTTTTTATTCCAGGTTACTGGGTACTACACCTTTCCTTATTGTGTCCTACTTCTTCCTGTGGTACTGCCCAAGCGTTATAGAAGCAAAAGATGTATGGTATATGGCTTTCTTCTGCCTTTTCCAGGCATTGAGTACAGTAAGTTGATCAATACTGACACCCTTTTCCTCTGCAATTAGATGCTTCTGGACATCGCATCCGTCGGATCACAATTATTTCTAATATAGAACAAGACAACTATTTGGTCATATAGGCTAGGCAGTGAGGAACTGCACCTCTGCAGTGTAACTTGATTAATTTAGAAAGTACAGAGGGATTTCAGCAGGCCAGTTAATGAAAGCTGCTGTACATCATATTTTAATGTAGAACTGCTACCACATCGCAAAGGCTTTTTTGCATATCTTGGAAAGATACAAACAGTACTCTAGATCCTATTGCATCAGTGAGACAACATTCGTGAAATAATATGCCACAAAGACAAAGAAATATTTGCTGGGAACCACCACTGATTGTTTGGCTTTCTTAGTTAACATATAAGCATATATGCCTGAGGTTCAGTACAGCTGTTAAATTCTGTTAAATTCTCATGCCTTTATACTGTAACAATGGGCTTTTAAGTAAGAGATGAGTTTGTGTTTCTTTATTCATATGAGATATTTACTCAGTTGCCTTGCTATAAATCTGTTTGGAAATAGGTCAACAAACAACAATGCCCTCCATTAGAGTGACTTTTTGTTGTTCTTTTAGGATGAAGTTGCACTCCACCCTCGCGAAATGCTATTCATCGCACAGTACAAATATGCCTCACAGCTTATTATACTTTCTGTACCCATATTTGTGCTCAGTTGTACTCATTTCCTTAATGCCTCCATAGAACCTATTCAGGCTTTGGAAACGTTGTACTTTCACAAGGGGGTGCCACAGCCTGACTGCTATCTAAGAGGACTCTGGGATATTGCTCTGGGCCTTTTAATCTCAGTAGTTAACACTTCTGCCAATCCTGAAGCTTCCTTCTTTGATCCCTTCGTGGGGGGCGGGGGAATCTGCTGGAACAGAAAAGTCATCGGGGTAAAATATTCATCTTTACAAAAAAGAATTAAGAAGAAGAAGCTTCCTCATACCCTTTTGCCAGGCAATGCGTGGGCATTTTCGGATATATACCAACAGCACCCCTGTATTTATCTCATCATTTTTGTGCATGCTTGATCGGGATAGAAAGGGGAACGCCAATTTTTAATTTGAATGGGTACTTAGTTCTAGCTAGTGCAGGTTTTCTATTAGCATTATAGACATAAGAAATGCAGAACATTCTTCTAGTTCATATTTGAAAATGCCCTTAATTTTTCTGAACAGTAATGTTGTCGTTTTTTTACCATAAATGCTTGCTTCAAATATTAAAAGTTTTAAATCAAGGATGAGCAGTGGAGCTTTCCTGGTAGGTTATATCCTGTGATTAGGAGACCTCTGTCAACACACCTGGGATCTGTGCCTCCTGCAGAGCAGCATTTCAGGAAATTCTAGAGCAGGGGTAGCTAACCCATTTTTGGTCTAAGGGCTGCATTCACCTTTTGCCAACTCCTCTTTTTTGCAAGGGGGGGGATATATGCTTTTGAAGCATGTGGCCAACCCATACTCTGCCACACAAAGCATCAGCTGAGCCATGCAGAACAGCTGGGGGGGGTATCTTTCTGTCCCCACTTACAGAATGATTCCCATGATGACCAGGGTGGGGGTGATCTACCTCCCCATCAGTGCACTTGACTGTGCACAGTGCACTGTGTCTATTTATTTACCTTGCCACTGTTGGTTGGGAAAGGAAAAGATAGGTATAAAAAGGAGAATTCCTGGATGTCCAGACCCAGGTTTGGGGCAAGTACTCTTTGGTGAGAGTACTCTTTGGTGTGATTTAAAATCACAAAACATGCAGCAAGGTAAAGCACGGAAATACAGGCCATTATACCTTTAAAATATGCCCTTCTCAGTTCCTTCCAAATTTTCCCACTTCCCTTAGAATAGAAAAATACCATCCGTTGGTAGGTTAATATGGTTTACTTACAAACTCTTCAAAGGTCAGAATCATGTGCTTTTCCATAGAGCATTCAGAAAACACAGGCAGTAAAGACTTAGGTTAGTTCCAAAGTGGTGGAAGTTCCTAAATAATTTGTATAGATACACAAAGATGGCTTTGTAGGAACCAAGCTCAGACCTCTTTACACACCAGAGTTCGCATGGTAGACTGAGGGAACAATAGACTAGACTTCCTTTCTGCCAAAGTAGGGTGTATGTGTCCTAGCTAAGCCTGGCAGGACAGCTTATTCTGGCACTAACCCTTTCGTGCATTAATTACACTTAAGACTTTTGGTTATATGAGGCTGATTATCCTACAGCCACAACCGTCAAAACGAGTGAGGTCTTTGGGGACCAGAAAAAAATTGTCGGGGAGTTGAGCGAAGAAACTCCTGCCTCCAAGGATGGCTAAGGCTCTTTTTACTTCCTTTTTGAGCTATTGCACATTTGAAGGTTGGAGGAGAAAGGTACAGCATGCCTCATAAGGAGCAGGATTACTGGGCCTAACTACATAGCAAGCCTTCCGGTTACGATGAAAAGCAGCATGCTAAAGTGATACATTTTTCCAGTGCTTTTTTTTTTCTCTTAAAAAATGTTTAGGGGTACTCTCATTTTCCTACACATATTGAAATACTACCCCTCAATGAAGCCAAACTTAGAGTCACAAAATGTTTAGGGGTATGCGTGCCCCTGCGTCCCCCCAGAAAAAAGCACTGCATTTTCCTAACTGGTGTGTGTGTGTGTGTGTGTGTGTGTGTGTGTGTGTGTACTTTCGTTACAGCTATTCCATGTACCATATACAGCTCTCGTCATGTTTCTGAGCGCAGACCAGAAGGAACGAGATTCAGCAACGGCATACCGTGAGTCTTACTGAGCATGCTGCATGTAGCATGCTGCTCTGGAGACTCCCCTCCCCCCAAACATATTGGGGGAGCTGTGGCAAAGGGGTGGAGACTAGTATTGAAAAACAGAAAAGCTCAGTTCTCTTGTGTTGCCAAACTATGGGTTGGTGTTTTGTAAGCAAGCCTCAGAATTGCATGATTCCCCATCCCCTTCCTTCCTGTCCTTCCACACCGTGATTCTCTCCCTGCCTATCAGGCAAACCACAGTTGCTACTATTATATCCAAATTAGCAAATTTATTTTACACTTGCCCTCCAAATTAGAACTGGAAGTCACGATTTGGAGTTGGTTTCAGTTTTGTTTACCCCTGTTTCAGATGCAGGGAAGGAATTGAAGCATGAAGACGGAGGGAGAGGAGGGATCATGACTCAGTGTAGCCTCTAGTAACATAGCTTGAACTATATTGGAAGACAGATGACTCCAGAAAGTCTGTTCTTGTCTATAGGAGCACATAATCTTTAAGGGAGGGGTGGGTAGCTTCTTTTTTGAGCTAAGGGTCACATTGAAACATGGTCAACCCTCCTGGCCCCCAAGTTTAAAAGTGGGTGTCGCCAAGCAAGAATAGCTGGGGGCAGTTTTATTTCTTTATTTAAAAGGCAATATATGTGGCGGGGGGGTCACAAAAACCTTTTGACATCACAACAGGGGAGTGCTCAGTTATTTCTGAGCATTGTTGGCAGCTGTTCCACCATTTCAGGTTTAAAAAGAAGTGGGCTTTTTTCCCTACTTTAGGAATGGGATTTGAAGGTCTTGGAACATTGGTTGGAGCTACACTCCAGGTCAGTATGGTTTCCGATGCTCACAGCTCTGACCACTGTAACGATACTGTGGATAACATGGACTCTTCCACCAATCTGTACGGAAACAGTTCCAGTGTTCCAGACATGTCTGAGGCAGTAAGTTGAAAAGCTTTCTTTTTTTTTTTTTTTAAATATTTTTTATTGCTTTTTTTCCAAATAGAAATACAAAGTCAGTTATACAAAGAAATAACAGAAAAGAAAAAGAAAAAGAAAAAAAATCATCCTTTCAAAGCATTTTTTCATAACCAACCGGACTTCCCCACGTCTCCCTCACCGTGCGTTCTTTACAATAAAATTTTTCAGCAAATTATAACCTTATTTCGTATATTCTTTTGTTCTTTCAAATACTTGTGGTTTACGTTTAAAATACTTATTTTCAATTTACACTAATAACATATATAATATTCTTTTAAACATTAATCCTTCCTTTATATAACTTAGTTTCCCATACCTTAATCTTATTGCTGGAGCTAAATTTCCCTAATCATGCGAATTCTTAACATTCATATAACTTGTAAAATTTTTGTAAATAATCTTTAAATTTTTTCCAATCCTCCTCTATTGCTTCTTCTCCCAAATCTCGGATCCTGGCAGTCATCTCGGCCAATTCCATGTAGTCCATCAATTGCATCTGCCACTCTTCCAGTGTGGGTAAATCTTGGGTCTTCCAGTATTTTGCGATGAGAATCCTTGCTGCTGTAGTTGCATACATAAAAAAGGTTCTATCCTTCTTTAACACCTTCTGGCCGACAATGCCCAATAGAAAGGCCTCTGGTTTCTTGGGAAAGGTGTACTTAAACACCTTCTTTAACTCATTATATATCATTTCCCAGAAGGCCTTCACTTTTGGACAAGTCCACCAGAGGTGAAAGAATGTCCCTTCAGCCTCCTTACATTTCCAACATTTATTATCAGACAAATGATATATCTTAGCAAGCTTGACTGGGGTCATGTACCACCTGTATATCATTTTCATAATATTCTCTTTCAAGGCATTACATGCCGTGAATTTCATACCAGTGGTCCATAACCTTTCCCAGTCCTCAAACATAATGTTGTACCCAATATCCTGAGCCCATTTTATCATGGCTGATTTGACTGTCTCATCCTGAGTGTTCCATTTAAGCAGCAAGTTATACATTCTCGAAAGTACCTTGGTCTTTGGTTCCAACAATTCTGTCTCTAGTTTCGATTTTTCCACCTGGAAACCTATTTTTTTGTCCAACTTAAAAACCTCTTGAATTTGAGCGTAGTGAAGCCAATTTTGCACCTTATTCCTTAATTTTTCATAACTCTGCAGTCTCCAAGTTTCTCCTACTTTTTCTATAATTTCCCCATATTTCGGCCAACCAACCTCCATATTAGGTTTTTTCCGGGCCTTGGCCTCTGCTGGTGAAAGCCACCTCGGAGTCTTACCTTCTAATAAGTCCTTGTATTTTATCCAGACCATAAATATTGATTTTCTAACAATATGATTTTTGAACATTTTATGAACCTTTACCTTGTCGTACCACAAATATGCATGCCAACCAAAAGCATTGTCAAACCCTTCCAGATCTAGGACATCAGTGTTCTCAAGTAATAACCAATCTTTCATCCAGCAGAAGGCCGCAGCTTCATAATATAATCTCAGGTCCGGCAGGGCAAACCCGCCTCTTTCTTTCGAATCAGTTAATATTTTAAACTTTATCCGGGGCTTTTTGCCCTGCCAAACAAACTTGGATATATCCTTCTGCCACTTTCCAAAACATTCCACTCTGTCCACGATCTGTAGGGTCTGAAACAAAAATAACATTTTCGGCAATACATTCATCTTTATAGCTGCTATTCGGCCCAACAAGGAAAGTTTCAATCTTGACCAGATTTCCAAATCTTTTTTGATTTCCAACCAACATTTTTCATAATTGTCTTTAAATAAATTCAAATTTTTAGCTGACAAGTGGACCCCTAGGTATTTCACTTTTTTTACCACACTTAGTTCTGTTTCCTTCTGAAACCCATCTATTTCCGAAGATGTCAAGTTTTTCCCCAAAACCTTGGTTTTTTGCTTATTCAACTTAAATCCCGCCACCCGACCAAACTCATAAATCAGTTCTAATACTCTTTTTGTACTAGATTCTGGCTCCTGTAATGTTAAAACCAAATCATCTGCAAAAGCTTTCAGTTTATATTGTTTCGCTCCGACCTGTACTCCTTGTATCGACCGGTCCTCCCTAATCATGTTCAGTAACACCTCCAGGACTGAAATAAATAAAAGAGGGGATAGTGGGCACCCTTGTCGTGTCCCTTTTTCAATTTTGAACTCCTCTGTCACCACATTGTTCACTATCAGTTTAGCTTTTTGCTCAGAATAGATTGCTTCTATTCCATTTTCAAACCCCCGCCCCACTCCCATCCCTTCCAGGTTTCTCTTCATAAACATCCAAGAAATGTTATCAAAGGCCTTCTCCGCGTCAATAAAAATTAACACAGCTTTCGTATTGATATTAGTTTGTAAAAGTTCCAAAATATCAACAATGTTTCTGGTATTATCAAACAAATGTCTCCCTGGGAGAAAGCCTGCCTGGTCCTTGTGAATTACTTCATTAAGTATTTTTTTAAGTCTACTTGCCAAAATGTCAGCAAAAATTTTGTAATCCACATTTAGGAGTGAGATGGGACGGTAGTTCTTAAGTTGAGTCTTTTCAGTTTCCAGTTTAGGAATCAATGTGATGAAAGCTTCTTTCCACGTTTCCGGTGCCCTCCTCCCCTCCATAATCTGGTTGCAAACCTCCATTAACGGTTGTATCAAATAGTCTTTTAATGTCTTATAGTACTTGGAGGTAAGTCCATCTGGGCCTGGAGACTTGCCTAGTTGCATATTCTGAATGGCACCCTCAATTTCCTGTTGTGTTATTCTATAATTCAGGATTGTCCTCTTCTCCTGAGATAGTTTTGGTAAACCATTTGCTTTTAAAAATTTATCTATCTCAGACACTTCCTGAGGCCCTTGTGTATAAAGCTTTTTGAAATATTTCTGGAAACACTTTCTAATTTCTTCTGGTTTCTGAATGTTTCTGCCTTCCACCTCTAGATTAGTGACAAAGTTCAGTTTTTGTCTCTTCTTCAACTGCCATGCTAGCAGTTTTCCACATTTATTTGCCGATTCAAATGATCTTTGTTTCATTTGTTTAATTTTCCATTCCACTTCTTGGTTTATCAATTTCGCATATTGAGCTTGGTGGAATTTGATTTCTCTTAAAACCTCTTTTGATTTTGGTTTTAATCTCAATTTTTTCTCTCCTTCTCTTATCTTCTCTAATATCTTGTCTTTTTTTCCATTCCAAAGTTTTTTCTTAATTGTATTCTGTTGAATCAGAAACCCCCTCATTACAGCTTTACTTGCGTCCCAGATTGTTCTCTTTTCCACCGAAGTGTTCAAATTAATTTCAAAATAGTCCTTTAAAGTTTTTTGGGCCTTCTTCACAATCTCCTGATCTCTTAGTAGGGTGTCATTCATTTTCCATCTGAAAGAACCGGTTGGAGTAAGTCTCAATTCCACTTTCAAAGCATTATGGTCGGAGCAAGTCTTTGGACAGATTTCCACTTTTCTGATCTTAGGTGCCAGTCCTCTAGTTGTCCATATTTGGTCGATTCTTGTCCATGATAGGTGGGCCTCAGAAAAGAATGTTCCTTCTTTACCCAGGGGATTCCTTGTCCTCCATATATCAATCAGGTCCATATTGTCAGTTAGTTCAAAAAAGGTTTTAGGTAGTCTGCCGTCTTTAGTTAAATTTTGATTTTGTGACTTATCCATGTGAGTAGAAACCACCCCATTCATATCACCCATCATTATGATGTTGGTATAGTCCAGATAGTCCAGCATTATCTCGTGCAGCTTCTTGTAAAATTCCGATTTCCCCTCATTTGGTGCATATATTCCTAAAATCAAAAATTTTTCTCCCTGTGTTTGTATTTCAATTGCCAAAATTCTTCCTTGCTCATCTTTAAATAAAAATTTCGGTGACAAGTTCTCCTTTGCATAGATTACCACTCCTCTTTTTTTAACTCTGTCTGATGAAATAAATTCTTGGCCTAATCTTTTGTTAATTAGCACCTTCCTGTGGAGTCTAGTCACATGCGTTTCCTGCAAGCAAATAATATCCAATTGTTCTTTTTTCAAAATATGAAAAATCTTTCGTCTTTTTTCCGGGGAATTGCCGCCATTTATATTCCAACTGTACAGCTGCAGAGACATCCTGAATCAATCTGTTGTTCCTATAGTGGGGTGTCTTCTTTTTCTTCTAGACCCGAGGGTGTAGGTATCGGTGTTGTTCCAGGCAGTGGCGGTGGCCAAGAGGCTGCTGCTCCCTTCTGAAGGTCTTCTCCGTGGTCGTGCAGGAACTTCTGGTTATCTTCTGGTGTTTTGATCTTAATTTTCTTTCCTTTAAAATTAAAAGATAAACCTTGGGGGAACTCCCACCTATACGGAATCGCGTTTCCTCTCAGTAGTCTTGCTAGGTCTGTATATGTAGCTCTGAGATCCAAAAGTTGTTTAGGGATATCTCTATAAAATTCTGCTCTTTTACCTTGGATATCAAGTGATTTCTTAAAGTGGAGGCCTAGTATTTTATCTCTCTCCTGCTTGGATCTCAAAATAATCAAACAGTCTCTGGGCTTATCCCTCCTCACGACTCTTCCCAATCTAAACGCAGTTGTGATCTTGAAATCTTTGTCCTCTTCTATACCCCAGAACTTAGAAAATTCTGCTGTCAGATAACCAATTAAATCTTCCTGTTCAAGCTCTGGAATAGCTCTTATTCTCAGATTATTTTCCCGGTTTCTCAATTCCACCATAGACAGGTAGGCCTGTTGGTCACTAATATGCTTGTGTAATGGCCTTACCTCCCCTTTTATAGCCTCAACTTTTTGATTTGCTTGTTCTGCTTTTTCATTGGCTGCTTCAGCCAGTCTCCGAGTAAGTTGAAAAGCTTTCAAAAGATTTGGGGTGGGTGGGAAGGGAGCATCCTGTATTTCACCATCCTACTGTCTAGATATGTTATTGATTTTCTTAATAGCAATGGCAATAGAATTGGGACAGGAACTTTCCTAAAATTAGGGTTGCCATATGTCCGGAATTCCCTGGACGTACCCAGAATACTGTAGTAGGAAGCAGTGTCTGGGCAGAAATTGGAAAAATGTCTGGGAAAATCCAGACGTATGGCAACCTATGTCAGCAGTGTTGTTTTTGCTGATTTTCCTTAATATAGCTCAAGATTGTCAGTTTGGGGGGGGGGGCAGTTTTGCCAAAAAAAGCTCAACCACTTTGACAAAAAAGGAGAAGCTCAACATCTTTGCCAACCAGTTTTTGAAATATGGTAACCCTACTAAAATGAACTTTGAGCCTAAACATGATAGTGGGATTCATTACTTCTGAGGGATGTTAGTACAGTGGTGCCTCGCAAGACGAAATTAATTCGTTCCGCAAGTTTTTTCTTCTTGTGAGTTTTTCGTCTTGCGAAGCACGGTTTCCCATAGGAATGCATTGAAAATCAATTAATGCGTTCCTAGGGAAACCGCTTGCCAGGCTGGCGGTGCAGAGAAGGGCTTTTCTCCCCACCGCAAGCCTTCAGGACAGGTACGGGAACAGAGGGGAAGGCGTGCAGCACTTTCCCTCTGTTCCCGGGGCTTGCGTGGGAGGAGGGTTTTTCCTCCCCACCGCCAACATTCAGAACAGCATTCTGAATGTTGGCGGTGGGAAGGAAAACCCTCCTCCCACCCCAAGTCTTCAGGAAAGCCATCCGAAGCTGGGCGGCGGGAGAAGGTGTCCCCGCCCCCCCGCCCGGCATCGGAGCTTCGTTCCGATGCCGGGCGGCGGGAGGAGGCGTCCCCCCCCGCCCGGCATCGGAGCTTCGTTCCGATGCCGGGCGGCGGGAGGAGGCGTTCCCCCCCCCCGCCCGGCATCGGAGATTCGTTCCGATGCCGGGCGGCGGGAGGAGGCGTTCCCCCCCCGCCCGGCATCGGAGATTCGTTCCGATGCCGGGCGGCGGGAGGAGGCGTTCCCCCCCCCCGCCCGGCATCGGAGATTCGTTCCGAAGCCGGGCGGCGGGAGGAGGTCCGAGGACAGTGGGGAAGACGCGCTGCGCTTCCCCGCTGTCCCGGAGATTTCCCTATGGGCTGTCGTCTTGCGAAGCAAGCCCATAGGGAAATTCGTTTTGCGAAGCGCCTCCAAAACGGAAAACCCTTTCGTCTAGCGGGTTTTCCGTCTTGCGAGGCGTTCGTCTTGCGGGGTACCACTGTATTTCATTTATTGTCTGCTAATCTTATTTTTCCAATTATCTGTTCAACACCACTGAGAAGCTTTGGTTTACACACACACATACACACACACACACGCAGACAGACTGCGTGTGCGTGTGTGTGCGTATGCACACACACACACACACACACATCTTGAATAAATAAAATAAAATATGTTTGGCATTTGATGTGTGCTGGGAGTTGTGGTCCCAGTCGCAGTGCCACCCTCCCCTAGGCAGTGACTAAAGTGAGGTGTGATAGAACAAACTGAAACAGACAACAATCTGGATTTAAAATGGCCACAACTTTATAGATTACATATGTAGGTGGAATTTTGGCTCAGTGTAAAGTAAAGTTTCAGTGTAAAGTTTTTTATTTAACTGGAAGATGAAGATGAATATTAAACTATAAAATAGAATGAGTTGTTGTACATTAGTTAAAATAAGAAAGTCCAGGTAAAGACTATCAACTTTATCAGATCAAGTATAATTCCAGATTTGCTGGCTTGTGACAAGGATTGTATATAAAATGATGGTTCCGCTGTACTGTTTATGTCATAAAGGAATGCCAAATCATATAAAATGTTTCTTGAGGTTCTAGTCTTTGTCAAAACCTCAGATTCTGCATGATTTTCTCCATTATAGCTATATTCCAGAGTGATCAGTACGAAGTGTCCAGTGTTAAGATTTGGGCTTGTTTTCCATTAAGTTACAATTACTATTCATGCTTCCAAGATGATATATAAGACCAATTCTTTTGACAATATATTTACATTGTTATCATAAAAAATACTCAGTAATATTAATTTCGGATAGCAAACAACAATTTCTTTAGAAATGTTTATCATTTTTATCAAATTTATGTTCCAAAAATCTTGTACCAATTCCCACTATAAATGATAATATGTGCCAAGTTTATTGCAACCTCTCCAACCGTTAAGTGATACAGAAGAAAACATTTTTGACATTTGGAAAGGAGTGTGATGCCATCTGTGTAACAATTTTAAGGTGTTTACTCTGAGAAAACTGGAAACAGATTTTAAGGGTTGTGAATCCCAAATTTTATTCTAATCTTTGGGGAAAATTTATGTGCCAGTATCTAGTTCCCATATCTTTTTAAGAGGTTCCATAGATCCGTAAGTTACATTAAGCAACCGAGTACAATTTAGAAACTAATCCTTTCGCCCCTCTACCCATTGTGCTTCATAGATTTTCATTCATATATATATATATATATATATATATATATATATTCATTTTGTTTGTATCAAGCATTTTCTCACCTATATTTAAATTTAAATTTAAATTTTTATTCCTTTTCTTCCTTTTTTCCTTTGTTGGGGGTGGGTGGGATGGATAGTTGGTTGGGGATTAATTTTAGTATAATTGTTCTGTTCCTTTTTGTTGTTGTTGTTTTATTGGTTCTGTATAGTTTGTGTTTTGTTTTTAAGGGGCAGGATCAGGGCTGCCTGGGAGTGGCTCCCCAGCCAACACGATGGCTGGGACAAGTTCCACGGGGGGGGGGGGAGCACTGGGACATCCGATCTCGGTGATCATGGGCAGGAGGCGGAGTTACGCTAAGACCAGACCATGTCATTACCGAGGAGGCAGGTTTAGTCGTTGTTTGAAGACTATCCCTGCCTCCAGGTCTGGCCTTGACCGGATGGATACTGGAATCAACAGGGGAAACCCACATGACCTGAAAGTGTTGCTGTGCAATGCCAGGTCAATGATGAATAAAACCACTGCCATCCACGACTTGATTGTGGATGGAGGATTTGACCTGGCATGTGTGACAGAGACCTGGTTGGAGGAAGCAGATTGGCCTGTCCTTGCCGCTGCTTGCCCACCAGGTTTCTCTTACGCACAGCAACCCAGGTCATGTGGGCGGGGAGGGGGGGGTTGCAGTGATTTTTAGGAAGTCACTAGCTTGCACCAGGCGTCCTACTGGGAAGATCCAGTTCTCTGAGTGCATGTTCTGGAAGTTGGGCAATAGGGGCAGTACAGGATTCCTTTTGGTGTACCGACCTCCCCACTGCACCAAGGATTCCCTGTCCGAGCTGCTTCTGGTCGTTGCGGATTTTCTCCTGGAGACACCTAGCTTGGTTGTCCTAGGGGATTTTAACATCCATGCCAACACGACCTTACAAGGGGCTGCTCGGGACTTCGTGGAAAGCATGGCCTCCATGGGGCTGTCCCTGAATAAGTTTGGCCCAACTCATAGTCATGGACATGCCTTAGACCTGGTGTTCACCTCTAGTGACGTGGGTGATCTGACACTAAGTAAAAGTGAAACAAAAGAAGTGCCATGGTCAGATCACTTCCTGGTGCAACTGGACTTCTCCGCGACCCTTCCCCTCTACAGGGAGGTGGGACCAATTCGGATGGTCCGCCCCCGCCACTTAATGGATCCAAATGGTTTCCAGAGAGTGGTAGGGGATGCTTTAGCCCATGTTGATGGCCTTTCAGCTGATTCCCTGGTGGCCCGCTGGAATGCGGAGTTAACCAGGGCTATCGACTGTCTGGCTCCAAAGCGCCCTCTCCGATTGCATGGAGCCCGGACAGCCCCGTGGTTTTCTTCGGAGCTGAGGGCGATGAAACAATCGCTGAGATGGCTAGAGCGTCAGTGGCAGAAAACTCACTCCGAATCTGACCGGACACAGGTTAGAGCTCAACGTCGAGCCTACCAAGTGGCGATAACGACGGCGAAGAAGACTTTCTTCACCGCCTCTATTGCATCTGCAGAAAATAGTAGCAGGAGACTCTTTCAGGTGGTTCGCAATTTAACGGAACCACCTTTACCACCGGGGCCTTGTAAAGACCCCAAGATCTCCTGCAACGATTTTGCAAAGTTTTTTGCAGATAAAATCACTCATATTCGGAAGGAGCTAGACACCACCGTGGGAGCAGGGCCAGGGCGGGAGAGTGCTAGAGCTCTGTCTGGTCAAGTTGCATGGAATCAATTTCAATCCGTTACCCCCGAGGATGTGGACAGGCTGCTTGGATGCGTGAAACCAACCACCTGTCTCCTTGATCCTTGCCCATCCTGGCTAATAAAAGCAAGCCGGGAAGGGCTGGGCGATGGGCTCTGTGGGGTGGTGAATGCTTCCCTCTGTGAGGGAACATTCCCAGATCCGCTGAAAGAGGCGGTCATTAAACCGTTTCTTAAAAAAACATCTTTAGACCCGGCCAGTATGGCCAACTATCGCCCAGTCTCAAATCTTCCATTCTTGGGCAAGGTGATTGAGCGCGTGGTTGCTGAACAACTCCAGGCACGCCTGGAGGATGCGGACCATTTGGATCCCTTCCAGTCGGGATTCAGGCTTCACCATGGGACTGAAACTGCCTTGGTCGCGCTGGTTGATGATCTCCGGCAAGCTAGGGCAAAGGTGAGAGTTGTTTCCTGGTTCTGCTGGATCTCTCAGCGGCCTTTGATACAATTGACCATAACATCCTTCTGGACCGTCTAGAGGGGCTGGGGGCTGGGGGCACTGTTATACAGTGGTTCCGCTCCTTCCTCCTGGGCCGTGTTCAGAAAGTGGTGGTGGGGGATGAGTGTTCAGACCCCTGGGCCCTCACTTGTGGGGTGCCTCAGGGTTCCGTCCTCTCCCCCATGCTTTTTAACATCTATATGAAGCCGCTGGGAGAGATCATCAGGGGGTTTGGACTGGGTGTCCATCAATATGCAGATGATACCCAGCTCTACCTTTCTTTCAAATCAGAACCAGTGAAGGCGGTGAAGGTCCTGTGTGAGTGCCTGGAGGCGGTTGGAGGATGGATGGCGGCTAATGGATTGAAGTTGAATCCTGACAAGACAGAAGTATTGTTTTTGGGGGACAGGGGGCGGGCTGGTGTGGAGGACTCCCTGGTCCTGAATAGGGTAACTGTGCCCCTGAAGGACCAGGTGCGCAGCCTGGGAGTCATTTTGGACTCACAGCTGTCCATGGAGGTGCAGGTCAATTCTGTATCCAGGGCAGCTGTCTACCAACTCCACCTGGTACGCAGGCTGAGACCCTACCTGCCCGTGGACTGTCTCGCCAGAGTGGTGCATGCTCTAGTTATCTCCCGCTTGGACTACTGCAATGCGCTCTACGTGGGGCTACCTTTGAAGGTGACTCGGAAACTACAACTAATCCAGAATGCGGCAGCTAGACTGGTGACTGGGGGCGGCTGCCGAGACCACATAACACCGGTCTTGAAAGACCTACATTGGCTCCCAGTACGTTTCCGAGCACAATTCAAAGTGCTGGTGTTGACCTTTAAAGCCCTAAACGGCCTCGGCCCAGTATACCTGAAGGAGCGTCTCCACCCCCATCGTTTTGCCCGGACGCTGAGGTTCAGCGCCGAGGGCCTTCTGGCGGTTCCCTCATTGCGAGAAGCAAAGCTACAGGGAACCAGGCAGAGGGCCTTCTCAGTAGTGGCACCCGCCCTGTGGAACGTCCTCCCATCAGATGTCAAAGCGATAAATAACTACCTGACATTTAGAAGACATCTTAAGGCAGCCCTGTTCAGGGAAGTTTTTAATCTGTGATATTTTACTGTATTTTTGGTTTCTATGGAAGCCGCCCAGAGTGGCTGGGGAAACCCAGCTAGATGGGCGGGGTACAAATAATAAATTATTATTATTATTATTATTATTATTATTATTATTATTATTATGTCTTATTGAAATTTGATTCCCTTTTCCCACCCCACATCACCACTACCACCTATTTTTGTTTTTTAGAACAAAACACTCTACATGATTGCAGGAGGAACAGTATCAGTATTATACATCATTGGCATTATTGCCCTTTGCGCTGGAGTGAGAGAAAAAGTAGGTGAGTTTATTTAATCGCAACAAACATTCCTAATACATTTCTTTCCTACTTTAAAAACAAGGTATCAGATATGCATTTATATATTTATTTATTTATTTATTTATTCCACTCGTTATAGATCCTTATGCCTTAAAATCAGACCAACAAATTCCCTTCCTTAAGGGACACAAACTTGCACTGATGTGTGGACCATATGTGAAACTTGCAGCATCATTTCTCCTGATTTCAACAGCTGTTCAGGTAATTCTAGTTCATAAGAGGATTTGCAGCAGCATAGATTGTACCTGAACTATGAAAGAACCCACATCAACTGTGAAACAGAAACATGGTCATATATATATATATATATATATATATATATAGTTAGTTAGTTACAAACCACCGGCGTTAAGTTGGAAGCTGTAGTGGATTTCCCCCCACTTCAAGATGGTTGGACCATCTCAAGAGCTCCTTCTACCAAACTCATTCTTTGGATCTTTAACAAATACAAATACCATTTTAAAATATAACAATAATTGAACAGCAGCTTATCCAAAAGCAGTCCAATTAGCTCAGCGATGGATGATGATGCAGAAGGTCCAAGGTTCAATACCTGGCATCTCCCTGTGGGGCTGGAAATGTCCACTGCCTGAAACCCTTGTTAAGTATAATTGTTCAATTCACACTGAAATGGAGAATGCCTATGCATATAATAATAATAATAATAATAATAATAATAATAATAATAATAATTTATTATTTATACCCCGCCCATCTGGCTGGGTTTCCAAAAGGATATTAAAATACTGTGATACATCAAACATTAAAAGCTTCCCTAAACAGGGCTGCCTTCAGATGTCTTCTAAAAGTCTGGTAGTGTGATAGCCTGGGAATCCGATTCAGAGGGTGAACTGGAGGAATCCCAGCCTGCACAGGAGTCCCCGCCTCCAGGGCCGGCTGAACTGGGGCAGGGCCTTGATTCTGAGGCACCTGCACCTGTGCTGGATCCTCAGGAGCAGGCACCAGGTGAATCCACTCTGGCTCCAGAGGTGGTTGAGGACTCAGTGCCTACAGGTGAGACTCCCCCTGGGCCCAGTAACCCTTCAGCCTCTCCTGAACTGCAGAGGCTCAGGGCAGAGAGGCGAAGGGAACTGGTTTCTCCCAGGAGGAGTGCTCGCCTTAAGGCCAGGAGAGGCGGGTCTCCTGGGGGCCAGGACCGCCCCTGGCCTCAGAGAAGATAAACGCCAGTCAGCCCGGTCCCAGGTTGCGGGAGCAACGTCGTTGTTGAGTACCTGTTCCTGCCCGGACCCAGACCTGACCCTCCAGTGTTCCTGTCCCCGCCCGGCTTCCTGCTTCGGACCTCGCCCCGCTCCTTGTGAACTGTTTCCAGGCTAGTGACCCAGGACCGGACTTTGACTACGCCAACGGTAACCTTCCCCCCGGGACCAGCACAGTTAGTTCTTGTTCTCTTTGACATCTGGTGGGAGGGCGTTCCACAGGGAGGGCGCCACTACCGAGAAGGCCCTCTGCCTGGTTCCCTGTAACCTGGCTTCTCGCAGTGAGGGAACTGCCAGAAGGTCCTCGGTGCTGGACCTCAGTGTCCAGGTAGAATGATGGGGGTGGAGACGCTCCTTCAGGTATACTGGACCAAGGCCGCTTAGGGCTTTAAAGGTCAGCACCAACACTTTGAATTGTGCTCGGAAACGTACTGGGAGCCAATGTAGGTCTTTCAAGACCGGTGTTATATGGTCTCGGTGGCCGCTCCCAGTCACCAGCCTGGCTGCTGCATTCTGGATTAGTTGTAGTTTCCGGGTCACCTTCAAAGGTAGCCCCACGTAGAGCGCATTGCAGTAGTCCAAGCGGGAGATAACCAGAGCATGCACCACTCTGGTGAGGCAGTCCGCAGGCAGATAGGGTCTCAGCCTGCGTACCAGATGGAGCTGGTACACAGCTGTCCTGGACACGGATTTAACCTGTGCCTCCATGGACAGCTGTGAGTCCAAAATGACTCCCAGGCTGCGCACCTGGTCCTTCAGGGGCACAGTTACCCCATTCAGGACCAGGGAATCCTCCACACCTGCCCGCCTCCTGTCCCCCAGAAACAGTACTTCTGTCTTGTCAGGATTCAATCTCAATCTGTTTGCCGCCATCCATCCTCCAACCGCCTCCAGACACTCACACAGGACCGTCACCGCCTTCACTGGTTCTGATTTGAAAGAGAGGTAGAGCTGGGTATCATCCACATACTGATGAACACCCAGCCCAAACCGCCTGATGATCTCTCCCAGCGGCTGCATGTAGATGTTGAAAAGCATGGGGGAGAGGACAGAACCCTGAGGCACCCCACAAGTGAGAGCCCAGGGGTCTGAACACTCATCCCCCACCACCACTTTCTGAACACGGCCCAGGAGGAAGGAGCGGAACCACTGTATGACAGTGCCCCCATCTCCCAGCCCCTCTAGACGGTCCAGAAGGATGTTATGGTTGATGGTATCAAACGCCGCTGAGAGATTCAGCAGAACTAGGAAACAGCTCTCACCTTTGTCCCTAGCCCGCCGACCAAGGCAGTTTCAGTCCCGTGATGAGGCCTGAATCCCGACTGGAAGGGATCCAAATGGTCCGCTTCTTCCAGGCGTGCCTGGAGTAGTTCAGCAACCACTCGCTCAATCACCTTGCCCAAGAATGGAAGATTTGAGCCTAGGCAATAGTTGGCCATCGTGGCCACATCTAAAGATGGTTTTTTAAAAAGCGGTTTAATAACCGCCTCTTTCAGCGGGTCTGGGAAGGCTCCCTCACGGAGGGAAGCATTCACCACCCCACGAAGCCCATCGCCCAGCCCTTCCCGGTTAGCTTTTATAAGCCAGGATGGGCAAGGATCAAGGAGACAGGTGGTTGGTTTCACTCATCCAAGCAGCCTGTCCACATCCTCGGAGGTAACAGATTGGAATTGATCCCACGCAAATTGACTAGACAGGAGTCTAGCACTCTCCCGCCCTGGCCCTGCTCCCACGGTGGCGTCTACCTCTTCCCGAATCTGAG
Organism: Podarcis pityusensis; assembly: GCF_964106645.2. Taxonomy (NCBI): domain Eukaryota; kingdom Metazoa; phylum Chordata; class Lepidosauria; order Squamata; family Lacertidae; genus Podarcis; species Podarcis pityusensis. The sequence continues at coordinate 20,994,885 of NC_138026.1, forward strand.
CGACTTTATCTGCAAAAAACTTTGCAAAATCATTGCAGGAGATCATGTGGCCCGTACTGGGCCCCGATGTAGCAGGTGGTTCCGCTAAATTGCGGACCACCTGAAAAGGTCTCCTGCTGCTGTTTTCTGCAGATGCAATAGAGGCGGTGAAGAAAGTCTTCTTTGCCATCGCTACCGCCACTTGGTAGGCTCGACATTGAGCTCTAACCTGTGTCCGGTCAGCTTCAGAATGGGTCATCCACCACCGGCGCTCTAGCCGTCTCAACGATTGTTTCATTGCCCTCAGATCCATGGAAAACCACGGGGCTGTCCGGGCTCCATGCAATCGGCGAGGGCGCTTCGGAGCCAAATAGTCAATAGCCCTGGTTAACTCCGCATTCCAGCGGGCCACCAGGGAATCAGCTGAAAGGCCATCAACATGGGCTAAAGCATCCCCTACCACTCTCTGGAAACCATTTGGATCCATTAAGTGGCGGGGGCGGACCATCCGAATCGATCCCACCTCCCTGCAGAGGGGAAGGGTCGCGGAGAAGTCCAGTTGCACCAGGAAGTGATCTGACCATGGCACTTCTTTCGTTTCACTTTTACTTAGTGTCAGATCACCAACATCCATGGAGGTAAACACCAGGTCCAAGGCATGTCCACGGCTATGGGTTGGGCCAAACTTATTCAGGGACAGCCCCATGGAGGCCATGCTTTCCACGAAGTCCCGAGCGGCCCCTTGTAAGGTCGTGTCGGCATGGATATTAAAATCCCCTAGGACAACCAAGCTAGGTGTCTCCAAGAGAACATCCGCCACGACCTGAAGCAGCTCGGGCAGGGAATCCTTAGTGCAGCGGGGAGGTCGGTACACCAAAAGGAATCCTGTACTGCCCCTATTGCCCAACTTCCAGAACATGCACTCAGAGAACTGGGTCTTCCCAATAGGACGCCTGGTGCAAACTTATGACTTCCTAAAAATCACTGCAGCCCCCCCTCCCCGCCCACAAGGCCTGGGTTGCTGTGCGTAAGAGAAACCTGGTGGACAAGCAGCGGCAAGAACAGGCCCATCTGCTTCATCCAACCAAGTCTCTGTTACATATGCCAGGTCAAATCCTCCATCCATGATCAAGTCATGGGTGGCAGTGGTCTTATGAATCATTGACCTGGCATTGCACAGCAGCACCTTCAGGTCATGTGAGTATCCCTTGCTGAAGATAGTATCCGTCCGGTCAGGACCAGACCCGGAGGCAGGGATAGTCCTCAGACAACGACTAAACCTGCCTCCTCTGTAATGACATGGTCTGGTCTTAGCATAACTCCTCCTCCTACCCGTGATCACTGAGATCAGTTGTCCCAGCGCATTCCCCTCTGTGGAACATGCCCCAGCCATTTTGTTGGCTGGGACCCACTCCCCGGCAGCCCTGACCCCTCCCCTTAAGAACAAAATAAGACCTTAAAACAATAAAAACAAAAAACAAAACAAAACAAAAAAACCCCAGAAAACAAAAAGCAATACAAATAAAAAACTATAAAAATTACAAATCCATTAAAATCAAACAAATTCGCAACTAAACATCCATCCCACCCCCATCCCCGTCCCCGCATATACAAAAAAAAAAAAATAAAAAGGAAAAGGAAAATTTTAAAACATTTTTAAAATAACTCTGCGCCCCTCCAGATCCCCCTGGGCCGCAGCAGCAGTGACAGCAACCGTCCCTGTGAGGCTTCAGGTCCCGCCCTGGGCCAGGTGGTAAGTGGCAGGAAGGAGCAGGGCCCTCAGACACTCACACAGGAGAGTCCTCCTGGGCAGCAGAGCGCAGCAGTCCCTGTGAGGCTTCAGGCCCCGCCCTGGGCCAGGTGGTAAGTGGCAGGAAGGAGCAGGGCCCTCAGACACTCACACAGGAGAGTCCTCCTGGGCAGCAGAGCGCAGCAGTCCTTATGAGGCTTCAGGCCCCGCCCCGGGCCAGGTGGTAAGCGGCAGGAAGGAGCAGGGCCCTCAGACACTCACACAGGAGAGTGTGAGTTTTACTGAACGCTTTAACTTGGGGATTTTCCATGGGGCTATATTAAGCTCTCTAAGCTCCTAGATGGGTTGATAATTTACTGTTACTCTTCTCTTGCTAGCTAACACCTGGTGTTTAACCTTATATCACGTGAGAGGTATTGAATTGCAAATCACCATTTTGAAAGGGAGTGGCCTTTGGTCTTTGTTCCCAGACTCCTTGGGGTAGGGATACGTAAATGAGCTCAACAGCCTTGGGGCTGGAATACAGGCTAATGGAGTCTTTGAGAGAGAGCTATGTTTGTCAGCTCTGATTATGTTATTTTATTTCTAAGAAGCTGAGCCTGTGCTGGTCATTGCACATGACCTTATGGATATTTTGGATGTATCATTTACTGTGTTTTGTTCTGTTTTGAATAAAGTTCTGCATGTAAAGCTTTGAATCAAACATGGGTCTGGACAACGGCTTATTCCAAAATGAACCAGTTGTTATGCATCCAGTTGCTTCAAGCTGTGCAATCTGCAATAACCCTGGCGAGACACTGCCAGTCATTGTGGACTGACTTTAGGGGTCTGTCATACTTTTATAGTGGATCTTGTCCAGTTCATTGGTGGCACTGGAAACGATCTCCCACATAAAATATCCTCGTTGGAGTAAAAGATGTTGATTATCAGTGACATAAACTGGGCAGCCTCTGCCTGGAAGACACAGGTCTCACCTTTTCACTATGCTGTATTTCTTTGGGCATTTTGATGAAAGTTGGGAGATAAGCCAGTGATAACCCTCTGTTTGCTGTACACATGAAGGGTTATTTATCTGATGTTAGTGAACTAATCCACTACCACCTATAGAGGAAACTCTCTATAAGACCATTACAGTGGTACCTCGGGTTAAGTACTTAATTCGTTCTGGAGGTCCGTACTTAATATGAAACTGTTCTTAACCTGAAGCACCACTTTAGTTAATGGGGCCTCCTGCTGTGCTGCGCCACCAGAGCACAATTTCTGTTCTCATCCTGAAGCAAAGTTCTTAACCTGAAGCACTATTTCTGGGTTAGTGGAGTCTGTAACCTGAAGCGTATGTAACTGTATGTAGATAGTCTAAAATTACCTAACTGCACAACTGCTAGTTTATGTTAGATGTACCTGTACTGGAACAAATTTTGTTGTTTTTAATATATTCAAAAAGTGCATGTATATATATTTGCATTGTTTAAATGGCATGCATAATGAGAGATTTTGATTATGCTCCCTGCTAGTAGCAGCTTTGTCTTGTTGCCAGCCAGCATGTGTTTAATTATTATAGCAATCAGTTCACTTTCGCTCTTGTTCAGCATTTGTAAATGGGAAATCTGGTTTTAAACCATTTAAATGGCCTTGATTAATCAACCCTGCTCCACGTTTGCTTTGTGACTAATTTATCGTTTTGTTCCTCCTCTTGTCTTCAACTCTCCAGGTTGTACAAAACAACTTTGTCCTCTTTTGTTCTGCTGCAACTAATCTTCACAACCACATTGATTATTTAGTGCTGATTGTCTTGGTAAGCATGTGGACAAAGCAGAGCCTCCTTGCAAAGTATGTTGCTCTTAAGCTCTTATTTTCATAATATGGTATGCATATCACTATTTAGACCCTGGATCATGCCACACCCAGGGTTAATTTCATGTCATCAGGCAAGTAAATGATCTGGATTGCAGCTAGGAAGTTGGACAGGGTGTGAAATTCATTGAGTTTGATTTGCGTTTTAAAAACATTATTTGCTAACTCTCTGATCAGCTTTTTGACCCATGTTTATCGAGTTCACATGATAGAGATGGTGCAGTGGGTTAGTGTGTCTGGCTTTTAACCAGAAGGTTGGTGGTTCGAGCCCACCCAGGGATTTTTTTGGGCAGGATTCTTGCATTGCAGGGGGGTTGGACTAGATAACAGTTCTATGATTCTATGAGAACTGCTTTGCGGTGAACCCATATGGCCTAGTTTGTCCCCCTCCCTTTTTGTGATGTGTGCAATTATTCATATGGTGCTTCCTTGATCCCCTTGATATGAAGCATGCTTTCTCCTGTAATGGTTTTTCTCATCATTCATAGATATCTGCAGCACTGAGCGTTCCATGCTGGCAATGGTTTCTGAACAAGTTCGGCAAAAAGACTACTGCGGGTGGGATATCAGTAAGTAAGCAACTGAGGCACTAAATGCAAGCTGGCATTTTTGTTCTTTAGAAATAGCCGTTTCTGGGATTGCACCAAACATTTTTAACAGTGCTTTTGAAACTTGAGACACCTTCTCCCTTTTGGCCTTTGTGCTTCTTTTCCTAGCCAAGCCAATATGGGCTCCCAATTTCTGGTTATCGTTCAGATTTGTCTTCATTTTTCCTGCATTCCCTCCTACTTTGGATTGGATCATTCTCTCCTTCACACTATGGGCTATACTCTGCCTTGATAGGTAGGATGTAGATTATATAACGCAAGGTTAATTAAAGGCTACTTCTGGTAACATTGCATTCTTTCCTGCAGTCTTCAAGAGACTAGCCAGTGTTTCCCTTTAAGCCATTGTTTAATCCAGTATAAGGGAAATCTTGATTAATTTTAACTACAGGGAATGTTGACGATGGCAAACTGCTTGATTTGGGCTGGTATAGTATAAAGCACACATAGAACATTCTTAAATGGGTCAACCTGGTACTTTTATCTTTCTGAAATTTATAACATGAAGTCTTAGAGCATTTTATTTTCCTAAGGGCTTATTCTCTCATGCCTTTAATCAAGATTCTCTGTCACCACTCTGGTTTAGAATATCATAGAATTGCTTACCCAAATGAGCTAATTATAAAATCTGTGCATATCAGGAGTTCCTGAACTGTGTCAGGGAGGAAGATACTTTGTAAGTGCAGATTTTCTGTTACAATTAACGAGAAGGCTAAGAGCAAGCACTACCTACAATCATTTGTCTGCAAAGAGCATAGATACATCAGCAGTGAATTTATTTCCTGCTTCTCTGCTTATTCTAGCAAAGCTTTTAAGAATATTAGTGTGAGCCTCTGGAATGCTGGGTCATACTCCTTCTTTACAAGAAAATCCCATTTTATGGCACTATTGGTTTATAAATATCTGGGTGCTTTGGCTTCCAAGTCGGTAAACACTGCTGCTGTGCTTAATCTGTGCACATGGCAATCTTGTATTGTTGGAGTGCTCTCTTGTGGTGAAACAAGGTCTATTGCTGAGTATTACAGACTAATTCAAGTATGTGAATTATTACAGACTAATTCGACTTGGATGATGGACTCAAGGGCATCCTGATCAAATTTGCAGATGACACCAAATTGGGAGGGGTGGCTAACACCCCAGAGGACAGGATCACACTTCAAAACGACCTTGACAGATTAGAGAACTGGGCCAAAACAAACAAGATGAATTTTAACAGGGAGAAATGTAAAGTATTGCACTTGGGCAAAAAAAATGAGAGGCACAAATACAAGATGGGGGACACCTGGCTTGAGAGCAGTACATGTGAAAAGGATCTAGGAGTCTTGGTTGACCACAAACTTGACATGAGCCAACAGTGTGACACAGCAGCTAAAAAAGCCAATGCAATTCTGGGCTGTATCAATAGGAGTATAGCATCTAGATCAAGGGAAGTAATAGTGCCACTGTATTCTGCTCTGGTCAGACCTCACCTGGAGTACTGTGTCCAGTTCTGGGCACCACAGTTCAAGAAGGACACTGACAAACTGGAACGTGTCCAGATGAGGGCAACCAAAATGGTCAAAGGCCTGGAAACGATGCCTTATGAGGAACGGCTAAGAGAGCTGGGCATGTTTAGCCTGGAGAAGAGGAGGTTAAGGGGTGATATGATAGCCATGTTCAAATATATAAAAGGATGTCACATAGAGGAGGGAGAAAGGTTGTTTTCTGCTGCTCCAGAGAAGCGGACACGGAGCAATGGATCCAAACTACAAGAAAGAAGATTCCACCTAAACATTAGGAAGAACTTCCTAACAGTAAGAGCTGTTCGACAGTGGAATTTGCTGCCAAGGAGTGTGGTGGAGTCTCCTTCTTTGGAGGTCTTTAAGCAGAGGCTTGACAACCATATGTCGGGAGTGCTCTGATGGTGTTTCCTGCTTGGCAGGGGGTTGGACTCGATGGCCCTTGTGGTCTCTTCCAACTCTATGATTCTATGATTCTATGATTCTATGTGTATTTCTCATTCAGAGTTCTGTTGGTTGTTGACTCTTTCGTTTTAGAAACACTGGTTATTATAGGCAAAGCTGTCTAGCTGAGTGTCTGCTTATGAATGATTAGGCAGAGCTTATAAGCAGAGCTTGTTCAGCTATGTACAGTCATACCTTGGAAGTTAAACAGAATCCGTTCCGGAAGTCTGCTTGACTTCCAAAAATGTTTGGAAACCAAAGTGCAGCTTCTGATTGGCTGCAGGAAGCTCCTGCAGCCAATCAGAAGCTGCGTCGGATGTTTGGCTTCTGAAAATCTTTCGAAAACCGGTACACTAACTACCGGGTTTTGACCGATCGGGAGCCGATTTGTTCGGGAGCCAAGACGTTTGAGATCCAAGGTACAACTGTATATATTTGATCCTTGCATAGCATGGGGAGCATGAGCCAGAAATGTCTGGCCCATGCACACCTGTAAGAAATTATAAAATTAGAAAGATATGGTGTCAACATGGATTGGCAGATATTTTCCTCACAGAGCTAACTGGGTGTGTTCTATACTGTGGTGGATACGAGATGCGCTGTGTGAGGCAGAGGCAGGAAGTCCGTGATTTCCCCTGCAGCAAACACAGCCTGCATCTTTAACGTCTTGAGTGGATGATCACATGTTGCATATAAGAAGCACAGGTGTGTCTGTTGTGTGCAGATTTATAGCTTCTGCAGGTGGGGCGGAGGGCCCCAAAATAAATCGGGGCCCACACACACATAATAAGAGGTTTGACTTCAGAGTGTCAACAGGTGAAGCTCTCCCCGTAATTGTCTTTCCAAATGACAAAAGGCTTAAGCAGGTCATATTTCTACCTGCATACAGACGCAAAAATCAGGGTCTTCCCCGAATGCCCACCCTGTTCCATGAAAAAAACACAAGCTTCATGAGCAGCAAACCAAATGCATTATTTTCATCAACTGATCTTAGGCTTACAATACTGCATTTGGTGCAAGACTGGGCTTAGTAATTCTGGATGTTGTTTGCAGGGAAGGTAGTCAACCTTTCGATTTAGAGTAGTTAAGGTCCAGGTGCCCATGCTTGGATAAATTTAAGACTAAACGGTTAAAAAGCAAGCAGTTGTCACGATCCAAGGGACGTCCTCAGGGACAGGGGATCCACTAACTGATGATATAAGCCTCCACCAAAGCACCCATGCCACCACCGAGGGCAGGGTTGCAGGTGCAAGGGAAGTGGTTTGGATTCAGAGCACTGGAAGAAGCCTTTTGGACCCAGACTGCATCCTCCAGCCTCCTCAGGCTCTCTCCTAGGGAGTTCCCAACAGGGAACTTCTTAGCGCACCCGATCTCAGCAGAGTTCCCTGTCGGCATTGCTCATCAGATGGGAACTGGCAGGGAGCCCTGCTTGCAAAGGAACAAATCAGAAGCTCCCTTTAAGCTGTCAGCTGTTCCTTTATAACAAAGTCCGTACCTGATCCACATCAGACATAGCAGGTAAGCACCATTTGTAGGATACAGCGTTGCAGGCCAAATGGGAGCCAGGTCCCCCACTCCTGCACTCCTGTTTCTCAACTCCACAGTAACGCTGATCTAACCATACACATTTCTCCCGATTTCCATTTCTTCCAGTTGATGATTCCCGCTTCGACCATGCTGGTGTTCTTTCCAGAACCGGCTGTTGCCTACCTTTCGGCTGGTGTTTCAGGGATCAGCATTGCAGCCACTTTGCTGTTGCCATGGTAGGACAGTCTTATAGGTGTGTGTGCATATGTGTACCAGGTACAAAATCAACTGTTATCGGCATTTAAAAGGAAATATCTGTTACACAGTAGGATGTGCGGGACATCAGACTTTGTAGTATCTGTAAGGTATACTACCTGTGCCCTGTATCAGGGCACTAAGAAAAAGAGCAGTGTGTCACAGTAGACTTTTGACTCACCCAAACTCACAGGCCAGCTCTTTTTCGCCTGCACGCAGTGAAAGCAGCTTCCTAAGCTGAAGTTAAAAGCCACTTTTCATGCTATTTTCCCCCTAGCGTAGATAAGAGATTGAGTGTGGAAAGGGGATGTGAGAAGAGTTGCACAAATGTCTTGTTTCTCTCTTTAACCCTCACCTTAGGAGAAGCAGCCTCTGCCATATTAATACTTCCTTGAAATGTTAGGCATCACTAAGAAGGACTTAAACTTACATTTATTCATCTCCTATAGAGAGCAAAGCCAGGCACCTTAAGATGGCTATTGCATTTGTAAAAAGGTTTATGGGAACATAATAATAAACGTACAACATAATTTGTATTGGTTGAGAGCAGATCAAAGAGCTGGTCAAACAGAGGAATGAATTTTCTTTAGAGTCGCACTGGTGTTTTCAGCCAGTACAATACCCGCAGATGCTTTGAAAATCTGCTATCTTGTTAGGAGCATAGATATTTGGGATCTCTCTCGCTCTGTCTCTCTCGTAATGGCTTGAGAGGTTTTACAAATGTCTCTTACTGTAACTCATTACAAAAGTCCTCCTGGGGAATATGCTACACTCATTCAGTTTTATTCTCTGTTGTTCTAGACATCACTAACCTATCAGCAGAAGTAATTAAATTTGATGTTAATCAAGAGTGCAGTCCCAGCCTTCCTCCCTCATGCTTATTCCAGAATAGCAAACCTCTGCCAGTGTTAAGTTTCTATCCATTAACCTGCACGATCATTAATTGCTTCAGGATTCCTACCTGACCTGACCTAATTAGTTTGTAAACCCTCCATGTTTTACATAAGTGGTATAATATTTATTAATTGTGCCACAAAATATGAAAATGTCTTTCTTTTAAAGTACTGTATGCTGCTCATTAAAATGTCACATCTTTTTCCAGAAATATCTAATGGATGTGTAATTATTTTCATTGGTTGGTTAAAGGTCCATGTTGCCTGATGTAGTGGACTACTTTCGGGTGCAGAATCCTAATTCAGTAGGACATGAAACCATCTTTTATGCTTCATATACCTTTTTTTATAAGATGTCAGCTGGGATTGGACTAGGAATTTCTGCAGCTAGTCTGAAGTGAGTAAAACACATGCACACACACGCACACACACACATGGTTGCTCCAGACATAGATATAGGACCACATTATAAATATCCATGTGTCAGTATCTGGGTTCTTTTAGGTACATAAGAACCCAGGGCATGGTAAACTAATGTGGGGTTTGTTCAGTTAAACTCTCAGTATCACTTATAGTTCAAGGCTCTTATTACCACTAGAACCAGCATCCACGCCCAGGAGTATCAGTAAGCAGGAAGTGGTGAATCTCTGAGTATCAAACCTAGTGAGAGCCAGTCAAATGAGGTGGCTAAAGGGTCAAACTAGGTCTGAGGAGCATCCAAGTTAAAATCCTCACCATGAGGTTTGCTGGGCAAAAAGAAAAACAAACAAATACAAAAAAGAGAGGTTCACTAGATGACCTTAGGCGAGTCTCGATTTCTCAGATTGCAAACCTGCCATGTTGTAAAAATAGGCAGCAGGAGACCCTCAAATGACATTCCGAGTGGAATCTAAATGTGAAAATTAATATTTGTTTACCTGATACAAAAAGCCATTTTGAAATCAAAAGCCAGCCCTGCTTAGTTTTCAACCTACTTGGAATATACAAGCTGTGGATTGTGGCTCTTTCCTAATGAGGGTTAAAAACAACAACACTCATTTAACAGCTTGAAAGCAGTATGTGGAGACAAATTCCTACATGTCAAATTATATTTATTTCATAAAATCTATATGCTGCTCGATTGTAGAAAACCTCAAAGCAGTTCACATGTACAAATTGTTGTTGGGGGTGCTGTGCGAACCCGCACAGATGTACAATTCCACTTTCCATGGCTAGTATGATGAGTCTCACCTTTCCTTACTGACCTTGAAAGTGGGGAAAGGGGTTGGGTATCATCCCCACAGTTATACTGGGCTTATGAAGCAAGCACAAACTACAAGCCTCAGTCCTCTTTATCAAATGGATCCACTCCCAAGTGTGTAGAAATCGTTCCAACAGTGATGTTGTGCCCCAGAGCTGGTCAGAGGCCTCCAGAAGCTCTGTGTAACTGCAAAGGTGATTCCTTATACCTTCCCTATACCTAAGCTTAGAGAGGGAGGAGGGAATAGGACTGTCCTTAATCCTGCACTGTGTTTTTCCGAGATGCAGTTTGAAGTTGGGTAAAGTCTCTGCTCCTTTTGGTTGCTACCACAGCCATCTGAAGTTTGTGGACCCCTGTGCATTTATATTGCAAATTTAATCAGAGCTCCATTGAACTGCCTGAATGTGCATTTTGATGTGAAATAGGAAGTGCATCAGTTAAAACATCACAAAATCCAGCTAGTGTTTGAGTGAGTAGCAAAGACTCCACATGCAATTTTTAGTGCAAGACAATTTAAAATTAAGCCTTGCAGTGAACATGCTCTACTCCTGCTTTAGTGTCTGCAGACAGGGAACTTAGAGTTCACAGAATTTCTAGCAGATAATGAATTCTACTGCATTCTGCTTGCTTAAAAATGCCAGAAAAGTTTAATAGGATACAAAGGTTAATAAATACATGTCCATGTACAAGGTGAAATAAATTAATCCACAATGTGAAACTGGTTTGCCGAAGATTTCGGCTACAGAGTGTAGGTAATAATTGGCTCATTGCTTCAGTCTTGACCACAGCGAGAGGTAAAAACGTGACTATGTTTCATCTGTAAGCCCCTACCTTCTTCATTACTCAGATCTGGCATCAGCAAGAAAAAAAAATCTCCAAGGAAGCTGAGATGATATCAAGGAGCCAGTGAAACCCCAAGGGAAAAAAATTATGGGGAAGGCTCTACATTGTGGGTGGGAGAGGTTACACACACACACAGTACGGTAAATAGTAGTATGAAGATAAGACTGTAACAGATGTATTTATTTTTTTAATAGTCTTGCAGGCTTCAAATCAGGGGTGTGCAAACAGTCTCACAGTGTTGTTATCATGCTGAAAGTCTTGGTTGGAGCAGTCCCATCTCTTCTCGTGCCATTAGGCTTGTTTATACTCATTTTCTATCCAATCAATGAAAAAACTCGAAAGGAAACGAAACATGCCCTTGAAAGACGAAGGTAAGTATGTACCTACAACAGATTCTCTTAGTGCTCACTATGGAAGAGATAGGCTATTTCAAAAGCAAACACCTTGTATTACGTTGCATACAGAGAACCCCTTTACTGACCTAGAAAACAAAGTCTTTTACTTTGAAAATCATACTGCTTTGCTTGACTACCAGCATTTTCTGGCTTCATTTCAGCAGAGGCTCTCTAGGCTTTCTATATGGTATGATGTAATGCCCTGCTATTGCATTTTTGCATTGTTAATCATTTCAGTGCAAAGCTGCAAAGGGAAGTGCAAAGGGAAGTGATTTTTGTTAACCGCCCCTTCGCCCTGCACTTCTCAGGGCCACCTTCTACAGTGTTCTGGAGGGTCCATCAACACTCTAAAGCAGCAGTAGGGGAGAGGCCCCACCGGGCCAAAAGCATTCCCCACCTCTGAGCTACAAGCTGCCACTTCAAATACTACTAAGGGGCAGGACCATGTAACCGCCCTGAAAGTTACAAAAGCATGGAAGAATAGTTGCCAGGTTCTTAATGCCTCAGGAACAATTTCAGATGATGCATAACTGAAACGAAACACTTCAAAAAGGCTGGGTCCATGGGATGCAGGTGGCGCTGTGGTCTAAACTACTGAGCCTCTTGAACTTGCCGTTTGGTAGGTCGGCAATTCGAATCCATGTGACGGAGTGAGCTCCTGTTGCTCTGTCCCAGCTTCTGCCAACCTAACAGTTTGAAAGTACACCAGTGCAAACAGGTAAATAGGTAGCGCTGTGGCGGGAAGGTAAACAGCGTTTCCGTGCGCTCTGGCACTTGTCACAGTGTTCCATTGTACCAGAAACAGTTTAGTCATGCTGGCCACATGACCCGAAAAGCTGTCTGTGGGCAAATGCAGCTCCCTTAGCCTGAAAAGCGAGATGAGCATCGCATCCCATAGTCAGCTTTGATTGGTCTTAACCATCCAGGAGTCCTTTACCTTTATTAGATGTCATTGTCTTAGCACTTATGTTACAACGTCAAACACAGAAACCACATTTCTTCATGTGTGGTTCTTTTGCATTTTTTAAAACAGGCATCGTCTAAGCATTCTCTGTGAGAATGAAGAAATCACTCCTCTTTGAAAGCCGGAATAGCTTGTGGTAACGAAAACCTAACCAGGCAGCAGCGCTTTGTGGGATAAAAGGCTGCTCCTTATTCCACCGAAGCTTTATTTCACGGATGATACACACATCTATTTATCAAGGCTAAATGAATTCAAAACACATTGTAACTTGGAGCATAGTTTGGAGAGGAATGCTTGGAACCTGTATGTATAGAACACTGGGGAAACTGCTTGCTGCTCTTTCCACTGATCTATAGCTATACTGAGGATTGGAAAACAAGCTGCCTTCTAAGCGTCGCCCGACGGTCTGTCTCCAAGGATGGGTAGTCCTCAAAATTTCAACTAAGAGGTCACATTATCCATGCCTACGCAGACTCTCTGTTCGTCAAACAATCCCCTTTCACAATTTGTTATAAATAACCGATTAGAGCAAAAATAAAAATGGGATCTTCTTCATCAACCCTTCAAAGTGTCGGCATGTTTTCATGATTTTAAAATGTAATGTTTTGCACCTTCTGCTTATCTAAATCAAGACTTTTATAGACACTTGGTTATGTCCCATTAAAAAGAGCAAAACCTTTAATTGTGTCTTTGCTCCTGTAAAATGTTGGAGATTTGCTATTCTAAGTGAACAGCTAGCTCCATGATTATTTACCTGGAGATAATAATAATTGAGTGTGGCTCTTCAAAATCAAGGGTTCAAACAATTACCACTACGTTGCATTACTACTTTTGGCATTTCTTGGTATGACAGTGTGCACAAGAGGGTTGGAGGTAGTTTATTTAAATAATAGCTAATCAGGTGAAAACCATATTTTTTCCAGGTATTGGGAGAATCCTTTTGATTGCTACATTCTGAAAGTCAAGACTTTCAGAGGTTATTGCACCAAATAGCTGACACTCTTTGGGAGTACCACATGGTCCACCACTGATTTTGTAGTCAGATGTTCATGTGGAGGTTCTGTTGTTGTTATTTTGAACTGGCACCTTCATATTGGAGTCACAATTTGGGTAATTTCTATGGCGCTTTTCTGAGCTCCTAGGACTCTAATTGCAGCAGAAGTGCATACAGCCTTCACATGGAGGCACCAGTTCCTATTAATAGCATCTCCAAATGAACACCACCTGCTCAAGAGCTCCGCGGCAGATTCCACAGAAGTTTCCAGATAATGTAAATAATTATCCGTTCAGGTGCCAAATGCTTGGGACAGGAGTGATTAGTCAGTGTTGTGTCTGCCTGTGCACACAGAATATTGGCATTCTCTTTCACAATGTGCTAAGTTATTGTCTCCCAATGACACACTGTAACTGCCATCCAGTGCTATTTCACTCATTTCTCCCAGGTCATGTTTTGATCCTGTGTTGAGAGTACAGATTAATGAAACTTTCAACTTGAAGCCAGTCCATACACAGAAAGAGATACAAAAGCAGAGCACACGGCTACATGTGTTGTCTTCCTCTGCTTGCAAGTAAATTGACTCTCCAGGTAGGTTCTTAGTGAGCTAAAAATATCCAATGCAGCATGTAGCATTGCTAGGAAATCGAAGCGGGGGGCAGATTATATGGTACATGGCAGGCTTTGTGTCCAGTGTTGGCTGGATATGATGAAGTATAAAACTCCCATTATCACACTTAGCTGTCGCCAGAGAAATTGCGCTATTTTTACAGTGAAGAGCAGGTTCTCTCAGTCTGACCTGGTACATGTTGGATTTTTAATGGCTAGAGTGTATAGCTGAATATATTTAGAAATGGAGAATGTATTTTTGTTAATGAACTGTAGTGTTCGTAAGTTTATGTTTAAAAGCTTTCACAGGGTTGGGGAAAATTCTGAACACTTAGAACGGGCGCATTTAAGTTATTTTGGAGCACAACCCATTTGAAGCAGATAATCAGCTGGGCCCAATGAATGAGTAGATTTGAGGATTTAAATGTTAAAAGTATGCTGTTTGGCATTGCTTGCCGTGATACCTCACAACAAAGCAAAAAAGTTGCTTTTGTATCTAATCCTGAAGCCTAATGTATCTGGGAGTTGTCAAGCTATATATGAGCTGAATGAGGTGGTGGAAACTAAACGCTTCTTCCATTACATAGTGGATATTAAGCCTACAAAATACAAGACTAGGCCACTGTATTGTTTAAGGGTCTCAAAGATGACACAGTAACCCAAGGAACTTCAATCTTTCTGCTGCCAAGAAAGCTTGTCCTCCTTTACAGTCTCTGTGCAGCCACAAGGGATGTCGGAGAATTCTGGCAGAAGCTGAAGGGGAAATCAACATCATGTTTGCTTATCTGTCCCATGTCCCGAACGGTATGTCACTGTTGATGGTTTTAGTCTTCAACCAATGTGTATTTGATTATATTCCCCCCTGTTTGCATTATGTTTGCTTTGCATTAAAATGAATGGGATGGAATAACAATGACAAAGTAATTTATGCCAGAAATCACATAGGTTCTGTATTTTTGCTGCAGCGGACAGCAAGATGAGTAACGTTTTTGGTGCAAGGCAAGCTGCAGTGGATGCCACAAATACAAGACACAACAGAAAACGATGCCTTAATACATCCCCAGCAGCCACATACCAGTTTTAAACCTGTGAAAACCCTTTTGGAACTGAAAGCACACCTAGTATGTATTCAACACTCCCCTGTAGGTGAACATTGCAAGGGAAGATAAATTACCGAACTGCCTTTCAGGCACTTTTTTTTAAACCTTTAAAACTTCACATGCCTGCTGTTTCCAGGAAGTCTTCTAATTGTGATACTTTTGTGGTTGAGCTGAGAGTTTGTTTGGATCCTGGATGAGAACCCAAAGGCTGAAGGGTGTGTCAGAAGGAAAATGAATTGATACTGATTTATAGATATATTCACAACTTTGTATTTTGTAACATTTTTATATGTAATTGTGTATTTTTGTAATATTTTAAGTTGTTGCTTCAAATTTTTGTACACCGCTTAGAGAAAAGTCTAATCTATTAAGCAGTATAGAAATTAAATAATTAATTAAATCATCTCAAACTGCTGATAGACCTGCAAATGCCACAGAGGATAGTTTTGACAATTACTATTAGAATAGAACATGCCGTATTCCAGAATGAAAACATGCTGCTCAGCTGACTAGCATAGGAGAGATAGCAGCTGATGCTTTTTGGAGAAGCTGAATCAGTTTATTAAAAAATATTTTGGTATATGTAAGATAATAGTTAGCAGTGCAATGAAAATGTATAATGGCAATATTAGCTGTCAGGTGATTTTAACAGTTTCTCCATTATTATTTTAACATCTTATTTTAACCAGGATTTTATAAAAATGGATTAGGGTTTTTAATATGTTCTATATGCCCCTTTCCCATTCTTCTTTCTTGAAACATCCACCAACCCACTTACCTGTAAGGTCTAAACAGCATTGCAAAGCAGCAAAACATCATGTTTGAGATCTCCAGTTCCCAAATATTAACTCTGCCCCTCACCTCCTAGGGTATGTGATATCACTTTAGAATACCCAGCAATCAGTCTCCATAGCTGTTATGAATCAAACAAATCTACTTTTTATTATAGCTTAGAATTGTTTATCTTCGATACATGCATACTCTTTGACATTTTGAAGGAAGACTTCAGTTGAGATACATTAAGGTTAGATGCAGTTACTCTTATCATGATTCTAATTAGTGACTAGTTCTGTAAGTGGATTTAAATAATCACTTGTTCAAGTGCATAGGAATTTCCAGGCACTGGTAAAATACAAATACATTAGTATAACAATACAGAAACTGTAGCAGGAGGAGTGTGTTATATGGCACAGCAATAAATATGAGCCAGTTTTGATTTCCGCTTCTAGAATCATAAATACCACCAGTAACATAGTTTTCAGTGTGTTCATGCCACTGAGATGTCTCCTGAGTAAATTCTAATGACAAAACCCAATGAAGACCAATGCTCTGGATAAAATTTGACTTTTGTGTTTAGTAGAGAAACATAATTGGTGAGGAAATCTGAAAATATAAATTTGTTAATAAATAGGGTTGTTGCTGTACACTGCCCTGGCAATTTATACTTTTTATAAATAAATAAATAAAATAAGAGACTGAATAAACACGTGGATGTAGTCTACAGAACTATACCAGGATCCATTACTAAAATAACCTGAAGTTTGCAGAGCTGTAAATTATATTTTAAAAAAGACCGACAAGGTAAGATGTACAAAATGGTGAAACACCATTGGAGTGTAAAAGCAGGGAACCCTCCTCCCCCCCACCCCCATGAAAATGCAACTTTTAATTATGGGCAGTAAAAACTTTCAGTCTTAAGTGACAACTAACAAACTGTCCTGACGGAACGACTTTAATCTGGTTATGAAGCCGTACTGGTTTGGCCTGAAGAATTGCTCTGTACCAGACACTGAGAAGAATGTTCTCCCATTACTTCCATAGAACTGTTATCACGATCCAAGCTTTGGGAGGAAATCTTCCTGTATCCACCACCTGTGGAACTGATAGTTTTCAGTGTTTTGGAAGAATCAGTGCTGCTATCGTTACAGCTGGCAATATCACTAGAGTGGGCATCCCTTATGACTATCTCCTGCAGGGCATCAAATGTTAATGGAATAAAACCTTCGTTGTCTGAAGTGAGCACAATCCAGGACAAACCTGTTGAAGACATTAGATACATACAATTTTTCAAGAGCACAATAGAAAAACAGTGATCTTTGTTACACTGTTTGCAATATAAAATGACAGTAGCTGGCTGGCTGGCCTAAATTCAGAATTTAGCTTAACGGTATCAGACGCAACAGTTATGTATTATGCAATACACTTCTAGCCATAGGTGCCAACTCCCCGGGGCCCTGGGTGCCCGAGCACCCACAAAATTCCCCATGAAGGGCACCCACAGCCCTGGGCATCCATGGTCATGGGACCAAGCTGGAACTCCTGCTTCTAGCTAGCAATGTTAGATTAATTTTTGCGTGCACAGAAAGCAGCAAGAAATACATCTTGACATGACTTCCAAGTCACAGACAACTTTTAAAATGAGTGCATCAAAATGACACGGGCAATTCTTGGCTGGAAACATTTAATTCAGACAATTCTTGCAATTCAGATTCTACCATGTACATTGAGAATGGTGGTATTTCAATACAGTGATTATACTCTCTGAATGGCTGGTACAAGCTAGTAAGACATGAACACTCCCAAGGGAAGGGATAGTACTAGCAAACCAAACAGAAATTGGGGGTGACCACTCCACTCTGACAGCCGTCCATGTCTTGGTTCAGCTTGTAGCCCAGTGAACAGAGAAGCATGTAGCACCTCAGTACTGGAGAATTAAGCAGCAACAAAGGTTGGATTCTATGCTTTAGCCAGGGTCCCTCCTGTTGTCAAGCAAGGCCACACACCCCACTGTTCTGTAGCTTGGCTGCCAATGACTTCAGATGTTTCTTGCTGAGCAGCAGAAGCAAACTCCCATTTTTTTTCTTGTAGTCCTGATGGCACTACAATTTTGCGAAGTCTGAAAATGCAGTGCTGCAGATGCTCAGTATTTTTCTCTAAAAAAAATCAGGATAACCAAACTGCTTTTGGTTTGGGGTCCCCCCCCCCGCCTTCTTCCAACACAGCAGGAATGTTGGAAGTAAAGAATGCAATGGTGGAGGGTGGGTGGGTGTGAAATGACTGTTAAACCCAAGGTCTATATCTACCTAGCTGCACCGTTCAGGGCCCTCCTCCCTTTCATGTCAGTTTCAGCCCATTGATACAGCAATGTTAGTGAGCTGCCTAAAGATTGTGGTGGGGTGTTCTTCCTGGAATGTGCATGGAAACACTGTGGAGATGATCTTAGCCTTGATAGAACTAAAAGCACTTGGCATGCCTCTGCTTTCCTAAAGCAGTTAAAAGCAGCCATTTCCCCCAACGCCATTCCAAAGTATTTATACCCCAGATGGCAGGGTATAAGTAAAGGTAAAGGGACCCCTGACCATTAGGTCCAGTCGTGGCCGACTCTGGGGTTGCGACGATCATCTCATTTTATTGGCTGATGGAGCCGGCGTACAGCTTCCGGGTCATGTGGCCAGCATGACTAAGCCGCTTCTGGCAAACCAGAGCAGCGCACGGAAATGCTGTTTACCTTCCCGCCGGAGTGATACCTATTTATCTACTTGCACTTTGACGTGCTTTCGAACTGCTAGGTTGGCAGGAGCAGGGACTGAGCAATGGGAGCTCACCCCGTTGCGGTGATTCGAACCACCGACCTTCTGATCAGCAAGCCCTAGGCTCTGTGGTTTAACCCACAGCGCCACCCGCATCCCTTAGGGTATAAATAATAATATATCATCATAATCATCATCATTATTAAAGAGGCATTTGGAGGCTTGCTTTTTTCAGGTCACAGGCTTAAAAAGCAGGAGGTAAAATAGGGAAGGGGAGTAAAACCAGACAGTACATGCCAGCTTCAGTTGGGGTAGGGCATGGATAGAATAATACCAGCATCAGCAAAGCAGTTCAGGAGAAACAGGGAGGCACACTCGCAGACATGCAAGGGGGGCATTATTGTAAAAGATGTCAGGAAGGGCAGCAAACAGCTTTCCCAAACCACCTCTTCCTGAAAGCACAATCAGGGCGAAAACTGGCAGGTCCAAATGATAGTTCTGCCAGCACCTCGTGAAGCAGCCTTTCCAAAGGAACTTGGTTCCAAACTGTAAAACTGTTCCTGGATTACAGGTGTAGTCACCTTTTAGCAGTCATGCAGTACTTCTCAATTTTTATATCGACACGGCAACGTCATTCACTACCCGTAATTTTAGGAACTGCTAGAAATGCAATTCTTACTGGCAGCTCCATTTGTCGGTTATGTAACACTATGTGGCAAGTGACATCATGAGAAGATTGAGGCTTTACAGTCATGTGAACTTTTAATCTTTCTGCTTAATGCTTTATCTGAACTCAACTTAAGGCCAATACCGCACAAGACTTTCAAAATATCTCTGCGGGCACAGTTAAACAAGCCAGTATATGTAACACATTGTAGACGTGTTAATAACCCACCCTGAAATTGTGCAAGGAAAATTAGGGCAAGTTGCAATTTGTAAGATTTACTTTCATAATTGAATAAGGGGAATCAATCTGAAAATCACTATTGATAGCAAGAATGCAACTGCCTATTTGAACGGAACGGTGGCAATTTTCTTAAATTATTCCAAATGCCATTTGGGAGTTCTTGCAGCAGCTTGCAACAAATGAAGCATGCTGAAGCCACTGGGTATGGAATGGGGTGTTGCTAAATTGGGCACACTCTGTTTTTTTACTGGGCCTTGATAGTGCTGTTAACTTGTAAAATGTCTGCAATTAGGCAACTGCACTTGGGATGCCGAGTATAATTCTGGTCATAGCACCTCAAAAAGGATACTGAAGAGCTGGAAAAGGGTAATAAAAATCAAATTCCCTATGAAGAAAAGCAGAGCTAATGCTCAGAAATATCTCTACACTTGCTACTGAAATACAGTGGACTCTCGGGTTGCAGACGTGATCCGTGCGGGATACATATTTGCAACCTGCAGCGTTCACAACCTGCAGTGGCGCGTCTGCGCACGCACGGGTTGCAATTCGGCGCTTCTGTGCATGTGCGACCGCTGAAACCCGGAAGTAACCAATTCCGGTACTTCCGGGTTTTGGCGCGTCCATAACCCGAAAAGACGCAACCTGAAGCGTCTGTAACCCAAGGTATAACTGTAAACATTACTCTAAAGCATAGGTGATATTGTGAGAAATGACACAGAAGATAAAAGTTATGCAGAAGAAATCAGTATTCCTTCTCTGATTTCCCAAATGGTTTCTGAGTGCCCAAATGTTCTTCTAATAAGCACAAACCCTAGCTGAAAATAAAGGGCTTTGGCACCCTCACCTCTTATAAACAAAAATGTAAAGCAACTTCCGTTTCTGAATTCTAAATTAGATCAAATGTAACACACACAATAAAACGCACAACTGTTTTCCCACTGGCACCCTGCCTTCCGTCCAGATCAATCAAATATTTTCATTAAATACCATATTTCTGACAAACAGAACTTACCATGCTGCATTTCAACAAGAGTCAGGTTGAAAATCTGCTGAATTAGACTTAGACGAAGTTTGCCATCGCAGAGGATAACAGCTCGCTTCTCAGGTGTAACAGTTCCGGAACAATCCTTCTGTAAATTAAGAACAAACTACTAGCGTGATTGGGACACGGGTGGCGCTGTGGGTAAAACCTCAGTGCCTAGGGCTTGCCGATCGCATGGTCGGCGGTTCGAATCCCCACGGCGAGGTGAGCTCCCGTCATTCGGTCCCAGCTCCTGCCCACCTAGCAGTTCAAAAGCACCCCTAAGTGCAAGTAGTACCGCCTTATAGTGGGAAGGTAAACGGTGTTTCCGTGTGCTGCGCTGGTGCCGGCTCGCCAGAGCAGCTTCGTCACGCTGGCCACGTGACCCGGAAATGTCTCCAGACAGCGCTGGCCCCCGGCCTCTTAAGTGAGATGGGCGCACAACCCTAGAGTCGGACACGACTGGCCCGTACGGGCAGGGGTACCTTTACCATTTTACTAGCGTGATCAAGACTTATTTCACCCCATTCCCAGGCACCTAGCAACAAGTCTGATCTGCATGCATCTAAATTTGCTGAATGTTCCAACTCAGCCTGTGCTGATCACCTGCTTGGCCCAGGAGTGGGGGAACTATATCCAGGCCACCTCTTTGCTGATTTGCCCTTTACAGGTAATTAGCAGAAGCACTCAAATTGGACAGCACTTGCCAAAATCAAACAGATGCCCAGAGTCTGGGACTGCATTCAAGAATCTGCAGGCCAGTGCAACAGATATGCATTGTTTGTGCACACGAGAATTCCAAGCAGTTTCAACTGATGAAAGCCCAGTGGAGAATTTCCAGGGGTCTCCTTCCCAGCTGTTGCTCTATGGATGTGGCCCTCCAGATCTGTTGCACTCCCAAACCTCATCAGCCCCAGGCAGCATAGCCAATAGCCAGGGATGATGGGAGTTGTAGTCCAGCAATGTCTGGAAGGCCACAGGCTCCCATCCCTAGATGCTCTTAGTGTCACACAGCTAGTTTTGGACAGTAAAATAGTTTGCCTCCCTTCAGTTAGTTTGTGTTAGCCCATGCTGCTATACAAAAGTTGCTTCTCTCCAGAGATAGGAAGCAAGATTTCTAGTATTTTTAAGCATAGCTGGTAACAATAAAGCACATGAATACATGTACTTTGTGTTTGAAAGGTACCTGATAAGTGATGTTAACAAAAGAGGGAGCACGCGAAGATGGATATCCCAGCAGAGGTTTTTTCCCCGATTTCAAAAGCTCGGTTAGTTCAAAAAGCTGATGCTGCAATTCTGCAAACCTGCAGCACAGCCTTTCCAGATGCTTAGAGGTGTAAGAGGGTTCTTTTTCAATTTGCAGCAAGTTTGTTTTTGAGGAATTTGACATATCCGTAGAACTATGCACATGCTTGTTTGGTGAAATGGATACGTTTGACAATCCTGAAGAGGTTTCGATTCCTTGAAGAACAAGTGAATGATTTGTTGGTTCAGCATCCAAACTTCCCAGGACTTGAGGGAAGTCCCTGGAAATCTTTTTCTCCTGGAAGTCAACTGCATTGGTCAGCACGCTTTGCTCATTAGCAGGGCTCTTAATTTCTTCTATGAGTTTTCTTCTGTTTCTAGGAGACTGGATCGCTGTGCAACTTGGCATCAGCAATCCATCACACAATACATGAGGCTCTGAAGAATGAATTTCTATGCCCTCTTTTTTTACCGGTACGTTTGCAAAGCAAACCTGGGTAGTCCCTGAAAAGGCAGAAGAGTCTTCTTTGCAAACAATTTCTTTGACCATCAAACGGAGAATGTACTTGTCCGAGCGTGACGATGGAAGAAAAGCCGGGTCTGTTAATTTCTGTTTTCCAACCAGTATCAGCAATAGCTTTTCTGTCAGGAAACACAATCCCTTTGGCCTTTCGCTTTTCTCCAGTTGAATTTGTTGAATGTTAGGCAAGTGAGATGAAGATAAAGAGTAAGCCAAAATTATATTACAAGTGTTGGATGCCACTGCCACAGTTTGAGTTTTAGAATCAAAAGTCATTATGTCTGGGACCAGAATCCCTGAGATGCTGACTTTTTTGGTAGCTGTCACTTTTCTTTCAAAAGTCACCAAGATCAGGTGTGAGGCATCTTGGCCACTTCCTGTTAAGTAATCCTTAGTTCTTAGATGAAGGAGAGAATTGTTATCAGTCTGCTGCTTGCTTGCAGTAAGGTGGGTTAGATCCACCGACGAAGATGTAGAAGTTACAATGGACCCAGGTTTTTCTTGGTCTGTTAACTTTTTCCCACTCTCTACAGAGAGCTCTTCTTTGCAGGCCGACGAGGAAGTTTGTGAGGGAACAGAGTTTCCGACAGCCTCAGATGGCATTTCAAACGAAATGCCCGCGTTTAAGCTACATATCTTATCTAGTGGAAGTTCGGTAGCAACCGCCACTTGAGAACCTAATGTCGCTTCGATTGCACAGATGTAGCCTCCCACGTCAAATATCGGGCAAAAAGAGCATGCATTCAAAGTTTTCTGTTCATCATCCCAAATATAGGAATGGAGGGCACTGCCTATCCCAACCACCAAGCGGTTGCCTTCCTCAGTCCAGCAAGCACAGTGGATGAGCGCACTGCTTTTAATATCTGCTTTTATTCTGGAGTTGTTGATCCGAACCGAGTGTAGCACAGAGGTGTCCCGCGTAGTAAGCACAGCCAAGATTTCCTTTTTCGGATGCCACACACAGCCCTGAGGAAGGATGGGAAACAGCTCACCAATTTCGCTGATTTGATAAACCATCAGTTTGTTTCTTTCAGAAACACTGTAACATAGCTGCCACATGGTGATGTGTTTTTTATGCTGGATAGCAAGGAGTGCAGGGAGATCTGGGGCACAAGATGGAGCCCAGTAAAGTCCATGAACGTGTTCAAACTGGCCAACAACATTCGAGTTGCCAAATTTAGGTTCTCCATTATGCTGATACAATGAAGTCAGGATCACTTGCTTTCCATCAGTCCAAGCAATCCCATGCACAGGATGTATGGCCTGGTATAAGGCATTGAGGCCAGTTCTCAGCAATTTTCCTTTCCCCAACTCCATTTTTATGTTCTGAAGGAATACATCTATAAAGTAAGCAAACAAAAAACATTATTTGAAACATTTTTGCTGTTGCTAATTTGTCTTTATGCCATATAATGATGCAAATATGAAAGGTAAATTCCCAGGAACATTTTGGGGCTCACTGTTGAAAAGAGCATGCTGGATGAATCTCTACCTTGATCCATCAAGGTTACTTGTTTTCTTCTAGCATTCATCTTTTTTAAAAAAAGATATTTAGTGATTTGAGACAATAAGCAAAAAGGGGAGTAAAGTAAACACATTATACAACTGAGGTTCATGTATCTTTTTTCCATAGAGTTTTTAAAATTTCATTTTACAATGTATATAATAAAAGAAAGAACAATGAATAAAAAATGAAAAGATGAAAAACAAAACTATAAAATAGGCCCATGGAATGAGTATAGTTGCACACGGGTTAAAATAACAAAGTCCGAGAATATAGGGGCCCATGTATCAGTAGGTATTATTTGCATTTTTTAAAAAGTATTTATATTATTTTGTTACAATGCTGTAATAGACAATAACAACTTTAACAAATGCTAGAATATGGATGTTCTTCTCACATTACCCATTTTTATCTCTAAGGTTGCATACACACTATAGCTTTAAAGCCCATTTGAAACACATTCAAAAGAATTCTGGGTACTGCAGTTCATCCCTCAGAGGTACAAATCCCAGCAACTCTTGACAAAACTACCCATAATTCTTTGGGAGGGGAGGGGATGTGTTTTCTGACATCTATGTCAGACAGGTACTCTCACCACAGTCAGGATTGGTAGCAGCTCCCTGCCAAGTGTATACTTTGTGTCAAAGCCAAATCTGCCTTGCATAAGGCAAATATAAGAAGCTGAGGAGAGGAGGGGGCACTTTGTACTAAGTTTACCATCAGAGTGAAAAATAATCAGCCCTACTGCTTGGGGTACCGCTGCCTTCCCATTTCTTTTTTTAAAAAGTGTTTGTAGTGACTGGGAGAAGTGTGCAACCGAAAAATATTTGGTAAAAGTTTAAAACCTTGACTATATAATGCAGATTGTGCCGTTCCTGCAATAGGCTTGGATTAGTTTCAATGCTCTGCATGTGTTCTGTATTCCCTGTACTACAGATATTCGCTAAAGGTGAATAAGTGAGTATCTATGGTAGAGAATTCAGAACACATGCAGAGCACTCAAAATGATCCAAGCCAGTGATATGTCCCAAGTCTGCCTTAGTGATCCCATCTGTGAAATGGGTATGTTTTCTAGTATGTCTTCTACATGCATGGTTGGCATCCGTCTGTCCTGGGAGACAACTGTGGAGTGATTACTTGACAATACACTCCACATATAACCAAGAGTCTTGGGGTACCTTATGAAGTAATAAATTGTGGCATAAACTCTTGTGGCCCAGAACCCATTTTGTCAGATAACAGGCGGCAAACTGAACTAGTGCTGCATGTGTGAGACTTGATGTATAGACCACAGCAGGGATGTCTGCACATAGTTCTTGCTTTATGCTTGTGACACAATTCCAGCTTGATTTGTTATGCTACGCTGCACTGGCCTTGGTATCATTGTTAAGTCTTTCAAAAACCCAGTTGCTTGGCGGCAGGTAACTTGTAAAGTGCATACAATAGCCAAACAAAACATTTTTCCGAACAGAGCAAGCACGGTGTTTTCTGTAGGCTCTGCCAGTCTTCGGGGAGTTCAGAATCATACAAGCATATATAATTGTTGGAACCCACATGCCTGCTTCTTCACTAGTTTAGTTGGCAGAGCGTAAGACTCTTAAATCTCAGGGTTGCAGATTCAAGCCCCACACACTGAGCAAAATGTGGACCAGATGGGGTCCCTTCCAATTTGACATTTTTAATGCGATTGGAGCAACCGCAGTCACGCTTAACTCTGCTGCATGAGAGCAGAAATCTCTCTTCCAGCGTGATAGTAGCCTAGTCAGGTAGAGCACGAGACCCTTCATCTCAGGGTTGTGGGTTTGAGCCCCGCGTCGAAAGATTCCTGCATTGAAGGGGGTTGGACTAGATGGCCCTTGGGGGTTCCTTCCGACTCCGAAATTCTACGATTTTATACAAACCGTATTGCGAAGGGCCCCCAAGGCCTAGACTGAGGACTGTTCTGTGACTCACAGCTCCAGTTGGTTTGGAGCGGGCTGCCGATAACCATAGCTGTCAACCTTCCCTTTTTTTGCGGGGAATTCCCTTATTCCAGCGCCGTTGCCCGCTGCTTCCCGCTGCTATCCCAGATTGTTAGATATCCCATAGACTGTCCTCGGGACAGGTGAGGCTGCTGATCCCTTATTTTCTAGGCTCCCCGGGACGGGTGAGGCTGCTGATCCCTTATTTTCAAGGCTGCTGATCCCTTATTTTTGAGGCTCCCTGGGACAGTTGAGCCTGCTGATCCCTTATTTTCGAGGCTCCCTGGGACAGTTGAGCCTGCTGATCCCTTATTTTCAAGGTTGCTGATCCCTTATTTTCAAATCTGAAAGTTGACAGCTATGCCGATAACCCCAAGGTCGCAGGTTCGAGCCCCGTATGGGACCGGCGCTGCCTTATTCCTGCATTGCAGGGGGTTGGACTAGATGATCCTCAGGATCCCTTCCGATCCCATGAAAGGAGAACTGTCCCCGTGGGTTTGCTTTTCTTTAAACTGAAGTTCAACGCGACTCACACCAAGCAGGCGTATTGGACTGCGGCCTAAATCGTGTTACACACCCACCGCAGCGCCTCGGGGTTTTTCCCTCAGGCCGTTGGCCCCGCCCCCTCCTCCTCCTCCATCGCCCCCGCCTACCTGCCCGCCCCCGCCCCCGCCGCGGGAGGCTCTTACCTTATAAGGGAACGCGGTTCGGTCGCCAATCGGGATAACGACATCGGCCTCTTCTCGCACCCGCTCGGCGCTCTGTTCATTCCTGTTAGTTCGCGAGCGGAGGAGGAGGAGCTGCTCGGCTCCCGAGCCGCCACAAGGGGCGCTGGCTGGCCTTCGGGAGGCCTTCGGTGGTGGCAGTAGGAGGAAAAAGGGGCGGGGCCTTAAGCCGGCGCCTCGCGTCAGCTCCCCTTGTCTACGCTCCTCAGTCGACGGCGCTCTACTTACCACCAACGGGTCTCTCTATGATCTAACAAACGCCCTCTCGCGACAAGGGAGCTGCTTTCCCCTCCCCCCCTTTTTTTTGAGGCCTCGCTCACGTGGCTGAAGCTTCTCCTATGCGGTTGGGTGGCAGGCGGCGCGTGCGGTTCGTGAGGAGCATTTCTGACAGGGAGGCGGGGCCAGGAGACGCGCTGGTCCCGCCTCGTCCTCGGGGCTTCAGTTGGTCGTTATGATGCAAGCTTCCCCGATTTGTTCATTAGGAGCTCGTAAGCTTCTCAATACATTTTATGTGCCTGACAATAAAAACAAGTGCTCTGTGTGTATACTCACATACATATAAAGGTAAAGGGACCCCTGACCATTAGGTCCATATACATACATATATATATATACGGGCGTTAAGCCGTTTTCCTTCACAGGCGACCACGGCTTGAAAGAGCCTGCCTCAAACGCCCATTCGGCCACGAAGGGCGTCAGGCTGAGGTTGCCCACACGCTCCAAACACCACCACCAAGAATGTCAGAAGCTATAGTTCACCCCCTTCCGGAGCTACAGTTCCCAACATTTTAACACACCACAGTTCCCACGCTTCTGGGTCGGGGGGCGAGTCTTGGACTTTATATGCACATGGGCGCAGGCCGCTAGTCTCCGTCCTAGCGCGTAAGGTTGCTGTGAGTATAACCCGACCGCTTTGTAGAAATAGCAGGTTACATGTGTAGGTAGCTAGCTCTGCCTCTGAAACTCTCCTCCTGGTAAAAAACAACCGCTGAATATAAACAAGTGTATAGCAAATAAGAAGACACACATGTGCAGTCCTTGGGTTTCTGGGAGGTTTTAAAATGGAGGAGCTCTGGGTTTTTTCCTGTTTGTCTAGGCCCCTTTTTTGGTAAGCCACGAAGGTCTCTCACCTTTTTGCTATTAATAAGATCGGGTTCAGATGAATTGACTTTCCCTGTACGTTTATGAATCCTCGTGGTTTATTGCTGTCTGTGCTTTTTCAGTACTTCTGAGCTCTTTTCACCCACGTACCATGTATACATTTTCATACATTACCAGGTATGTTGTGTTACCTGTAACAAGGGGATAACAATCTGATGGTGAACATTTTATGTCATATTTGCTAGTCTTTAAGGGGCCACAGGACTCTTGCTCTTGCGGCAAAAGACTAAACACATCTCTCCCTGTTTAGAAATTATTAGAAATAATATCAAATCAATGTCAGAAAGAAACCCCCTGTCATTTTTGCTGTTTTGTGAAAAGGTGCAGCCTTATTCCAAGGACTCTTGGAGGCTTGCGGTGGAGCAAAGACATGGTAGCGGAAGGAAGAACAATATTCCGAGCAAATATTGAATAAGCCACAATGAGGGAGAAGAGGTAAGACTTAGAATTACAGTTAGAGGAGAAAGGGCTAGTTTCTTCCCCTATATGTATCCCAAACTATATGGATGAACCATCACAGGTAATATACTGGATCATATTTTTAAAAGCAGCAATCCACTACTTAAGGAAATGAGTAAGTCCCTCCTTCCAAATAACGAGCATAATAACTCCATGGCATGAATTAAACACATTTAATAATCTGCATATTTGTCTGTCGATACATCTCTCGTGTTTATAAAAATATATATATTTGCTGGCACAGATGCAGCATTACTTTTTGAAAATTCTGTTTTAACTATGTAAATATAATACAAGTAGAGAAAATATATATATGCTAGCGAATGTCACATTGCACAAAATATGTAAAGTCTCTCATAAATTATGGCAGTTCGTTCATAATCAGGCTGGTAGTGCCACCTTTGCGCCTCATCTTCAGTAATCGAAAGCAAGCTGCCTTCATACCAAAAGTCCAAAAATAGAAGCTTTGGAAAAAATAATCTAAAGTTACTTCTTTTTAATTTCAAGATCCACAGAATTCTTGTTTTACAGTATAATGCTACAGGTAGAAAGAAATTGGTTGATTGCTTTTAGCTGTCCTTACTTTGGCCACAGAACTCTGGAAATGTTCTTCCAAGGGTGCAGACATTCTGTGGGAGCCTTCACAGCAATACAGAACTACAATTTCCAATGTTCTGGGGAGGGAAGCTATGTCACTGAAACCAATTTAAGCTTGTAATGTAAGCATACCTTTGTACTGAACTCTGGAGAAAATATTTCCCCCCCATCTGTTGGGGGGGGAATATTAGTTTAGACTAAGAGCCAAACTAGATGCAATGTAAGAGAGATGATAATAAGATATTCCATCTTTTTTCCTAATTAAAAGCAGTAAATCCCACCCTCGCCCCAGTTTGGACAGTGGCCATGGTGCTAGGAGAAGGGTTTTACTTTTTAATCCTTCTCCACACATGATTTTCCTAATTTAAATCACTCAAAGCGTTGATTTGTCTCATGTGGAAAAGCATACAAGTATCAAAGGAGATCTTCCATGTCACATTCAGTTTGGCTCATAGACAGAGTGGAAATATAGGCCAGTTAGTCTTACGTATGGGAGAAACTTGAAATGCTAGAATAACAACCGGAAGGGGATTCTCAGCAACAATTTATATTCTGCCATATGAGTTTCATCGTATGTGTAGACTGTATGAATGCGCTTGTCAGGAATAAGGAAAAGGTTTACAGAAACCATTATGCATTGTGTAAAAAAGTAATTAATTAATTAACACTGTACAGTCTAATAATTGCTTCATAATTCAGTTTCATGTAGGGAAAAGGTAGAACACATATATTTTGTTATGTCATGTATAATAAATGCACATGTTTCAATCTCACTGCATTTGTGGCAAAATAAACACATATGGACTGGATCTAGAGTTGCCTAGAGCAGAACTAACAGGCCAAAGGGGGAGGTGATTTTTTTTGCCAGTTCTCCTTTTCCTCTGCAGCCCAAATCGCTACCTGTATGTCAGAAGGTCCCACAATTTTTCAATGTTACCATTATATCCCACCTTTCCTCAAAGGTGCTCATGTTTCTTCTAGGTCAGAAACAGTGACTGGTTCAAGGGCAACCAGCTAGGTTCATGACTAAGTGGATATTTGATCCCTGGTTTTCCTAGGTCCTAGTCCAGCGCTCTAGCCACTACACCACAGAGGGCACAGGAGGCTGCTGTGGGAAGGGGATATTGGTGAAATCTGCTTCCATTTATTTCTGCCAATGGGCATTTCCTGTGAATGAGTTGTACTCACTGGAAGTTAGTAACCACACAATTGTATTTTTTTCTTCTTCGCTTTGTTGTTTCTTGGTGTTCTTTAGTATAATCTAGGGAGAAGCTTTGCCACATGAAAAATTAAAACAGACCAAACCATTCTGCACCAGCATCTTGGCATTGTATAGACTCCAAACTAATGCATGTTTTTTACACCCCCAGAATCCTTAGGGCAAGTTAGTCAGCTTACCAAATTTAGCCTTTCTTTAGCAAACATGAACTTCATTTTCATGCACAGAATATATACCAAATATGAATATGGCAATATTTACCCATTGTCGTGACATTACTTTTAGTTCAGTATTCTCCTTTTCAGTGCCAGGAATCTCAGTCTGTAGCCTAAGTGGATACAGACATAACATACTAGATCTGATCCAGTAGATTACTGTGAGGAGGACTAGCTACCATGGAACACAAGCCACATGAGTTATAGTTTAAAATGCAGTCAAAAATCCTGCTGATCATTTTCTACTCATGCAGTTATTTATGTTGAAGAACATCTTTTTTTGGTTTGCCTCATTATGTCACGCTGCTCGGTGGTTGCGAAGAAATGTTTCTTTTGAAGGAGTGACTTCCACAGGCTTCCAAACTATCACTCCCCTCCCTTATGATGATCTCTTGCTTTGCCTTAAATGTTAATGGTATAAAACCTTCACCATCTGCAGTAAGAACAATCCAAGAAGAACCTAGAGGAAAAGGAAAGCAATGCATCAGTGTGTATATATGTATAATCGTTATTATGTTGGGAATGCAGTTGCCTACGTAAATGTTAGCATTCACCCTAAATTCATGCTTTGTTCATGTCTTTTTCATAGGTTCTTCTTCCTACAGTGTTGCAAAGCTTAATGGGTTACCATGCTGATGTAGGTTTTGAACCAAGGGTTACCATGCTGATGTAGGTTTTGAACCAAGATGGACAAACCATTTATCAGTAATTTTCTTTCCTTTTTGGTATTTTCATTTGGCTCCACTAGCTGTGGCATGGTAATGGGGAAGGGGCCAGGAGAAGGAACAACCAAACCTCATAACTGGAAAATGTGTACACCAAGGGCCTGGGGAAAACTGACAATGAAGCACCAGTTTATTATGTTTTTTATTTACCATGATTTCAACTCACATATCAAGACTTTTCTAGGATTAACTAAAAATTTTAACATTCAAGGATGATTTCCTAGTAAAAATATTGAACATGTATAGTTTACCCTCTTTGTTCCACTAGCTTTGCATGGAGAATTGGTGTGTGCGTGCGGGGTAGATTGAACTCTATTCAAAGGCTCCTTGTACACTTTCTCAAGTTAAACTCTCAGAAACCTCTTTGGCATGTAGAATTTTTTCTCATGCAGGAACATGCAAGTGAAGTCAAGTTGTGTTTAGAGAAACTTCTGCATGTGAAATCATGATTATGTACAGGTAATTCAAGAGCAAACTTTGGCTGCCACCTGTGGTTTGTTTGGAGATAAACAAACAATGAGTTCTGCTTTGCATGTAATGCTAGGGCATTGCTGTTATTTTTGTACTCCTGGCTTTGCAAAGGGAGCACCTGAGTGGGCAAAAATTGAAGTGTTTGCACCAGCACATTGTCACGGTAATAAGGGCTCGTCTACACTTTGCTTGTCCCACTCCTAAAAAGCAAGGGCCAGAGAAGTTTTCTGCTTGTCCTGTGCTTTCTGTGCATGGCTTTCCATTTGCCTCACTGCTTTCCCTGAGAAAACCTGCCCTTTACCACTGAATCGGAGCAACTGTCAATCCATGGAAA
The DNA here is from genome assembly GCF_964106645.2 of Podarcis pityusensis. Lineage (NCBI taxonomy): Eukaryota > Metazoa > Chordata > Lepidosauria > Squamata > Lacertidae > Podarcis > Podarcis pityusensis. The sequence continues at coordinate 21,026,430 of NC_138026.1, forward strand.
ACCCTATTGACGTTTGCTCTGATTCAGCTGTAGAGAGTGGGTTTCCCAGAGGAAAGTGGCAGGACAAGCAGAAGCGTGGGCGAGCCCTAAGACATTGTTTGTGTCAGACCATGGCTTACCATAACATGCAAACCAAGCCAATTGATCTGCTGTATTCATGGGTCAAATCTATCCAATTCACAGTTCAAGTTAATTTCTGAATTTAAAACAAAGGAGCTAAGACATTTGTGTTTTAGAACTTCATTAGCTTTAATTTCTACCAAGAGCAGGTGTGTGTGTGTTTTTAATGTGCATGCCTATAAACAGAACAGCTACCTTTTATAGATGATGGTATCTTGTACCCAATAAGGTTTGGTGGGAAATAATAAACTGTGCACCAATTATAATAATAAACTTTGACCAATTAAAGCAAAACAAATGTGTTGTTTCCTTATAATACTGTATCTGAAAGTACAGAAAGTTCTTTTCATTAAATCTATTAATTAAACACCTACACATGTTGCTTTGCTGTTTCGTGTTGTCTGTCGCGTCATAAGAAGATTACCGTTACCAAGCATGAACTTTTAATCTTTTGCAGTTAATGCTTTCTTTCTAATTCTGGACAGACTTTTGATTCTATAAACTACCCTGTGCTTGGGTGTTTGTGTGTGTCATGTAAACCTACGCAATTACATCGCTAACCTTATATGTAAAACATGGGGGGGGGGTTACTTCCAAAATAGTTTATTTAACACTCTGCATTGGGTACAGATAAATGTTATTATGCCTGCAATGCAATCAACTTACTTGAGAGTAAACCGTGTTTTTCTAAACTTACTAGAGAAAAACAAAGGCTGCAAACCTATATACCTTTTCCTGGGAGTAAGTCCTATTGAACTGAGTATAGCTGGCTTCTGAGTTGGTATGTACAGAATTCTTTTAGCAGGGAGAAAACATTTAACAAATCTAGATTATAAATTGAAGTATACAGTATCTGGATAGGTGGGGATATGACTGAAGGGTTAAAAAGCTTTAGTAATTTCTAAACATGGTTGGCCTAATAAGAATATAATATCAATAATTATTTTTTATTTCAGAGTATAACTGAAGAGTTAGATTTAATAGTTGTCCGAGTTGGACAACTGTGGCTTTTACCAGCTTTTGCCCAGTTTGGGGTAATTCCACTCCTCCAGCAACCCTGCCACTCTCAACATTGTTAAGAACAACCCTTCTCCTTCAGAGAGTCTTGTTATGGGGTACAGAAGGTAGCATGGAGGAGTATGGAATGGAAAACCTAAAGAAAGTTGAATGAAAGTTAATCTTAATATCTAAGCCAGGCATAGGCAAACTAGGCCCTCCAGATGTTTTGGGACTACAACTCCCATCATCCCTGACCACTGGTCCTGTTAGCTAGGGATGGTGGGAGTTGTAGTCCTAAAACATCTGGAGGGCTGAGTTTGCCTATGCCTGATCTAAGCCATAGTATATGAAAGTATGGGTGATTAAGTGCTCACATAACTCTTTAAAAAGGAGGAAAGAACAGTTTTCCTTAATGAATTAAAATTCTACATTCAAAACGATGTGTTCAACTTCACATTGTGTTTTGTATGGGACTGGGGCAGTGTTTCCTAAAGATATACATTTTTTCTTAATTAAAGTTGGACTCTCACTTGCATTCAAAAAGCAAAGCTTTGAAAACACTCAAAAGTTACCTAATCTTAAAAGTGTCTGCCCCTATGTTTCCCTTCAAGTTGTTGTTATTATTATTATTATTATTATTATTAATTAGATTTCTATACTGCCCATTGAGGATCGCAGGGTGGTTTGTGATATAAAAACACGAAAATACATAACATAGTAACAAACAAAACAAAAAACCCACACACAGTTTAAAAGGCCACATAGATTGTATAATTAGCCAAACGCCTGAGAGAATGTTTTTGTCCAATGCTTATTACTATTGTAAGCATGATGCTTCGTGACTTCATTGGAGGTAAGCCAAGAGCAGCTACTCATTCCAAGACAGAAAGGGCAGGCTCCTCTGAGAGTGGGTAATTTTACTGTATCTCTTGAGTATACTAAATAAATAAAGGATGTAGCAAAAACTAGTGATGTGAACCCCTTCATATATGCCCTACCATTTAGTTACACTTTCTCCTCTTTCTGTCTTTTCTCTCTTGGGGGTTATCCATTGGCATAGCCAGGATTTATTTTAGGGGGGTGCAGGACTGAGTTATTTGCGACACAGTTGGTCAGTCAAGTATTCTTATTTATTTACTTGATTGGGGAGCATCTGCCCCCCCCCCCCGCTGTGCTCATGGGTTTTCCACACCTCCATTTGCCCCACCTCTTTTGCGATCTTTAGTGCTGATTTGGAACAAACAGCTATAAATTTATCTGTGGATTGCCATTTGTTCCAATTTAATGCTAATCAGTGGGTTTTCTGGGGAAAAGTGGTGGTGCAAAGGCAAAACTGCTTGGACCCGTGCTAGAAAGCATGAGGCAAGTAGAAAACTGCTCAGACCCATTCTAGGTACGGAACAAGCAAAAGTGTGGACAATCCCTGTGTCCTCAATATATTGTGTATATATTTACAGTATATGGTAAAGCTACTTGCAGAAAACATTATAGGCTGAAAATGGTTGAGCTGCGGCTGAAGTTGTTAAATCATTGAATACATAGAGGCATGAACAAAGAAGCTGTGTATAAAGATCTTTTCTTTCCTGACTGCTCCCTACCTTCACAAGTAAATCAAAGGTGGGAGTTTGGAAGATTATGTTGGTGAGCTCCTTCTGTTCTCAGCGTAGATTAAACTAACCCAGAGCATAACAATTTGATACACCTGTTAAGTATCACAGAGTTTATGGTGTCTGTATCTGATAGAGAAAGGCATTCAATTGTCAGCAAACCTGTTAGGAAATCTTTCCTATGAGTTTTGTTTTTCGACTTACTTAATCCAGTAAGCAAAGGCAGCAACCAGCCTGCTTTGGTTATGGGATTGCTGAACAATCATGCTAAATATTAAACTTCCCCATTTATGCTACATGACATTAGACCCAGGTGAGAATTAGTAGCTTGATTGGGTGCTCTGCTGCAAGAAGGGAAGCCTACTAATATGTAGCATATTTCTGGACATAGTCAACTAATATATGACTAAGGACAGACATTGAGACAAAACAAGAAGGTCCCTATCAATGGTAGAAACAACATTCTGCTGAAAAAACATGAGGATTAAACTGACCATCTATTGTAGATATAGGTCATGATACCTGTGAACCAACTGAGTAGGGCTTGATCAGTGTCAGGCAAGTGTTGAGACGCACTCAGGAGAATAAGCTTGCCAGGAAAGGGAATAGAACTCAGTTAAACTTCCATCACATTGGAGGATGTACATGTAAACAATCCCTTAATAGCACAACTTATGTTCCCCAAAAGTACTACCTACTATAATAAACACTTGCATTTTTTAAAAGAGAGAGAGAGAGTGGCTGGGGCAACCCAGTCGGGTGGGGTATAAATAATAAAATTATTATTATTATAGTAATAGAGAACTTACCATGTTTCATTTCAACAATAGGCAGATCAAAAAGTCGTTGGACTAAATTCAGATGAACCTTGCCATCACACAGGAGAACAGTTCTTGTTTCTTCAGCTATAGCTCCGTTTGAAAAATGCTTCTTCAGGCACATAAACATATAGGGATAAACATCTTGTTAGAATATAGGTCACATTTACATTAATTATTGTTAATTAGCCCTATGAATCAGCAATTTTCATGAATTCTGCTTTCTATATTTTCACATGCCCAAAAGTAAGGGGTGGGGACAGCACAAAAACAACTTGTTTATAAGAGACTTCTTCTTTTTTTTTTTAAGAAAGGTTCAGGATTTCCCAAAGTATGGGGCTACAACCCTGCTAGGATCACTCAGATGTTGTTGTGAGTCTCTGAATGCTGCTGGCTCAGTCATCTCAGGCTAGAGATGGTGACTTCAAGAGCATGTGTGTAAATGTAGTGATGTTCTGGACCAGTAGCGTGGAGGGTTTAAGACCCATTGGCTACCCTCACCTGGTTTAGCCAGACAAAGTAATTTCTGCGGTGTTGCCACTGTTGCATACTGACAGCTTCCAGGAGCCACAGGTGAGAGCTGAGTGCAGGGTGGATAAACTACTCCAGAAGTAGCATGACCTATTCCCCACCAGAAGTACTTCCCCTTCCCTAACACCCCACACATTCCTGCTTGGAAATAAAGAGACTGGTTTTGTTATTAAATCTCTCCCCCCCCCCCTTTCTTTACTCATTTTGGCTTCAGCATTAAATACACAAGGTAGTCCCCAGTCAACATGCTATGATTCTCAGTAAAAGTGCTGAGGATCACACTGTTTGGAGTTCACTCCATTACTTCCTAACCAATCCAGGGCTCATCCTATTCCCTCACCACTAAGTAATTGGTATTTGTTTGCAACACTTCTCAATTTAGCACCATCCGTAAATCACATCAACATCCTATTTAGTCCTCCACATATTAAACAAGAAATAAAATGCAGTGTCACAGGCATTTTAACGGGAAAATAATCAGGACCATCAAAGTAATATAGATCTCATTCTGCTGTGGTTCTGCAGTGTTTCCATTCTGATACTGAAAACTTATACCAACATTCTCTTTCAGCAGACTCACAGCTGCATCTTCTGTTTCTGTTTTTAGTAATCTGTTCCTCATCTTAATTAACCTTCAGTACAAATAAATGTCTCCTAATCTCCTTTAGTGCACAGATGCTGGTTTCTACTCAGGTTCACTTGCTCTGTCAGCGTCTTAGGTAGTTTTGCTGCATCAATGTGCACCTACGCACCATGCAAAATCCTATAAGCACCCTCCTCTTATGTGCATTTTCTTTCAGTTAAAGGCCATTTTTATATTTGTGTTTTCTGACGTACAGTATACAGCATCACAGTGGTCTAGTTCTCACAAACAGCAGGAAAATGTGGTAAATCTGTGTCTGGTTTATACTATTTCATAAGCAGGTAGGGTCTCGCATGGTTGAATGCTCCTTTGTACAATAAATATTGTGTACATAGGGAAGGAACCTGAGATCAAAAGCCTATCCTTCATTGCATGCTAGTTTTTCATGTGGGAATATGCCATTATGTTGTTACCCTTACCAACAGCTTCACCACCTCATCAGAAGCCGGCTTTATGCTTCTGCAAACAGAATCCAAATCTTTTCTAGTAGTCCAGACTGAAACCTTAACCACATACTATACATTCTGAATAGAAATATTGTAAAGGAAAGGGGAGGTAGGCACCATGAATGGTTGAAGATTTTACTTTCTGTGAGAGGATGGGACAGGTAATAACCATTACCTTGGCACAGATTCTCATTTTTTCTTACGTGACGGACTGTGCATTTATAGAGGAGGAAAAACCCATTAAGCTTGGGCTTTCTTAGCACGCAAAAATGTTGTATAAGTTATCAAAAGCAACTGATTGAAAGAGGTTGGTTGTATTTGAAATGGGGTGCCTGAATTTTGATTTTCCTCTTCTCATAGAACCATAGAGTTGGAAGAGACCACAAGGGCCATCAAGTCCAACCCCCTGCCAAGCAGGAAACACCATCAGAGCACTCCTGACATATGGTTGTCAAGCCTCTGGTAAAGACCTCCAAAGAAGGAGACTCCACCACACTCCTTGGCAGCAAATTCCACTGTCGAACAGCTCTTACTGTCAGGAAGTTGTTCCTAATGTTTAGGTGGAATCTTCTTTCTTGTAGTTTGGATCCATTGCTCCGTGTCCGCTTCTCCGGAGCAGCAGAAAACAACCTTTCTCCCTCCTCTATGTGACATCCTTTTATATATTTGAACATGGCTATCATATCACCCCTTAACCTCCTCTTCTCCAGGCTAAACATGCACAGCTCCCTTAGCCGTTCCTCATAAGGCATGGTTTCCAGGCCTTTGACCATTTTGGTTGCCCTCCTCTGGACACGTTCCAGTTTGTCAGTGTCCTTCTTGAACTGTGGTGCCCAGAACTGGACACAGTACTCCAGGTGAGGTCTGACCAGAGCAGAATACAGTGGCACTATTACTTCCCTTGATCTAGATGCTATACTCCTATTGATGCAGCCCAGAATTGCATTGGCTTTTTTAGCTGCCGCGTCACACTGTTGGCTCATGTCAAGTTTGTGGTCAACCAAGACTCCTAGATCCTTTTCACATGTACTGCTCTCAAGCCAGGTGTCCCCCATCTTGTATTTGTGCCTCTCATTTTTGTTGCCCAAGTGCAATACTTTACATTTCTCCCTGTTAAAATTCATCTTGTTTGTTTTTGCCCAGTTCTCTAATCTGTCAAGGTCGTTTTGAAGTGTGATCCTGTCCTCTGGGGTGTTAGCCACCCCTCCCAGTTTGGTGTCATCTGCAAATTCTGTTCCCTGTCCCTTTCCCCTGGGGTTGCCATGTTTCAAAAAGTAAAAACCAGGACACCCTGAAAGTTGTTGAGTGGTTGTTTTTTTAGGAAAACCCCAAAATTGTTGAGTTTTGGGGTTTTTTTTTAGGAAAACCCACATGATTTTTCAATTGATTGGCCTAAGATCCAAGACAAAGCTCCGCCTTTCGGAAATTCCCCTGGATGTCAATGCCGCCTTTGAAATCCCGCTAATGTCTGGGGAAATCTGGACATATGGCAACCCTACTTTCCACTTGTGTGTTAGCTTTCCCCCCTTCCCCCAAGCCTGCGGGTAGGTACTGTCTTGTTTTTGTTGTATGTAAGCTGCTCTGGGAGACTTTTTGGACAAAGAGCACAAATGCTCTAAATAAATAAATAACCTTTGCTGGTGCAAATGCTGTTGACAGCGGGATCATGTATGACTGCCCTAATAGTATCAGAAGCACAAGCCATCAGGAATGAACAATCAAAGTATATATTGATATACCATCAGTACAATCACCCAGAGCCACTATTAGATTTCAGTAATACTGTGTTTTCTTATATAGTACACTTTTTTCTTATTTATTTCATAAAATTTATACACTGCTTGACTGTAAAAAACCTCAAAGCAGTTTACAAAAGAATAAAACAATAAAATTATCAGTAAACACAGTTAGAAGCAACTATTAAAAAAAAATTAAAGAAATTCAAATCAGCGACAAACTGAAAACAGATAAAAATACAAATAAACATATCTGGGTAGGCTTGTTTAAACAAAAATGTTCTTAGCAGTGACCAAAAAGAGTGCAGTGATGGCATCTCCTGATGTCAACATGAATGGAAATTCCAAAGTGTCAGTGCTGCAACACTAAAAGGTTGATCTTACAAATGTGGAATGGGTATTATGTGTGGCACCTTAAATTTCTCCCCTCACTTCCTTTTTATATCAACATAACCTCTTGAATAACAAGAGTAAAAGTAACCACTTGCCAAAAAAGTATGTCATTTCTATCATATCCTGTGCAAATCTATCATTATTTTTATTAAAATATTTTTATACCACTTTTCTTTCAAAAGAGAATATCATGGTAGTGTACAATATCAATATGAAACAATTCAACCAAACTACATTAAACAAAGTGCAATGTACAAAGTGCAATAGACAAGACTATAACTAGTCAGAAAATGCTTGGCACAAAAATATAATCAGAGTCGTAGCATGGGGGGCGGGGGGGGCGGGCAGCAGGGGCTGTTGGCCCAGGCACAACTGGGCTGCAGAAGTCCCGAAGGTGCCATGAGACTGGGAGGGAGGTGGTTCCCTTTTCTGGTCTGGTATTGCGCAGTGTGTGCAGCATGCACGGCCCCTGAGTGGCTATGGGTTGTGCGTGGAGAGCAGGCAGCTGGTCAGGCCTTCCTCTTATGGGGTGGAGCACCCTCTTGCTTCCCACCCCTTTCGGTGCCTTGGAACGGCTCGCCACACGTTTCTTGCACTATGACTGGTGCCACCACCATGTGTGTCAGGTCTCAGCTGTGCTGGGCGGCCCCTCGGCTCCCTCCTCCCCCCCCCCCCAAATCTACCCACTGTAACATTCTTTAAAGATCTCTCCTGTTTCTCTCTACTTGTTTAGCTTCAAAGACAAGACTCTCCCTCATTTGCAAAAGTTAGCAAGCTACTAACACCATACACATAAATCACAGTAATGAGGATCTTTACCAAACAGAACACTAATATCCCCTGAAGAGAGTCTAGTTGAATGATTAATCAGGTTACCAGCAAGAGAGGAAGGAACTTTTATAGAACATCATAGAATTAGTAACCAGGACCTTCACAGAAGTAAGAAGTCTGTGCTTCTAATTTCGAAATACACAGTACTGTTTTTCATTCAGAATTTCTATTTGTGGGTGCTCAGCCTCATCAGAACGTTATTAGAATGTGCCCTTTCTTCACCCCGTCCTCTTGGGCTTTAATGCCTCCAAGCATTAATCCCCTGTTTTGACTACTGCATTTCCACTTCTTAACAGGCTTTTTAAATCTTGCTTTCAAAACTGTCTGACTAGTCTATCACACTATAAAGCTGAGCCATATCGCCCTCATCTTTCATCAGTTTTCACGACTCCTTTTATGTTTTCAATCTACTTCAAAATTGCCTTCCCGATTATAAGAATGGTTTGTGGATTTATTAAAGATGACCTCTGTGATGATTCACCTGCTCCTTGGCTCAGTTTATTGACTTCTCCAGTCTCTCCTTCCTCTCTGTTCTCTACTCTCTCACTGTTTATCACAAGTTTGCTTCTTATCTTTCTCAACTTTATTGTGTACATTTAACAGGCTTCCCTAAATTTACCTTCCTATTCTGTTTCATTTACTGTTGATGGAGCAAATTATCACTTTGCCAGCAAAAAGAGGGTTTGATGCTGTACATTAAATGTCTTCAGCTCCTCGGTGTCTCTTAAATAGGACACTGTAATAGCTGTTTATACCAAATATCTTCTTCCTTACTGACTTAGAGACATGCATTATTACAATAATTTCCCTCAGTTGCTCATGGCATACACACTTATTCCCAACTTTGTCAACTTTGTCCAAACCACAACTGTTTTTTCTTCTTCTAAATTAATTCATCACACACACTGATTTTTGTTTATTTCCCTAACAAAAGCCTTGCACTCTACAAGACACAGCAAAGCATGAAATGAGGGTGCACCAGCAAGGGTAGCTAAGCACCCCTCTGCTATAGATCACCCCATCCTGTGGCTGGGTCCATTATAAGGAAGAAGCAGTAATCAGGCTAACATAACGTGCAGTCTGAATTGTGTGCTTGCAATTTTTGCTTGGACCTCTGTGCTTATTGTTGTGTTTAGCATGTGTTGTTTGCACCAGTGCTTCTCAAGCTATTTGATGTTGTGGACCAGCAATTCCCCCCACCCCACCCCAATGTACCAGGGATCAGTACCATATTTGGTCCCTGAAACATCCCACCCAGGCTGTGGTGTATTCACCAGGGACCAGCAGCCAATAGCTTGCGGACTGGTGCCGGTCCACGGACCACTACTTAGAGTAGCACTGGTTTGCACTACATTTTGTGTCCAGTTCTGATTCCCCACATCCTTTGGGAATGGCCACAGCTTAGCAACAGAGTACATGCTTTGCATGCAGAAGGTCTCAGATCCAGTACCGGAGCAGGTTGCTTCACCTCTGATTCCCTCCCCTGGGTCTTTTCTATCATCTTGTATTATACATGTCTATAAGTAAGTAAAGGATTTTATTTGAATTTTCAAAATAGTGCCAAACCACCATGCACCTCTGATGATGCAAGGATCACATAATAAGCTATGTATGAACTTCTCACCTTCCATATGCAAAAATTCTTACTTTTATATATTAATATTTCTAGTTAAAAAACACTTAGCTACATAGCCCAATGCTGAATAGGTTGCTTCCTATGTTTCAGGCTTAGATACAAGTTGTGGGAGAGGACTATACTTTCATGTTAACTGAACTGCATGATGAGAATAAAGATTTATATAGTGATTACACGCATAGCTTCAAAAAGCCTTAACATTGCAGGAACAAGGCAGGCCAGCCTATTTATCCTAGGATTGCAGATGGGGAGGAGGCTGCTAAGGTCCGTAGAGGATAGTAGGAAACAAATTTTCACAAAATAATTAGCTGTTTTTATTCAGATGCTTTGGTTAAAAGAATATGTTTGTAGAAATATTGATTTATTTCTAAAGTAGACTGCAAAATGTCGTGAGTGGGAATTGCCCTCTGAGGGTATATAGGAGAGGAGATCCAGCCACCATCACAATTGCCTAGTTTGTTTGCAGTCTCTGTCCTTGTGAGGTGCACAGCGTTTTCTACAGCCTAGAAGAGCATAAGCTACCTAGATGGCAGCTCTTTCAAGATGAAACTTAGGGTAGCAGCAGGTCACCTTAGAGGTGAATGTCAAGGAGTGGGAAAATGGTGAAGAGTTGTAATGAACCTTGCATAATGGGGATGGGTACTATTTGGAGGATGGGAGAAATGCTGGATTTGTGAAAGAGTGCTTTCTTCCAGCTTCAGCTGGTATGCCAGCTACGTTTGTTCCTAGACAGGGATAGTTTGGCTACAGTGGTGCAGCCACTGGTAACCTTTAGAATGCAGTACAGCAGTGCATGCTACGTAGGGCTGCCCTTGAGTCTGGTTCAAAAATTGCAGCTAGTATAGAATGATGTGCCCTGGCTTTTGGCCAGTGCAGCTTCGTATCAGGTAGTCTTGGTGGCTAGAAGCACCTTTTATCAGCTGCATCCATCCCTGGACCAGGATAGCTTGACCACTGTAGATCAGACACTGGTAACTTCAAGACTGGATTACTGCAATACAGTCTATGTGGGACTTCCCTTGTTTGGTCCAGAAACCTGAGTTAGTGCAGAATGCTGAAGCACAATTTCTGGTAAGGGTAAGATCCTGTCCTGCAGGGCAAATGGCATTCCCCTCGCCTTTCTTTCTGTATTTTAACTGGGAAAACAGAAAATCTGTGTGTGTCTTTGTGTGTGCACCTTAAAGAGTCCCAATCTGATTCAGGGGCCCTTGTGACTGCAATTAGAAGATCACAATTACAGATTTCCCATATAATATAAAGGTACACCTTAAATTAAGTGAAAGAAAATTGGACAGCAAGTGGGCAAGTTATGTTTTTTAATGCTCCCCTGCAGTAAACAAGCCCAATCGTCGTCTTCATTCTGCACAATATGTAAAATGACTCTTGAATGTTACATTGGGAGGCAAAGTAATGGTATAGAAGAGATGCCATATATGTTTCACATTCGCACCATTGCTTGTGTATGCAGGTCTACCCTAAGGGGTCAGCATGGTCAGAAGCAGTGCTATTTTTCTAGAAAAAGAGGTGCCTTGTTCTCTTATAATGGCAATGTCGCCCACCTGAGAGGTGCCAGAACTGAGTTCTGGTGCGTTCCAGCTTGGGAAAAAAAAATCTGGTCAGAAGAACTGATTGCTGAATGGCCTGACCCTGACAACTCATGCTTCTGACACTAGTCACTCACCTGGGCCTTTGGGTTGGCCATTGCAGTGTGGTTAAGATGGGGCAGGATTGGAGCCAAGCACTACCACCCCACCCACCTGCAAAGCATGCCCAAGGGTCCATCAAGGAGTGAGATGAATGGGTTAACAGGGTCAAGGTAGTCAGCAGTGGGCAACAGTGGTTTGCTGCATCAATGGGCACCTACGCAGCCCTTCCACAGCAACCCATCTTAGAAGCTGCACATGGTAGTGGGCTCACTGAAGTCTAATGTCACGTGGGAACATGCTAGTCCATTTGGACTAACAGCATGCTTCCACTATATATTTTGCTTTTAAGGACCAAACTTGAAGGGATGTTAACTTCATGAAGGCAATTAACATATGCAACCACTGCAAAGTAGGCTTGGGACCATTAGTGGAAGAGAGCAGGAACTTAGCTCTTTCTCTCCCACAATATTGCTTCCCACAAAATTGCTGAACTGTGTCAGGCAGAATCAAGATTCTTGGCTGCTATTTACATACAAAAAAAGTACATGTCTGTTGCATTCATGGCCCACCATGAATGAGCATTCTCATACTTTGCAAGTCTTCATCAAAAGCATTAAGTATTATTATCTGTATTGCAGGCTTCTGTATTTTAGATTGGAGGAAAAAACTTATTGCAGTTCCCTTCATTTCATTTCAGCCATTGCTTCAGCCCTCCTCCTTGACTATCAGGCACACTCCACAATTTATTTTGTTCACATCCAACCCATTCAGGAATCCCCACTAACTTGTACAGCTGTGTCTTGTACAACCATGACTCCTAGAGATCCCCAAGGCCTCTCATTTTTTACCATCAGCAAAGCATTAATTTGTATTAGACTACATCTATGTATTCATTTATTTATTTTTAAGTTACTTGAACCAAAAGACAACCCACAACTCAGTGTGGGGAAAGCACGTTAGAGATTACTGACATGACAATCTGCATCAAAGAGCCATCGGTGCAGACCAGCCCTATGTATCTAGGTTCCTACTTATACCTATCCCTGGTGCAAGGTCCATAGCTGTCAACTTTTCCCTTTTCTTAAGGGAAATTCCCTTATTCCGAATAGGATTCCTCACAAGAAAAAGGAAAAGTTGACAGCTATGGCAAGGTCAGGGGTGCCAACTTAAATAAAATATTGTGGGGGCCCAGGTAAGCCCCACTCTACATAATCAATCACATGACGCAGTGCACACACAAACACACTATTTGAATGGGAATGCCCATCAACTTTGTGGGGGCTTGGCTCCCTCAAAAAAGTTTTGTGGGTTTTTGGCTTCTATGTGCAAGGCTGAGTCTGCTCACTGGGAAACAGAGGCATAGTGGGGGGGGGAGCCGGGGGGGCATGGCCCCAGCTGCATATTTTTGAGGGGGAGCAATAAGGCACCCCCATGACAGGTACAGAGCCCAACTCTATGAGTAGCTTCTGCTTTAAAAGCAGCTATGCTTAAAGGCTGGCAAAGTGACTTTATCCAGCCCTGAAAAATGCACCCCTGGAGTGGTTGTGTGGGTGGAGCGGGGTGGAATGGAAGAGGAGGAAGAGGAAGGCAACAACAGTAGTTGAAAAGTCAACCATGAGTTGGAAGGATTAATGGCCGCGAAAGCAGCAGCAGCAGCTCCCAGAGCAAATATCTCATATGTACTCTGGATGTACTGGTTTAGATAAAATTAACTCACAACAAAACAAAAAGCGTAAAATAATTCCACTGCTATACCTCTAATCTAAAAGCAGCCCCCAAATCCTCAACACACCACAATTTTCTGCCTGGGTCATCGGAATAAGAGAGTGCAGAATCAAGCTTCATATCATAGAGATTTTTTTTAAGAAACTATTGCTTCATAATAATAAAATTTATTAGGAAAAAACCAATAGCAACTCTACAGAAGTTTCTTAGAAAAGAGTGGAAGGAGGAAGATAGATATCTGCCTTGCTACTACACTATATTTTATATATTAATGAAAGTTACTCTGAATTATTAAAGAAATACAAATAATGGTTTTTATGCTCCAGCTTGCTTAATGCAGCACATCTAAATTATTGACTCATTTTTGTTGCCATTAGTGTTGTACCACAAAACACTACAACATTGACTAGCAATCAAATTAATAAAATAGTGACAATTATTTCATGAAAAAGCAAGGGAGGAGAAAAGAATTGCTGTTGAGGAAACAGGAACCTTGATCCATGGATTTTGATTTTCTTAAGTTGCTTCATTATGTAATCAAATATTAATATCCCATATTTCCTGAATGCTTTTATGCTGTGAGACCCATGATCCTTTGAAGCTTATATATTCTTATCTACAGAAGTTGGTCTGATATCTTCTCTCTCTAAAAAGATTCAAAGCATTTCAAAAGCCACATATAGAGCTGCCAGTTATCTCTTGTAGTAAAAAAAATATGCCGTAAGATTTGGAAACAGATGACTTAGAACAAATGGACATATATAATACATCAATGACAATTAAGCTGAACAGTAAAGGAAGCACAGGTCTGGATTTTCCTGTGCAGAATATCAGACATAACCATTGCTCCTAATAACTATCATTTCACCATTTAAATCAAGCACAGCATGAAGCTCATGTGAAACTTACTAATTAAGCAAAATCCTGTAATGAAGTTTCTAAGAGCAAACTACTTTGGAGAATGGTATATAAATTACCTGGTAGGTGATGTGAACAAAAGGTGGTTCTTGAGAAGATGGGTAAGCTACAGATAGTCTCTTTCCATTTTTTGTGAAATCTACTAGTTCCAGAAGTCTCAATTGTAAGTCATTGAAGCTGCCACACAATTTTTCCAAATTCCTGGATATTTGACTGGCTCCTTTTTCATTAGCCAAGCTGCTGTTTTTAGGAGAATTCAAAGTTTCTTGCATCACTTTAGAAGAAACTGATCTATTGGAAAACCTGGTAGGCGTTCCAAGACCAAACAGGGCTACTGACCGATTAATTGGTTCTGCATCCAAAGTTTCCAGTGCAATGGATGGGTCACCTAAGACTCTTTTCTCATCAAAATCGCTCACACTAGATGATGAACTTTGCTCATAACTAGGACTCTTCACTTCTTCCAGCATTCGTCTCCTGCCACTAGGTGACTGAATAATCGTTCTGCCTGGGATTAAGAGCTCCCGCCCTACAATGTGATCCTCTGCAGCAAGATTCTCAAAATACTTTCTTTTCCCAGGAATGTTCACAGAGGACTCAAAACTGAATGGCAGACTGTGGGCGGTATCAGATTTTGCTGATGCCTCTTCCTCAAATATTAATTCTTTGATCATCAGTCGGATAATATATCTATCAGAATTAGATGATGGGATAAGTGAGGGGTCAGTGAACTTCTGCTTCCCTATCAGAACTAGTAAGAGTTTCTCTGTCAAAAAGGACAGACCCTTGGGTCGTTCGCTTTTCTCTAGTTGGATTTGCTGAATGTTGGGCATGCAGGATGAGGTGACTGAGTAGACCAAAACAATGTTACAAGTGTTAGAAGCTATTGCCACAATCTGAGCTCTAAGGTCAAAAGCAATTATATCAGGGACCAAAATTCCTGGAATGCTGACTTTCCTGGTTGTGGTTACCTTTCCTTCAAAAGTCACTAAGATCAAGTGTGACGAATCTTGGCCAGTTCCTGAAGGGTAATCCTTCCTTCTCAAAGGAATGAGAGGACTGGGATCAGATCTCCGGTGATTTGAAAGGATGTGGGTTAAATCAACTGGGCCAGAGGAAGATGAAGCTACTGAATCAACGGCTACTGATTTGTCTGAATCTATAGACTTCCTTCGCAGATCCATAGAGTATTCCTCATCCCCAAGCACCAGTGTAGACTGCGAAGTTAAAGAACCCGTTTCCGTTCCTACAGGCAATTCAAATGTAATGCCTGCATTTAAGCCACAAATCTTATCAAGGGGGAGTTCGGTAGCCACAGCAATTTGAAAATCCAACGTGGCTTCAATAGCACAAATGTAGCTTCCAACGTCAAATATTGGGCAAAAGGAGCAAGCGTTTAATGTTTTCTGGGCATCGTCCCATATATAGGAGTGAAGAGCGCTGCCTATAGCAACGACTAAGCGATGCCCATCCTTAGTCCAGCAAGCACAGTGGATGAGCCCACTGCTTTTGATATCAGCTTTAATCCTGGAGTTGTCTGAACGAACGGCATATAAAACAGAAGCATCCCTTTTGGTAAGTACAGACAAAACGTCCCTCTTTGGGTGCCACACACATCCCTGAGGAAGCAACTGGAATGGCTCGCCAATTTCACAGGTCTGAGAAACCAGGAGCTTATTCCTTTCCGAGGCAACGTGGCTCAGTTGCCAAACGCTGACATGCTTCTTATGCTGAACAGCTAGCAGGGCTGGCGTGTCAGCCGAGTAACATGGGCTCCAGTAAAGTCCATGGACGTGTTCAAACTGACCAATAACAGTTGAGTCGCCAAACCGCAGTTCTTTGTTGTGAAAGTGCAGGCCAGTCAGTGCCACCTGCTTGCCATCTGTCCACGCAATCCCATGCACAGGGTGTATGGCCTGGTGCAAAGCATTAAGGCCTGTTCTCAGCAGCTTCGCTTTCCCCAGTTCCATTATTCAACCCTCCTTGCTAGTCTGGTTGGCTCCAAAGTTGATTTTTCACAGGATTCATCAGAACAGCTTGACAAAGCAAATGCTCCTTGACCGAAGACCGATTTCCCTATGGCAATGCCCCTTCTTTCAAGCCTCTTCTGCGATGTAGCTCTGCTGATGTATAGATCTACATCAAAGCTGCTCTAACCATACTCTTTTCTGGGGAGGCGCTCTCTCTCTCTGTGTCTCTCACAGACACATGTGACATCTAATAAGGTTTAGCTAATTACTGTTCTCTGAGATGACATGTTCTTGGAAGCCTATTTTTAACTCTTTAAGGGCTGGGCCTGTGTTTTAAAATAGCAGTTTAATACCTTCAGTGAATAACGGTCTCTTCACTGAATGGAGGAAAGCTCTTATGCACCAGCAAGCAATGCAGCTGCAGCATGAAATAATGACCTGACACTTTTTCTTTCACAGCCCCTGAAGGGAACACTAAGAATATTTAATCACATTCTTGAAGTATAAGGAAAGAAGGGTAGTATTCAGTTTTGCCAGTAGTTCCAACCAAGTAATGGGAGTGACAGGAAACAAAAGCAAGAGCAACAGAAATAAGGTGTTGGTTTCTGTGAGTGGCAGACCAATTGATTCCAGACTTTTCTTCTTCTGCATTTACTCTTTTCTCACTTTATTCTGTAATCCAAACTGAAGGGTCATAAAAAGAGAAAATCTGGGCCTTAAGCCTGAGTCATACTATCTTGAAGCACTGATGGTAATTAAAGATGCTTATGGGCTACCTGTGATTACTTTCTGGTGAAGGAAATGTGCTCTGCACACGCTCAGAAGCACTGTTATCTTTATTAGTTTTATTTCATGCATTTGAGTGCTGAATCCCAGCATTTAGAAGGAATACGGGAAATAAATGTTCACAATACTGTATGAGTAAAAGATGCAAGGCTTTGCAATGAATTTCTTTCTTGCTGTGAATAAGATATTGCAGAAGCCAACTCAAAGCAGTGCAGTTCATCTCTTGTCCATGTTTTACATTACTCCCTTGTCTCAACTGCCTCCCATCTTGCTGACCTTATTTAGAATAATAGATTCATAGAATCATAGAGCTGAAAGTACCCACTAACTGACACAAAAGGCACCCAGTGCAGCAGTTAGGCTGTTCTTTCCCACAACAGAGCAGAAGGAATTCCAAATGAAATGCACTTCATCCAAGATCCCATTATGGCTTGTACATCAATTCTGTATCTTTGGCTGGAGTAGGACATCAATTCACAAAAGTAAAAACAGCCACCAGATGGCGCCCTGACAGTTTCACAGGCACAATTAAAGCAGCCTTTTAACAGACATGTCTGCAAAAGTTCCCTGTTCACAAAATAGTTGAATGGTTTTAGTTATTTGTGGCATACACTGATGACCTGAAAAAGGGGGGGGGGACCAGGTTTCCTCCAATTCACAATGGTTCCCCTGGCTAAGCTGGGCTCAGATCTCATAAACCTTGTTGCAACTTCAAATTTAATACTACCAATACAGCAGCTGAATACTACCAATATTTCACAGAAATGTAGAGAAGTACTTCAACCCTCCTCCTCCTTTTACCTGAAATCTTTATTTCTTGTTTTTTTTAATGTATTCACAAAAAATATTGTGAACATAATTTCAGTTCAAAAATACAGTATCACATGCGTAAAATAACGCATAGGTGAAATACAGCAACAATGCATAATAATAATAATAATAATAATAATAATAATAATATAAGCCCAATACACAAAACCTCAACACATTGGGCTGCTTGTCAGTAAAACATGTATCAGACTGCAGCCTTGACTTGTAAATTAAGCTAGACACTTTCCTTTTTATTAAGGGCTGTTACAATGATTTCCACAGCTTGGCCTTGATCTCTTTGTGAAGTTACAAAAAGAACTTGAAAGCAAACACATTTTGTTCAGGCCCCCACTTCTGCACAATACTTTGTGTGTGTGTCTGTGCATTGTGCAGAATGTGGGCTATCAAAACTATGTCACTCTGTAGAAGGTTACATATTGTAATACAATACTTGAGAGAGCATTCTCACATCCAAATTATTTTCTCAGCATTTTTACCCTTGGAGGGTGTGTTTGTGTGTGTGTGTGTGTGTGTGTGTGTGTGTGTCTGTCTGTCTGTCTGTCTGTCACAGACTGGACATGCTGAAAGAAATCCAAATGCACCAATAAATGACTCAGTGCTTGTAAGTTGATTCAGACATTAAGCAAGGCAGATGGTGCTGTTGTCTTCCACATAAATTGTTGGCATAGTGCGCCTTGGGGGCGAAGTCAAACTTGAAAGGTTACAGGGCCTTCTGTGGCTGTAGAGACCGATACGGGGGGAGACATGTTTTGTTGCAGCTGGGGTGGATGAAGCTCCTCCCAGTGGTCATTCCTCCTCTGATCACTGCTATGCATACATGACCTGACTGTCTCCAGGCATCATGGAGTTGATGTTGCCAGCCTTCATGCCACATTTGCAGACATCTTTGTAATACAGAGTTTTACCCCAGTGGGTGTGGTGCCTGAAGCCAGTTCCCCATAAAGAACTACATCATCTAAATAAGGGAGAGGGGAAATGCTTGTCAAAAAGTGCTCCCATGCCAGTTCATTCTGCATGTGTGGAGCCAACAGCTCCTGGAGGAATGGAGGGCTTCCATCCTATCTAATCTCCTTCCTTTCACTGTCTCTTAAAGCAGAGCCAGCCCTACCATTGGGTAGAGTGAAGCATCTGCCTCAAGTGGCAGGCGGTGATGGGCAGGCGGCAACAGTGAGGTGAAGAACATAGCTATTTGTGCTATGTGACCTGCTCTCCAGCCCCTAAGCTAGCCTGCTGCCCTAATGTTGTGATTGATACTGTCCCATCACCAGGGCTGAAGGAATATCCAAATGCAAGTCTAGCGGGCTTCAGTACATGGAAGGGAAAGGGAGGGAGCTGTCGTCTTGTCCTTCACCCCAGGCAGCAAAATGTATTGGGCTGGATCTGTCTCAAAGCTTTCTACCACTTAAGAGTGCCAGGGGCAGACCCCGAGAGGACCTCAAAACCTTACAGTATTAAATTACTGAACTGGGGGGGGGGGGGAGGAATTGGATGGAGGAATGAAAGTATTTGTTTCCAAACCCTTTTTGCAAGTAAACAGTATATATTAATCTTCCTGGACAGTGATTTAAAAGAAATAAGAATAAAACAGAGTGATTTTATGGGCTGTTTCTTTAATTGATTTAGTGAAAATTAAATTAAACTAGCAAGAGAAGGGTTGGGAAAATTTCCAGCATTAATTCTTTGTAAATAGTGAAGGCAGAAATCTTAGTCACCTATTACATATATATGTCACTTGCTTTATACAGTTGTTATAGTCCTATTGTGCTTAGGAATTGTATGAAGCCTGATATTGCCATATGATTCTGTGCATTTTGCTTTCTTATATATATGGCAATTCTAACCTTGAAAAACCTTTGGTTAGAGAACGTAATCACATACAAAAAGTCTAGCTGGATCAGACCAAAGATCTGTGTAATTCAGTATCCTGTTTTCCTTAATTGCCAGTCAGATGCTTTGTCTAGCTGTTATCCCTCAGCAAATGGCATCTAGAGGTGCAGTACATCTGATCATGGAGGCAGTATATTGCCTTTAGGATTATCAGCCATTGATAGCCTCCTCTTTTAAAAAAAGAAATCATAAATAGTGTGCACCAATACTTCAAACAGAGATGGTGAAATGCATCCAAGCTACATCCCTTATCCAAATTCCATGACACTTCTGGTTAGCTGCTGTGGGATGCAGGACTAGATGAACCTTTGATTTGTTCCAGCAGAGCTCCTTTCTCAGTTTATTAGGAAACTGCTTTACACTTAGGGCTCATCCGCACTTCCGCTTGCCCTGTGCCTAGAAAGCATGGATCTGAGCAGTTTTCCACTTCTGTGCTTTCTAGGTATGGGTCTGTCTGAGTTGCTTTGCCTTTCCCCCACTGCTTTCCCCCAGAAAACTTGCTCTTTAGTGCTAAATCGGAACAAACAGCAATCTGTTGCCATTTGTTCCAATTTGGCGCTATACTGACTGGCAGTGGCTCGTGAGGGCTTCAGACCGGAAGTCTCTCCCAGTCCTACCTGGAGATGCCCTTGGAGGTTGAACCTGGTACCTTCTGCATGCAAAACAAATGCTCCACCACTGAGCTAAGGCTTTTCCTCACCAAGCATCTGCTCTTTGGGCCTTAGGCAGAGGATTAGAGGCAGATGTAGGGGAATGCAACTGATTCAATTGCACTGGGCATGAAGCCTTGGGGACTCCGCCAGAGATGCAAACTATGTTTTAGAATTGAGTGTGAGGGGGGGCGCTGCTGAAATTTGAGACCCCAAGTTCTGCAACTGGAAGGATCTTTCCCAGGGACCTTCTGCAGTCAAAGCTGCTGCCTTTACCGCTGAGCAATGGTGCCTCCCTATTAAAAAAACAACACCCCTGTTTTCTACAGGTTCATTTCTATTCTTGTCCAGTATAATGATAGCTGCAGGGTCCTTGTTGCTTTATTTCCTGAGGCTGCAGGCAGGATTGCAGAGAGGGTTTCTCTGGAAACGAGTCTCGCGGTTGCAGCTTTTTCAGTTCTGTTTGGTAGGCCTGGATCCTTACTCTGTGGTATTTTTATTTATTTTTAAAATTTGTATAGCACCCTTCATCCAAAGATCACAGGGCAGTCCACAACAAAAAAATACAGAATGGAAACACAAAATACATAATAAAACAAAAGCAAAGCAAACCAGTAACCCGTCCCTCCCCCATTCACATATTTTAAAGCCCACAGAATGTTAATCAGCCAAATGCCTGGTTGAAGAGAAATGTTTTCACCTGGCGCCTAAATATATTTAATGTAGGTGCCAGGTGAGCCTCCTTGGAGAGAGCATTTCACAGGGGATGGGGGACACTTCAGAAAACGGCCCTTCTTGTTTTACCACTCCAGAACTCTTGTGGAGGAAGCACACGAGGAAGATCGCAGGGTCTGGGTTGGTTCATATGGGGAGATGGGGCCCTTGAGTAGAACCAGCCTCGTATAGGAGCAGCTTCGCACCTTAGCGCTCTGCCTATGAAATGGGGCTTGATACTCAGCATGAAACGGAGCAAAGTAAAGTAAAAAAAAAAGTGCATAAAAGCCCTAGATTGGAATCATAGGCTCACGGAGTTGGAAGGGATCCCGAGGATCATCTAGCCCAACCCCCTGCAATGCAGGGTTCTCACATGACATATAGCCACCCAACCTCCACTTAAAATGCGGAGCCGTTTCCACGCACGCGTTTGGCAAGCCGGGCTCTGCGCTGCCAAAGGAGCAGCGCCTGCTACCCGCAAGGAAACAGGACTGCATTCATTCCGCAAGCTGCGCTGCCTGCCTGCCTATCTTATCTTTTCGCAGCGCGGTCCCCCACCCTCTTACTCCGCCGCCCAGCTCCTCCCCACGGGAGGCTTTTCGCCCCGCCTTCCCCTCCGCCACCTCGCGGGGGGATTGGGCGACGGCGGCGCCTGCAGCCCCCCACCCCACTTTTCCATTGGCCGGGTGGGCTGATGGGCAGCTCCGGAGGCGCTTGTCCGTCAGCTGCGGAGAGGGGCGGGGAGCTATGCGCCGGCTGGAGGGTCTCGCTAAGCCGGGACCGGCCGAGGAGGACGGCGGCGCGTGGTGCGCGGAGCAGGTTGCCAAGCGGGAGCGCGCCGCGTCGAGAGCACGGCGGCCATGGGGGTGGAAGTGGAGACCATCACGCCGGGAGACGGTGCGGTGCCCCCCTCGCCGCGGGTTCGGGCTGAGGGGCGCGGGGAAGAGAGGGGCGGCAGGGCAAAGCAGCTGCAGGAGGAGCTGGGTGCCTATGGGGGAAAGGAGGGTGGTGGTGGTGGTGAAGCCTCTGGCTGCTCAGAAGAGGAGAGGAGGAGATTTGGTTGGGAGAAGGCGAGGAATGAACTGGAAGGGGAGTTTTTTGGCCAGGGAGTGGTACCAAGTAGGGGTGCTCCTGGTAACGGTGGAGCTACGTCAGTTCTGGAATTGTCCAGTTGGAAGGGACCCCAACGATCATCTAGTCCAGCCCCCTGCAATGCAGGAATCTTTTGCCCACCGTGGGACTCGAACCCACGACTCTGCAGTTAAGAGCCTCAGGCTCCACCGACGGAGCTGTTGAGGGCCAGCTCAGTGCAATGCAGGTGCGTGTTCAGGGTTTCTGGGTACCTTATTTGAGCTGCAGCGCGTCCTCCTGTTCTCCACACCCTGGTCAGTACCCTGTGGTTCTTTGGCTCTCTCCTGCCTTGGCCATCACTCTTGTCCACCTTGCCAAGCTTGTAAAGTATATTTCAGCCCAACTGCGGCTGACGAAGGGATCGGATTTCCTATCATTTCAGAGGGATATTTGAGGTCAGAGGGCTGAGGGGTATGTGACTGTCTCTTTCTCTGGCTGTCAGGAGATTGAATCAGGGAGGATCGGAGAAAGTGGAACCTACAGGATGTTCGGAACAGGATTTTTAAAATGCAAAATGCGTGGAAAAAATGCTAAATGCAAATATACCTACATATATATATGGTGGGGGATGGGAGCGGTCAGGTGAGGGGAAACTTGAGACTCCCTGGCTTAGAATATGGTGGAGGGTGCCTGTCCTGAGCAACATAATGAGGGGAAATGCCCAGAGGGCTCTGTGGATCGGTGGGCTGCAGTCTTCTGCTTCTTTGGCAGCAGCATCGGCAGCCACAAGCGATTAGGGATATTTAAATGGCATTTGCTGACAGCTGCATAAATCCAAGCGCAGTGAAGTAATTTAGTAACAAGAGCAAATTATAGTACGCTGTACTTCCCTGTTTAAAATGTGAGCCTCTCCATTCAGGAGAGAGACAAGGCTTCAGGCTTGCTCCTCTGTGAAAACCTGGAGAAGGCTCTTATTGAAGAGACCACTGCTGCAACTGCAGAGCTAGCAAAGCAAAGAACTCCTGTTTTTACGGGGTGGGGGTGACCAGTGAATGGGATTTAGCAGGGTTTTGTGGCTGACAGTAACATGTGGAGATAGCTTTTTGCCATGAAGTGGAGATAGCTTTTTGCCATGAAGGAAATGTGTGCCACTTAGTCATTAGCCAGACATTGACTTTGAAGAAGTCTTCGTTGTGGGTGCAGCTCGGTTTGAGAACATACAATAGAACGATGGCAGTTTAGCCCAGCTCACAGCACAGAGGAAGAATCCTGTAAAACCTCAAATGCTCTGCTCATTCTAAAATGGTTACAGCGTGTTCAGCCAGGCATAACTCTTCAGTTTCACCAGATTTACAGCCCCTGACTGGTGAATATAATTACTGTGGACAATAGTCTACAGATTTTGGCAGGTGAGTAAGTGCCTGGGACATCTGATTGGCCACCATGGGAAAAGGATGCTTGACTAGATAGCTCAGAAAGTAGAGCATGAGACTCTTAATCTCAGGATCTCAAGTAGGGTTGCCATACCTCTGGAATTTCCTGGACATAGCCGGAATACTGCATTTGGAAACAGTGTCTGTTGCAGAAATCGCTAAAAATGTCCGGGGAAATCCGGACGCATGGCAAGTCATGTCGGCAGTGTCATTTCTGATGATTTACCTGAAAAAATAAGGTAAAGGTACCCCTGCCCGTACGGGCCAGTCGTGTCCGACTCTAGGGTTGTGCGCCCATCTCACTTAAGAGGCCGGGGGCCAGCTCTGTCTGGAGACACTTCTGGGTCACGTGGCCAGTGTGACGAAGCTGCACTGGTGAGCCAGCACCAGTGCCGCACACGGAAACGCCATTTACCTTCCCGCTAGAAAGCGGTACCTATTTATCTACTTGCACTTTAGGGGTGCTTTCGAACTGCTAGGTGGGCAGGAGCTGGGACCGCAGACGGGAGCTCACCCCGCCGCGGGGATTCGAACCGCCGACCATGCGATCGGCAAGCCCTAGGCGCTGAGGATTTACCCACAGCGCCACCCGCGTCCCATACCTGAAAAAATAGCTCCAGTTTATTTATTTTTGCTCAACAACTTTGGAACTTTTTGAAATATCTTCCAGTCCTACGTTGGGCAAAATATTCCTACATTGCAGAGGACTAGATGACCCTCGGGTCCCCTTCCAAGTCTAAAATTCTATTATTCTAGGTCTTTGGTCTGAATGAGCAGGGCTGCTCTTTTGTTCACAAGGTAGCCGATACAAAGTAAGTGTATCCCCTGTGGACCAGATGCTCAACAAAAGGATTTTACAGGGACAAAGTGGAAGGCACCATGATCCCAGTATGAGGCACATTCTTCTGCTGTTTGCCTCCCCATGTCACTGATAACTTTGTTGAAAATGGTCCTGTGATGAAGCAAACTAGAAGCTGGCCGAAATCAAGCTTTTGGTCACTGCTCTTTGAAATCATATTTGTGGGCCCTCTTTAGGCATGGTTGTCATTTAATTAAAAAAACACAGTAGTAAAAGAATGATCCCAATTGTATCGTTTAAATTGATGGTCACTGAAAATTGAAATCTGTTCCCCCTTCTTTCCAAATGGCACATATAAGCCACTCTCTGGGAGGGTGAGACTAGCATAAGCTACAGGTATGTGATTACAATGTCATTCACACTACATGACACCATCTCTGCCTCTACACCTTTGTTTTCTTACACTGGTCGGTGTTTTTAACACAGAAAACCGAAATTATTCAATTTCCATTTTATCTTGTATTTAATGTAGGTTTTGATATGAATGAGTTTATTCTGCTTTGACTCTTTTTAAACATCCACTTTTCTAAAAGGATGTTCAACAGCATTTTTAACGTATGCGTTTGTTCATGTTTTGAAACAGGAAGGACATTTCCAAAGAAAGGCCAGACATGTGTGGTCCATTATACAGGTAAGTTCCATTATGAATAGACCATTTTGTGTTTTCAGATTGTTATTTTCTGTTTGCAGTCCAACCATATTTATTTCTCCATACTGATTCGTTGATGTCCTACATCTTTGTATAACGGCATTCAGGTTATCCAAAATGCTATTGCTTTACATGAATTCAGATAATTGTTGCTCAGGTTATTATACTAAAAGAAGTACCCTGGACCCTTCTAGCTTTTCTCTCCCTCTCCCCACCCATTTCATAAAAAGGACCAGAGGTTGTAGTCTGTTGTCATTCATGTTGTCATCACTACAGAAAGCAGAGCAGAAGCTTGATTTCTTCAGTACAGCATTAATGACTCCACTCCTGCCTTGCTGTTTTTTACCCTTTCTTCTACTGCTCAGTACATACTGAACACTTATGATGTTATTTGTGGAGAGCAGCTAGAAAGCCTGTCAGTGTTCAGGTGCAGTGGTCTTCAGCTTACTAAGAGCTGGGACTCACCTGTAATCCCAACCTGAAATATGGGACTCTCTTTCAAACGACCATAGGCTCCACAGGGCAGAGCCCAGCATTAAAAAGGGTGGCTCCCAAGAATCTGGGGTGTGGTTGAGGCAGTCTGAAAAAGCAGAGTGTTAAAAGAAAATCAGCATGAAGAAGTGGCGTGTCATGTTAGTGGGTAGGGCAATTTTAATGTGTGTGCCTGGGGGACGGTGTGTGTGCAGGTAGTAGCCCACAGAGATTGCAGAGCCCCCTTTATCTGTCCCCACCTCTGTTACTGCTGCTGATAGTGTTGCAGCACTGAGTAAGAGCTGGCTTTTTGGTGAGGAGCGGCCATCATGCATATACAGCTGTTTGCACGCAGGCTCTGTATGTGTTGTTGTGATTGTTGCAATGGCAGAAAACAGGAAGCTGCATTGTGCTGAATGTACGCCGGTGGTTTTTCTGGGAAAAGGTGCAAAATTCAAAACTGCAGGTAGATCCAGATGATTGGGGGGGCGGGTTTTCTGCCATTATAATGTGGCACACAGAGAAAAGCACCCCACCCCCAGACAGTTGCTTCGCAGAAAGATCTTGTGGAACATTACTTGGCAGAAGACAATACAACGGTGGTGAAGTTTGCTCAGTTCTGAAGCCCAATTCTGCAAGTGTGTCCTTGTGAGACAACTGAAAATTACCATGTCACTAAGAGAAGAACAGGAATTCTGTCATGTAAAGCCACTGCAAACCATATCTCGCGTTTGACAAATGTTGACATAAAGAGAAGTATTTTTAAGCATTGCTTCTTCTTTTTAACAACCTCAAGTTGTTAGGTTCTTAATGAAATTGGGTTTTTTTAAGTAGGTGAGCCCCCCCTCCCAATTTTTATATTGTGTGCCTTTAACTGCTTGTTCTTATTACCAAAATCACTGATTCAGCACAGAATGAAATCGGGATTTAGAAATGATCCATAGATTATTGTTGTATTTACTGGGTTCATTCAGAGTCAGTAAAGAGTAAGAACTGCTCTCCAAAAAGGTATCGGTGCTGTCTCCATGCAGCAGAAGTTCTGATGATCAGGGAGGAGGTGCCTCACTTCTGACATAGCTGGAGAGTAGTATGTGTGTGATGCTGAGATGTCATTACTGATGGAGTTATACAAAGACCCAACTCTTGTACTCTTGTAAATCCCTTTTTAGCCGGCTTTTTTCTTGATTCTGGGAACCACTGTAAAGTGAGCTAAACTTGGCTGCTGTGGCCATTAATATAATTGCAATAACTGGCAGAAACTTGCAAGAAGTGGCAAAAAATAACTCTCCCTTGAGATGACTATGATGATATATTTATCACTATTCTGGTAATGGAAAGAAGGAGCAGACTAGAAGACTTCAGGCTACATGGCTACCATGCTAGAATTTCCTTAAAGTAGGGTAGGGAAACCAACCCAAAATGCAGAGATACCAATTTATTATTAACTACATATTTAAACCAGATTACTCTGAACATCTTTACAGAAATGTGGCGGCATGGGTGACTCACACTTTGACAGTTGAACAATTGCTTGGATAAGTAAAACTCAACTTGATTTTTTGTAAATCTGCTGCCATGTTAATCCAGTGACCTTTGTATTCAGCAGCTTGCTGTGTTAATTCAGCATACTTGAGTTCACAGAAATCTTCTGGATAAACAAACTTTTTCTTATTTCATGTTTAGGTATCTTGTGTTATTTGCCAGCATTTTAATCGTAAAGTCCAATACCGGAAACTGTGTTGGTGGTGATGGCGTGTGTGCTTTTCAAAAACCCTTTGGCTGTAAATACACGTAACTCCATAGTAAGACACATAGGTGCAGCAGAACTTCTGAGTAGGGATGAAGTAGAAATTCATTCCATTTGAGCCCACCTAAATTGTAGTCCCTGAATCCACTTAAGAATGGAGTTGCTGCTGTGAAATTGCCAAGCCTGGCACTGACCTGGTACCAGACACTGAGTCCTGAAAGGATGGCTCAGACTCCACACGTCAAGGGTGTTGAGGAGCAGGCAGGGTCCCTTGGAAACAGTGCTAAGGGTCTCCTTGAGGGGCCTCCTGGTGGTGGGGAGACCCGCCGAAGAGCAGAGGAAGAGGTGGAGTCACCCTCCACAGTTCTCGAGAATGCCCAAACCAAAAGATTTGAGACAAAGAGCAGCAACATAGTATACATCTATGGACCTTGGGTTGCGAGTGAGGGTGTCTCCCTGTGAGTAAATAATCCCCAAAACTGCTTCATTGTCAGCTGTTGAGGTTAGGATGTAGTTTAGGAGACTGCAGTATTAAAGGTCTCCCTCTTGAGCTATCCAGTTGTTGGAGGAAAGGCTTTTCGTTCCTAAACCTAGTCTTCTATGATTGCTGAGCTACGTGGTGCTGGGACACCCTGTGTTAACTGATCTTGGGAGGGTTGTCTCTGGATCATGTTTTGAACCTTGTGTTTGTCCCCAGTTTCCTTGCACTGCACTACACTGCACCCCCTCAATGGTATCTTTAGTGAATGCTTTGGTGAGAGACTTATACCTCCTGGCACCCATGGGAGTGTGACAGGAATTCACATTTTTTTCTGAATTTTGCAATGCAGTTAACCAGCCAAACATTAAAAATGCCAAATCTTTATTTGAGGGGAAAGGGTGCACACACACAAAAGCATATATTACTCGATACTGTGCAAAAATAAGTGTTGTTAGAAATTCTGTGCAAAAATGTATTTACAAGGCTAAATTGCATACAAAAATGTGTGGGAGAAATGTACCATACATAAAAATACATACAGGCAGCTACCATTTTGTGCTGGGGTTCCATTCCCAGACCCTGTACATAAGTATGCCCTACCCTGTTACACCCCAGTCTGTATATATTTTTGTCCAGAGTTTAAAAAGGATTACTGCAAGCTGATGTGGAAATGGGACAGTGCACTTAAGATTAGAAAAAAGGAGCCGCCAAACATAGACATTGACTTTAATGGGAAAAAATTGCCCATCAATTACAACCAATTAGGAATTGTAAGGAAGGCAACTTTATTAGAAAACGTTACTGTTTATTGATTGTGCCACCAGAAAAGAAAGTAATTGCAGACCACTGTCTGTGAATGGTTCATTATGGAAAGGCACCTTGGGCTAAATTGATTTTGTTCAAAATAGACAACTCTGGCAATATTTTGTAAGTGAGAGTGCTCATTGATTGTTCACTGGCTCCTGTTGTTGTGGGTTTCTTTTCCTTGTTGTTTCTTTTCCTCCAGTTCCTGTTCTGTATTCCTGAAATAATGTACCGTAAGTTATTTCTGCACTCCATTAAGTACAGAGTAGCATGTCTTTCACTCCATAAATGCCTTCTGATTCTAACCAAGTATTTTCTGAATATTCCTAGCAGCAACTGTGTCTCAGGCCTCCTCTCCCTCATCATAGTGTAGCAAAACTTCCCCTGTCTCAGCGTCGTCATGTTGGGCATTTTCCCTCCCACCAATAATAGGGTATGAAGGTGGGGAAATATACAGCATGATAAACCATGTGGAGCAGCATCCCTGATGAGATATGACAGGCATCCACTCACTGTATTTCCCGGAAATAGTTGAAGACATTTTTGTTTTGACAAGCTTTTCCAGCTGGATGAAAAGGGCTCTGCCTTGGGTGTTCATTTTGAACTGTTTTTCCAACCTCTCTTCAGTTGTCTTTTGTACTGTTTCTAAACTGGTTATATGGTATGCTTGTAAATTGCCTTGAGACGCATGCAGAGCTGACCCCACCCATGAGGGAAGGTGAGGTGATCACCTTGGGTGGCAGGATTCACAGTGGCAGCAGATCCAGCCTCCAAGGAATGCCTCGCCACTGCTACAGTGTCAGGGACAGCTGTGATACACTTCCTGGAAGCCAGATCTGCCTCTTCCTTGGCATCCCCCCATCAATGCTGCCTCTAGAGTGGCCTCTTGGTGGACAGGAGGCACTCTTGGTCTTCTCCCACCCTTTCCCCCCAAAGTAGGCCTTCCCCCACTTCTCGTACCTAAAGTAGATCCTTGTTCCCGCATCTTTCTCAGTGTAGATCTTTATTACCGCCTTGTTCCTGATGTAGATCATCACTCACTCCTTCTTCCCTGGTGGAAGGAAGCATTTTGTGGTCTTGAGCCGACCCTGGATGTATATATGTGTGAGTGAGCCATGTTATTGAGCTTCTGCAACTATAAGCATGCTTGTGCCTGAATCAGCTACCAAGAAACTAATTTTTTTTTTGGTGAAGATTAGATCTAGTTGTCTTCTACGGAAGGTGAAGGCTGAAGTTTTTCTCATAGGGCCAAACCCTACCATGAGGTAGAGTGGAGTGGCCACTCAGGCAGCTCATTTTAGGTGTCCTGAAGGTACAGATTCAGTCAAGGTTAGAGAGATGTGGAGGCGACTGGGCAGTGACCCATAAAAGTTTTATCATTCTCACCAGGAGGTCAGTCCATCTGGGAACTGGATGGGAGGGTTTATACTTGATGCTGGGAGGCAAGTCATGTTGGTATACTGTCTTCCCTACTGCCCAACTACCTCCCTGACTAAGCTGTCTGAAGTAATCTGGTGAGGAGTTGGAGAATCTCCCGACTTTAGTTCTGCAGGTATGCCTGGAAGAAGTGTATTATCAAGATCCTTTCTGGTTTGGATGCTGAATCAGCCTTAGTCACCCTTATAAATGACCTTCAAATGGAGTAAAACAGGGTAGTGTGAACCTGTTAGTTTTCCTTGACATCTCAGTGGTTTTTGACACCATTGAACATAGTGTTCTTCTGGAGCAACCCAAGTAGGTGGAAACTGGAGGTAACGTATTACTGTAATTCTGCTGCTACCCATAGGATTGCTACCAGAAAGTAGTAATCAGAGATTGTTGCTCGGCTCAGTGGCTTTGGGACTCTGATGTCTCACAAGTGTCTCTTCTGTCTCCTGAGCTATTTAAAATCTACATGAAACAGTTGGGAGGTGTCACCTGGGGATTTGGAACACAGTGCCACCCATGTGCTGATGACACACAGCTTTAGCTCCATTCCATCACAATCAGGAGGGACTGTGAAGGTGTTCCACAGGTGTCTGGAAGTAGTGAAGGGCTGGATCGGGGCCAATTAATTACAGCTGAATCCCAATAAGACAGAAGCACTGCGGGTAGGTGATTCCCATGTCCAGAAATTAAGGTGTACAACCTGTTCTGGAAGGTTTGCAGCTCCCCACTGAAGAAACAAGTACTTCTGGGAGTACTTCTGGATTCCAACTTGTCATTAGGGTCTCAAGCGACTTCTGTAACTAGGAGTGCTTATGCCTAACTTAAGCTGATTCTCCAGCTACTGCGATAGCTCAGTTCCTCATGCTCTGGTGAGCTCCCATCTTGGCTACTGGCTATATGTAGGGCTGCCCTTGAAGAGGGCCCAGAGGCTGCAGCTCTTGCAGATGATAAGTGGGGCAGCCCAGTGGAACCTGTGTCACCAGTCCTGAAAGCTGCATTGGCTGCCAGTGAGGACCAATTCAGAGCGTTAGTACTAGTATACAAAGACCTAAATATCTTGGAACCTACATAAAAAGAGTGCCCTCCCCAGCATCAACCATCTTGGACGTTGCACTACCGGCAGCTGCCTGGCAGGCATTGACCTGTAACACAGCCTTTTCAGTGGCAGTTCTCCATTTGTGGAATGTCTTCTCTGGTGACATGTGTCTCATTATTGACTTTCAGGAGAAATTTAAAAAGATTCTTGTTTACCCAGGCATTTGATGGCTACAGTACACCCTTCCTGGGCACTCTGGGATAACTGTTATCATCATCAACATCATCATCATATTTGTGACTCTGGGCTCTTTCAGGAGGATGGGTAGGACAGAAATTGAATGAATGAATGAATGAATAAAAGAGTTGTGTTTTTACTCCTGAAATGTGGGATTTTCTACCACTGGTGCCAAATGACTTGGCAAGCCTTTGGTGCTGTGCCCCTCGAGCTGGCGGGGGCGGGGGGGGGGGGGCGGGGAGAGAAGTAGCACATGCCATTACATCCCGGGCAGCAAAATGTCTGGGGCCAGTCCTGCACCAACTGTGTTTGGTTTGATTAACCACATCACATCCAAGTTCTATTTTAGACCTGGATACTGTATCAGACATTGTAAGTGCGAAAGACAGTGTTAAGCAATCAGTCCTGATGCTGCTGTAACATTTGAGATACTGGGGGTGAGCTGTGGATAAGGTTGCAACGTTGTCAGGGTGGCTTGAACAGCAGCATGCAAGGCACAGTTCAGTGGCTGCCGATTCCCCTTTCGCTACGTCTCCTTGCCGGGTAAAACTGTACCTGCTGGACTTCTGCCTGTCTGTGCAGCTGTTTCAGTGTACAGGAACCCTGCCAGAAGGCAGACGGCCTCTCTAGCTGTGGAGCCGGCAGCTGTCCCTTATGCTCTTTCCATCGGGGCAGCCTATGTGTGAAAAATATATCACAGCGTGAAATGTATCTATGTGTGATTGGAAATAAGTCACAGAGGTGATAACATGTGAATAATTACTGGTGCGATTAAGTATCTCCTGGTGCATCAATCTGTCTCTCATCCTGAAGAGCTAGCATGGACAGCTGCTAATATGGCACACAGAACTACTGAGTCAGTAGAACAAGGGAAGTTAATACTGGCCAACAGGAATGAGACAAAATCGTTCTGATCCTGCCGTTATTCTCACTTTCTTAGCCGTGTTTGGGGGTGGTGGTTTTTTTAAATGAATGGGACTTTTTTTTGTTTCTGAGCATGGACAATCAACGTGGCAGATAGTGGAAATTATTCATTGCCGTTTTTTCTGTGAAGTGTAGATTAACCAGAGTTTCCCAAACATAGGTTTCGAGCTGTTGTTGGACTACAACTCCCATCATCCCTGGCTAGCGGGACCAGTGGTTGGGGATGATGGGAATTGTAGTCCAAAAGCAGCTGGAGACCCAGGTTTGGGAAACCCTGGATTAAACAAACAATAAAAAGGAATAGGCTTTATTATCCTTCCATCTATGGTGTGGTGTAGTGGTTAGAATGATGGATTGTGGGAGCTGGGAGTCCTGGGGTGATCCCTCCTCCCCCTTCTGATCCACTAAGCTCACTGAATGATCCTGGGCCAGTAACTTTTTAAAAAATAAAATCCAAATATTTTTTATTGATTTTCAGGTAAATACAAGAACAACATATAGCTGCAGTAACTTGTCCAGTGGTACATTCTTATTAAGTTTGATATGCAGTACACAGTACACAAGCAATACGTTTATTTATGCATTGTCAATTCAAGTATCCTCTCCACAGAGATTTTTGTAGTAACTTTCAACCTAACCTACCTGACTGGGTTTTGTTGTGAGGATAAAATGGGTGGGTGGGGATTGTGTTCCTAAATAACCACTTTTGAAAAACAATATTGTACTTTTAGTGGGAATCATATTTTGCATGGACCTCCAAAGCGGTTCCTTGTATTTGATGCTGTGCTTTGTTGAAGACAATGTATTACATAATATGTCTTCAGGGTTTTTGCAGTTTTAAAGGTAGCTAGTGCTTTTATGTAATTTGTGGTCACCATGCATTTCTCATGGTGCAGAAACTGAGCAAAATTCTGTGTCGGCTAAGCTTATCTTGCAATACTTGTATATGTATATTAGGAATGTATGTATATATATTAGGGTCCTGTGAAACACATATTTATATAATTTGGTTAATTAAAATGAAATATTGCTCCAGAATCACTGGCAGATTTTATAAATTCTTATGGTTCTACTTGCTCTATATTGCTTTTAGCATCATAATAACCAGCATTCTGCATTCTTGCGGTATAGTTATCCTTGAGTTGCTTTAATCCAGTGCTTTTTCTGGGGGTACTCAAGGATATGCACTACCCGCACCTTTTTTTTTCTGGAAGAAAAGCACTGCTTCAACCCTTTTGCAACACACCACCTCTTGTTGAACCCCCATCTTTCATATTTTGTTTTTAATCCCCTGTTTTTACAGCAGCATTACATGACTAACTTGTTAAAAGTGTGATCTTAGCTCCCATCTCCACCAATTTAAACGTGTTGTCGTCATTTAAAACTGGCACCTGCTGACTTGACAGATTTCTCTGTTTTAAAAGTTGCAGTCCTAATTTTGTGCACGTGTTGTTGTTGTTTTAAAAAGTTTTAATAAGTGGCATTTATTGCTGTTTGTGTGGGATGCAGGTGGTGCTGTGGTCTAAACCACAGAGCCTAGGGCTTGCCGATCAGAAGGTCAGCGGTTCGAATCCTCGTGACAGGGTGAGCTCCCGTTGCTCGGTCCCTGCTCCTGCCAACCTAGCAGTTTGAAAGCACGTCAAAGTGCAAGTAGATAAATAGGTACCGCTCTGGCGGGAAGGTAAATGGCGTTTCCGTGCGTTGCTCTAGTTCACCTAAAGCGGCTTAGTCATACTGGCCACATGACCCAGAAGCTGTACGCCGGCTCACTTGGCCAGTAAAGAGATGAGTGCCACAATGGTCAGGGGTCCCTTTACCTTTTATTGCTGTTTGTACATCTGTTCACTTGTGGGGAAATTTGAGGCAAGAATTTGACTGTGTGGCTTTAACCCTTATAGTCAGCACTGCATAACTCTGGGCATGACCCATTCTCCTCTACGTGTAGAAGAGGGGATCTCCCCTAACTTCAGTCTTTCCTCTTCCTTTTTCTCATAGCCCTCATGCAGCTACATTCACACTGCAGTGCTTGGCTGCTATGGCCTTAAAAATATACTGTAGATCCATGTAGCCTGCTTTTTCCCATAGAGGTACAAGAAGGCTACTCTTCAGTGGAGCATGACTAGTCCTTGCACATGTCCTTAGTCATAGAGGAATCTGCTTATGTGAAGCATTGGAAACTGCCAAATATAGAGTGACACTGACTGACAATGGTTTTCCAGTTACTAACCCACAAGGTCTACCAGAGATTATTCATTCATTGATTTTATGTGTCTGCAGCTTTTCCGCCCCCCACCCCCCAAAATAAATCATGCTCACAGCAGCTTACAGCAAAGCAAAGAGGGAAATAGTTCAAGCAAGCACTACAAATCAATTTCATAATAATATATGAAATACAATGCAATACAGTGGTACCTCGGGTTAAGTACTTAATTCGTTCCGGAAGTCCGTTCTTAACCTGCAACTGTTCTTAACCTGAAGCACCACTTTAGCTAATGGGGCCTCCTGCTGCCGCTGCACCGCCGGAGCACGGAGTTCTCATCCTGAAGCAAAGTTCTTAACCTGAGGTACTATTTCTGGGTTAGCGGAGTCTGTAACCTGAAGCATATGTAACCTGAAGCGTATGTAACCCGAGGTACCACTGTATACTGTAATACACAGTAACAATTTCATAATTATGTAGCAAAACAATTGTTTTGTTATTGGCATCCATCTGTCTCAAGAGAGAATGGAGTATGTCTCTGGGGGTGAAGTCAAATTGCTGTGATAGTAGCATCAAAGTGACGTCCCCGGGGTACAAGGCTAGGCAGTGCGCATGGAGGTCCTGGGCTGCCCAGATGACAAGACTCCTATCTCGGCCTTGCTGATGTGGTTCAAAGGAAAGCGAAGCAATACGTTCAGCACCAGCTTGGCTGCAGGAGCTGCCCGAAGGAGCCATACAGGGCACCATCCAACCAGGGCAGATGGGGCTCTTCAGCCTAGGAAGGTAGTCCATCTAGGACAAGGAAAACTCTGACCCTAAACCTCGGCTGCCTTGCGGGAGATCTTCAGGAGAAGAGAGCCCTACACAAATCTGGAGTGGAATCCCTATAGCAATCATAACACACAAACCCCCACATTTCAATGCTATAAATGTAACAAGATTACAACATTCAGCATCCAATAGCAAAAATAGCAGGAGCTTCAGTTTCAACTGGGGACCTTTTACATGCAAGGCATGTGCTCTGTCACTGAATCAAGGCCCTTTTCCTGCATAGGCCTCCCATTGTAGGTATTGACTGGCATATTGTGATACGTGTTTGACCCCCCCAAAAAATTAAAAATCAACAAAGATTAAGAGAGAATAGCATGCCATATAGACAGGGTTCGAAATTAGCAGGGTGCCAGGCGCATTTTGTGCCTAAAGAGTCTTCATTTGCAAGAACCTCAAAAAGTCTTGGTGCCCTTTTTTGCACCTGGCCGATACTCAAATATTACCGAAATATATGTGCTTTGAAGCCTCAAAGTGTATGTTAAGGATAAACAATACGTTAAGGAGTTTAACAATAAAGAGTAGAATGATTTGAAAACTAAAGTACGGTACCAATATTTTTATTGTAAACACCAAATTCAACATGTATTAACAATTTCTGCTAAAATGTGATATTAACAATGTGTCACTTATGTGAATTGGGTATTAATTCATGCTTATCAAAATAATAAATAAAAAGTGTTGCTGACACCCACCCACCAGTGGTGACTAGACATTATGCTTTGGCACCCACAACTCAGGTCCCAGAAGCCATTTGGCCCCTAGCTTTTCTGTCCCAGTTTCTAACACAACATATAGACATTTCTAGTGTTGCTTACTGTACAGCTGCCTCCTGGCCTGCTTGTTCCAAAAGCAAAACATTATTGAGCTTTTTGGATTTCCTTTCCATGCAAAGCCATCTTTGAAAAAGCACTGGATTGCACATCAAAAGGTTGGGGTGGGAGATTCTAACGGAGGATGTTCGTGCCATTAAAAAAAATGGTTTGCTTTAGTTTTTACAGCTCTGACTTCACCCTTCCTATGGAAGTGCTTGCGTTTCTACAGTATGTACAGTATGAACATGTTGCTATTAATATCTCTTGTGGCAAGGGGTGGCCTGGGCAGAACAGCATGTGTGAAAAGAGATCTTGTGCTAGGAGGTGACATGAATTTTGGATTGAGTCATTCTTCCCCATCTGTCGGGGCTCCCTGTGCAGACGCTCCCCGCGGGTTGAGGTAAGCCAACATGGGTTACAACTAGGCTCTCTAATGGTGCTCTTGTGTTTATATTAAGCGCCAGCACGACTTCCCACCTTCTGGTCTCATCCCACTTTAGTTCTGTAAATATTTTTGCTGCTCATATCTATTGTTGGCACAGAGACACCAGCTGAAAGTTCTCTTAAGCCTTTCATTGCATATATGGCTCTGTGCCAGTGAAAGCTAGACCTAAGCATCTTGGCCTCTTTCACTGCCTGGGGCAGATTCTCCCCTACCCTGTCCCCAGTAATAACTGATGTTTTTCTTTAAGCTAGGCAGGAATTTCCACAAGACAGGCTTTTGCCGCTGCTGTAAACCAGAGGGTACTTTGTTTTCTGCCATTTTAGCACACGCCATCCTGTCTTGCTTGTCAGAGTCCCCCCGCCCTGCTCCAGCATGCCTCTTCAGCTAATCCATACAGGATGCACATTTCTGTCGTGGTGCTGTTGATTGTCTTCAACAGCCATGCCAAGTTTCCCAGCATGAAGTGGCTGCTGTTAAAATATTTATCTGCCATTTAGTTGGCAGGTGGCATTTCAGAGTTCTGTGGTTACACCTCCCCCCCCCTTCCGAATCAAGCAAAGCTTGAAATGATGATTTGCACATGAGCTGAAATTGTGTATAATTTAGACGCACCAGGAAGGGTGGCAGCTGCGATAGAGATTGCTAATTGAGAATTATAAGAGTAGCTTTGATCCATAGATTTAACATCTTCATGTCAAGTCTAGAGTATTTTTGTGAATGAGACAAATGCAACACAACACCTTCTGCTTGTGAATTTCTGGATTGAATGTCACCCCCACATGTGAGTCAGTTATTATAAGAAAATTAGTATTTCACTACCCACAGTGTGTACTGTTGTTGTCTTCTCCCACAAATGTGTATGCAGCCATTTTGGGAAACCTAGTCATTTGAAAATGTCTTTGTATTCCTGTTGTCTTCGGGAAGCTGCCGGTCTTCTAATGTAGCATTGGTGTTATTATGAAGTAGAAGTTGTATTGGTGATCTACCAGATGATGACATTCAAGCAGCCTCTAAATAGACTCGCCCAGTAAGGGCCAGTATTGACCCATGACTGCCTAACAGTAATCCTATGGTTCATTCCTTCTCTTAACCAGACCAGCAGCATAACCCGAAGATATTTTACTGAAGCTAAGCAGGTTTGGGTCTGTTCAGTGCCTGGATGAAATTGCCCAGTCAACCTTTGAGTGACACCTTTAGCTCCCCATTCAAACCATTGCAGGCAGTATTCCCTATTAGCAAGCCCAAAAGACAATGGTAACTCCTTACACAAAAACCCTTGTCTCATTCTTTGGTAAACCGTTGTCTGTGAGAAGGATGCAGTTCACAGTGTTGAGAGATCCAGTCACAGATCTCCCACACAACATGCTTTTTTCTTCCTGTGTGAATTGAATCAAAGCAATTGTTTCATTAACAAATCAGGGGGGTTATTTTCTTTCCCAATTCTTGCTTGTGAAAGGATAGCTCTGGAAATGGCTATATATCTTTGGGTAACTTTATTACTTCGCAAGTTTGTATGGAGGTCTGATCTTCCTTGGGGTGAGAAGTAAGATACAAAAGTGATAGTTTGGCTCCCCTTTGCCTCCCTCCTGTCTTCCTAATATCTCTGGCTGAGATACATTCCAGCAATTCTGGTTATGTAGTCTGCCTTGCCCTTTCCTTCATTTTTCAGGTGGGCTGTTGTCCTCTTTTTTGTTATTATTAAAATGACACACCTGTTCATCTTAAGCAACAACAAAAATCATTTGTCATCTTATTTGTAAAAAGAAAGAAAGAAAATAATGAAAGCACATTTTTAAATGTTACAAAATTGCTCTGGTGAAAGGGCCATCTAGAGTAGCAGAAGCTATTTCCCAAAGTTCATCCCTGGAGAGGATTATGTCTGTCTGTCAAGGACATAAAAAATCCTTCCAAAATACAAACTCTCCTCTTTTTACTTCCCTTTTAGGCATACTCACCCCCTCCCCTTGTGAGCTTGCCTCTGTTATCTTGCCAAATAGTTAGAGAGATTGGAAGCCCTCATCAGGTGCATGCGTATGTGTGGTGAAATTGCTATATACCCACCCAGAGATTGCATTAAAGCTGGGAAACAATAGACCACCTAGGACTCTGATATGCAGCTTTGACTGACATTATTATCTAGAGAAATGGAAAAGACTGAACTTTCTAATTTTGGCAGGTTCAAATAAAAGTGTAGCTCCTTCTTTGCATATTTGCAAAACATGGTCTATAACATCATGTTTTCTGGCAGTGCAGATTAGGATTTCCTGAAACCCTAAAGTGTGTGTCTTGCATGGCTTTGTAACTGTCTCCTACATGGTTAGGAATCCATTAGGCTAATAAATAAATAACCGAGCAGCAGCTGCTCATAACCACAAAAATGAAAATACAGATTGCAGCAAGGCAAAATTTCGCAAGGGTTAAATCACATTTCTGAATCATGCCACAAGCAGTATTCAGTAACAATAACTCATACCTCACATTAATATAGTCCTGAGTTTTCAAAACATTCTCCATACATTATCTCATTATTTCTCACAACAACATTTTCAGGTAGGATCATATTATCCCCTTCTTGCAGAAGACAGTAGGGGCCATGGCTTAGATATCATGGTTTACCTGAGACCCCCGGATGAGTT
Source organism: Podarcis pityusensis (assembly GCF_964106645.2). NCBI lineage: Eukaryota > Metazoa > Chordata > Lepidosauria > Squamata > Lacertidae > Podarcis > Podarcis pityusensis. The sequence goes on from NC_138026.1 coordinate 21,065,381, forward strand.
GATTGTGACTAAACTCTTTCCCAGATTGTGCTTTTTAGGCAGTTACGTTGCATCAGTGCTCAAGGTGGAATAACCTCATAATTTGCTTAACCACCGAACTACCACTCTGTGCTCACACTGCAATAGAAGGTGTCATCCATTTAACTGGTCTCATCAGCTGTGCATACCACATATGCATTTTAAAGTGCCCAGTCGCTTGTTCGCTGTGTACAACAAATCAAGACTGTCAGTCAACAACTTTTGTTGATACGTTAAATAGATATCAGACTAGAGGACTATCAGTCCAGCTGGTTATTGGTATTGTTTACTGCATGTGGTCTAGAGAGAACTGGAGACTGTCATAGTCTGGGAGGATCAATAAAATACTGTTACTATTATTGTGGGTTTGATTGCAAACATGGTACTCAGGCCTGATTTGCCCAGACAAACCTGCTGTAAAAGAGCATCTCAGCTCTGTTGATCAGACTGTAGGCATTATCAGTGCCAAGAGAAAAGATGGCAGCTCCCTCCATTGTCACCATACTCGCATCCTCTTCCCTGCCCCAACCCAATGGCCTCACAGATGAGTGAGCAAAGGGCAAGTTGGCAGGTGAAATAACAAATACTTTCCCTTTAAAATCTGGTGTTGCCAGTTTTCAGCTCATTGCTATGTGGCTTATTCATGGTGCTTGATTCAACACAGTGGTCAAAGGAACTTTACTTCTCTGCCACAACTTGTCATTTCATGGCAGCTATGCATGAACAAAGCAGTGCTACATATAGTTAAATAGACCTGTCCCTGATTCGGTAGTGGGAGGGGAGTGTGACTGAGTTAAACTCCCCCTGCCCTAACAAGGGATCAGCACCATCACTAAAATTTAAATGGCAGCCGTGTGCAGGGTGGGTAGGACTTCTTAGTCCTTGCATGATCAGTTCTGGCCAGGGATATGGAGGTGTCAACACGACCATCTTTATATAGCAGGCAGAAGTTCTGATGCACCCATTCACATTTTAAAAGCACATGAGAAAGAAGGGCTCTGGAGCTGTGTGTTAACTTTGCCCATTGTTGATGCGTTCTCTGGCCGTGTTCCCCACTAGGCATTCAGCCAACGTGAGAAGAGACCCAAAGTAAGCAGCTACCACTGTGTGTGCAATGTGTTCTCTTCCACGTGAGAGAACCCAGAATTCCCTTACCTTGAGAACTCCATGCATAAATGTAGGCCTGTCTATAGGGCTCCTCTGCAGCCTAGCTGAATGCAAATGGAGCAGAATGGGCAGTGAGGGGCATGATTCTGCAGACTTCTCACATGTGTTGTTGACATGCTAGGGGTTTCTTTGAACTCCTCCTTCTCTATATGATCAGTTTCTGGTTTTACTTGTCTCCTGATTTTTCATAATCCAGCTTGATCTCCCCCCCCCCGCCTCAAAATGGGGGAAAATAATGTATAAAAACAATTTAAGTCAAGGTTTATGTGATCTGTCAAATGTGTCCTGTCTTGGGCTAAATGCAAGAATATTTCAAAGAAAGCACACCTGAGTCTTCCTGGGATGCTTGGCAACATGTTGTCATCTGAATGAGACCTGCAACCTCTCTCTTATTTCTTCTCCCCCTGCCTCACTTATTTTCTTGGGGTAGTGGGACGTCCACAGTTTACATTTACATTTACTGCTTATATTAAATCTTCTTACCAACGATACTAGCACACAATAATCCATTCTAAGTATGACTGTGAATGTGTGACAATGCACACACATATCCTTCTCTTTTGCTATGTTGTTAATTTCTAATATTCTTATATTGACCGGTAAATTGCAATTTATAATCATATTTGTTTGACTGTAACTTAGTGGCTGATAAGTGATCATTATAAAGATTGGGTTGGATTGTTTATGCGTATATGAACACAATATAATCAACTGAGGAGAGTAAAATCTTTTTTTCAGCAAATAAAGGGCAGGTGATATCAAATGGACTGGAAACGCAGCAATGTTAAGCATATTTTGACCATCCTGGTGAATTATTTGAAACCCTGTTCTGTAAAGCAAGCTCTGCTGCCACCCAATTTCATCATTTTCCCTTTTCAGCGCCTAAATGTCCCAAGGCCTCTCATAATGTTAATTACAGACACATTATCCAGTGCTGCAGGATTGCTGGTTGATGTCTCTGAAGCAAAGTTGTCAAAGCAGCCAAAGGCACAGGCTCGATGTAAAGTCCCTACGTGCTGTATGGATCAAAAGAGGACATGAGCAGGAGCATTTAACTTGCAAGCCTTGCAAAAACTTGCACTCGGTGACTGTCTGTGCTGGAGATGACAAGCAACTCAGAAGCCGAAGCCATATTGGGTTGTTAAAATGCTGATTGGCTCTCAGCAAGGACTATTAATAGCAAGTGGCAGAATAGTCATTCCCAAAATCACAACCGACAATGTATTCTTATTGCAATTGAGATTTGCAAAAATGAGAATCTTACCTGGAAACAGCATGAGTGAATAACTTCCCCTGACCAGGTAAAGCACGTACTCACGGTATTCAGAATAGAAGCAAAAAGGTCTGTGTTCCTACATTCCTTTAGACTGTGGTTCAAAACAGCTGCAGCTATATTTGGATTTTTGGCAGATGTTCATACTGTCTCTTTGCAGATAAATTTTTTTCAAGTATCCTTGAGTTTCTGGGATGAGTCAGCATGTCACCAGTGCAGCTGTATCTGGTACAGTTAAGCATCTCAGCCTTAATTGAGGTGTGACTGCCCTTCAGCCATATTATCAGAAGACAGTATTAGCTAAGGAATTAGTCATATGCTGAGCAAGATGTGATGGGGCGGGGGCGCTGCTGTGTTTGATATTAAGCATGCTCCATTCACTTACAAGGAAGGGATGTGTGGATGAGTGGAGTGGAAATTTTCCTGCCTTACTACATCACATTCTGTCACCCCAGATGCTTTTTCCCAAGGCCAGCTCAAGTCTAGCACTGGAACCATGTTTGAGGAAAAATTTATTGAATGACATTAGCCAGGAAGGTAAGATGAGGGAGTGTTTGGCTCCCTCGGCCACAGATATCTTTCAGAGTAGAATGGACCAGTGAGGTGTCACGGTTAAAGTGTTGGAGACCAGGATTCAAATTCCTGCTAGGCCATAAAGTTCACTGGGTGACGCAGTTGGTAGTCTGGTAATCACAGTCTCTCCCTAAACTAACTCTCAGTGTAGTTCTGAGGCTAAAATGGGGAGAAGGAGAACTATGTATGCCCTTTGAGCTCCTTGGTGGAAAGGTGGGCTATGAATGAACTGAGAGGCATTGCCCCTCTCTTTAGGCACCAGTGGGGCTACCATGTCACATCTATTTTGACTCTTAAGTTCCACTTAATTTTGGAAGCTCTTGGTGAGGTATATTTACCTATGCTTCTTCTAGTCTCTTGCTTCTTCTAGTCTCTTGCCATGACATTTGTTTGAAGGGAGGCGGAAGGGGCGGGGAATAGGCTCCAGCAGAGCCTCTGGGCTTCTACTTCATTCAGACAATTCCAAGTATGGATCTCAAATGTCCAAATGTTTGTTCTGTTTATGCCACCTGCTAAGGATAGCTTTTTCAGGTGGGAGAGTGCAGAGAACATTAGGTTGCCCCTTCGTTAAGGCCCACAGCATTGGAATATAATTGAGTAAAGTATGAGCAGCTGAGAAATTTAAGGATTTCCCCAGGACCCATCCAGAACAGGGCCACTATAGGGCATCACCCGATATCTCCCACAGCAAAGTTTTCCACTATGCAGCTGGGGAAACCTCTATTTCCATGCTTTTATGTTGGGCATGGGGAACCTGGAATCTGAACGTGGCCCTTCAGGCCTCTCTGCCTGGCCCTCAGGACTCCCCTTAGGCCACACAATTACCCTTGCTCTGATCATGCCTCTTGCTTTCCTGGATGGAGGATAGAATATGCGTAGAAACTACCCTAATATAGAAAGGTAAAGTTTACATTCATTGCTCAACCCAATTTTGCCTCTGGCCCCACCCACCACTGATATGTGGCCCCTAGAAAGTTGCCCACAAGGGAATGCATCCCCTTTGGACTGAACATGCTTCCCCACTTAAATGATGATCTCCCTTAAGTGATGGCAGATTATCTTGGATTAGGTATGATTCATTTTATGCTTAGCTACAAAGACTTTTACTGGCTCCACCAGGCACAGAGGCTCACCTGGCACTCATTTTGGCTGGCAGGAACACCCCATATATTTTGGGAATGCTAATGAAAGCCTTAATCCTTTTCCTATTTTTTTCTGTCATTATATTTTGTGTGTGTTTGTTATGCTGTGTATATATGTGTGTGCCATTTTAACTAACGTTTTATCGTGTTTCCACTGGTTTCTCTTGCACATTTCTTTTGTTTCTAGTGATGCTGAGTGTGGTCACATTGGCCTTTAGTAGAAAAAGTTTATACATTACGCAGCTGTCCACTGAAGTTTCTAGGCTTTGTTTCAACCTGCATAATGCAAGGTCAGACTTTACAGAGTGTATTCTGGCTTGCCAATTTCTATTTGTTCTTGATTTCAGGAACATGCGCTATTTGAAAGGGAAACATGCCGGTATTGCTATGTAATCAATTTGATTAAAATGTACGCACGCGTTAGTTTAGAACAAAGGCAAGCAAGGGAGAGACATGACAGCAGTCTATAAAATTATTATTTATCATTGTTTTCTCTCTTGGCTGACGCCTAGAATTTTAACTCTTTTCACATTAGAAAGTCCATCATGGCTCCCAAGCGTTTTGGCATAAATATACAAAATTCATATTCCAGTGTTTTAAAAAATTTAAAGCCTCTGTTGTTTTATTGGTAGTAGTAATATTGAGAACTTTTGTTTTTTGTTTACTTATTTGCTTGTGTCATCTTTTCTCTTGAATATATAAAGCGCAGCTTGTTTGTCTGTAACCGGATAGTCTTGTGTTGGCTGCCCTAGTTGCCAATTTGTCTGGATGACTCTGGGGGGTCTTTGCAGGCAACAGCATTGCTGGGAGGGTTACGCAATTGTAAGAAATTGGTCACTCATTCATAGTCTGGAATTTGAAGGATAAATGCAGTCCTGTTATAGTGCAGCTGGAAGTGTCTTGCAACAGACCAGCACCAAGGGAGCAAAATATTGCTTTTTAGTGTCCAGCGTTGGGTGACCCAAGGCTTGGTAGTGACCTCTAGGCCTGAATTACCACCACACAGATAACTACAGTAACAAACCACTGTCATGGGGATATTGCAGATAATTCTTAGAGGCCTCCGTATGTGGGCTTCCGAGCCTAGCCTTTAAAGACCAGCAGAGCATACCTGTTTTGTTCAGACTTCGGCAGCCATTTTTCAAATGTGCCACCATCTCAGAAACTCAGCAGGCTTGACTGGAACAGGAGCTGTTTTTGTGTTCTGGCAGGAATGCTACAGAACGGAAAGAAGTTTGATTCCTCCCGAGATCGAAACAAGCCTTTCAGGTTCAAGATCGGCAGGCAAGAGGTCATTAAAGGATTTGAGGAAGGTACTGCACAGGTATGCAGGATTATGCTGATGCTCTTTTCAGAACCGATAGAACAAGTACAATAATGAGGGGTTAACATCATAGGGAGGGTGGGAAGAGTGTCATATTTATAGTCTCAGAGCGGAGCGTAATGTGCATGGACTTGTATGCTGCTTTGAATATAAACAGCATTCAGCAGGATATGGCTGCAATCCTATGTACACACTTACCTGATGGGAAGTCCAGTTTAACTCAGTGGGATTTGATTCTGAGTAGACATACCTAGGATTGCCCTTTAAAGTTTTGGAAGCCAGGGGCATTACTCCAGCACTTCCTGCTTCAGCCTGTCGGAGCATCAATTGGCTATGTTCCCGCTATCACCATAAATTCAGCAGAGATCAACTTTTGCTGCACATCTGAAAATGCTCCAGGACCTACATTTGCAGTAATTTAAGGAATGAATCAAATAGCACCTTTTAAAATTAATCAACCAGTGATTTAGGTTCGCAGTGGTGCATCGTAAATTCAGTCTAAGCAACATGCTTGGCAACTGCCTACTTGCAGGCTCAGTCAGCTGGGAGTCCATACAGCCAATGTGAATAGGCCTTAAACATCCTGGGCAAAGTCTGAATTTAGTGCAGTGAATTTGCTCATGATTGTATCTTCCTCAGGTGTATGATCAACTGAGTGCCTCTGCAGCTGCTTCTGCTCTTCCTGGAGCAGAGCTTTACTTTTTAGATTCCTGAAGCTGCTATATTACCAAATATACAACCTCCAGGTGGAGTGCGGCAGAGAAAATTATTCAGTGTTTGTGAGGAATACCTTACTTTTAAGATGGCACTTTTCCCACCCTCATGTGTGTTTTACTCAGAGGTTCATTCCATTATGTTCAGTCATGCTTACGCCAATGAAATTGTTTCTAGGAGTGCAGTTTCTGCCATCCTAAGGCATCCAACCTCTCATTGATATCCTTCAATTAATTGCTTGCCTTGGTCAAGTGTCTGTTGGCTCCACCTAGTGGATTGTTGCATTGGGAATTACTGTGATGCCATTAATATATTATTTCCACCTGTTGGCAGATTGGCCAAAGTACCATTCTGCATAGCACTACTGCAAATTCCTGTGTTCTTCTGGTGGTGTTTGGTTGCTAGATGGCAAGCATGGGGAACCTTTGGCTCTCCAGAGTTTGTTGGACTCCATTTCCTAGCAGCCCAGTAGTCAGGGATGATGGGACTTGTAGTCCAACAGCACCTAGAGAGCCACAGGTTAGTCGCCCCTCCTGCATGGTATCTTGACCCCTATTACTTAAAAGATGGCGATTATGACCTGTGACTTCCTCACTGGAACCACTCTTTTTTAACATATAGCACATCTTGAAATGCTTGCGTTGCTGACATGTTCTGATCTTTTCTTTTGCTTCTCATTTTCTCTCTCCCATTTGCTATCATTTAAAAAAAATGCCAGATGAGCCTAGGACAAAGAGCAAAGTTGACCTGTACACCTGACATGGCGTATGGACCCATGGGGCATCCCGGAGTCATCCCTCCCAACGCTACTCTGATTTTTGACGTGGAGCTACTTAGGATAGAGTAAAGAGGAGCAACTGACTGAAAGCACCTGTTGATAACCACCCTTCTTTCCCCTTCCTCTGAATGGGAGGCATCTTCACTGAATTTCCATCGTTTTCACTCAAGCTCTCATGCCTACCATGCCTCGTCTGAGGGTTGTTTTCCCCACTTCTTCCTCCCTTTTTTACTGTTATTAGTGTTGGAATTTGTCCCCGATTAGATGCTTCTTTGCTGTAGAGACAGGAAAAAAAGATGGCTGTTACATCTGAGTTGTACATTTCATTTTAATTTGCATGTGAAGCTCCAAAATTGTGATTGAAACTATATATAATATATAAAAATATATAAACTTATAAATATATAAAGTTTACTTGCTGAAAAACCACTGCCTTATACACTTAAAGAAAAACACACACAAGGGTGCTCAGAAATCCAGTGTACATTTCGTACACGAGTGGGCATTAGCCAAACCAAGTTACCTGCGCTGCCACTTTCCCCTCAGTTTGTATGTTCTGCTTGCTGCTGTTTTAAAGAAAACATCTCACGTGATAACTTTCCAAGAAGAAAAATAAAATCTTGATACTTTATGGATTTCTGTGCTTTCTCATTTTTTTAAGCAGTTAAAAAAACTTAAGCGCAAGAATTCTTTCTCACTCCACTGGTAATATTGCTCCAGTTTTTGAATAATCGGATCTAATAACCAAAATTTTACTATAGGCACATAGACAGCTTCCTTCTACTGATTCAGACCATTGGTCTATCTGAATATTGTCTACACTGACTGGCAGTGCCTTGCCAGGTTCTCAGGCAGGACTCTTTCCTAGCCCTACCTGGAGATGCCAGGGATTGAGTCTGTGACCTTCTGCATGCAAGGCAGGTGTCCTGCCACTGAGCTTCGGTGCTGTAGTTGAAGTCCAGAAACAAGTGCTTTTCATGTATTACAGGCAAAGACCGACTGATGTTCGTCCAATCGCGCATGCGCACCCAGTGCCAAACCTGGAAGTGACACAAAAACGTCACTAAAAGGGCCAAACCCTTTACGCGGGCCCTGCCAATGTGAGCAAAACAAGGATTGCCTGTATTTGAATAATTAAAACTCTGTACAAAATGGATTTAAGAAAGGATACCGTGTTCTACACTCAAAATATACTCTGTAAATAATGGGCCACGTCCAGTGTCGTCAGATTTCTTTCTGCACAGAGAGACTTTATTTTCTCCTAGCTGTGGGCCCTTGTATGTCCCCAGAAGATTTGGGGGAGGTGTGCATGTAGCGGGTACTGAAAGGGAAAGGACAGGATAGCTCAACTTGCCTAGCTCATCATCATCTGTTCTGACAAGCTGTGTTTTTTTGAGGTTTCAGCCAGAGTCCTTTCCCATTACTTGCTATCTGGTCCTTTTGATTGATGATGTGCCTGATTGTAACCTGGGCCTTCTTACACCATTGAGCTACAATTCCTCCCATATGATTTTATCTCTGCTCTTTTTTGGGGAACTCATATGCCATACAAGCCCAGCTAGGCAATCTGTAAGTGATGGAACCCATTCAGGCTGACCAAAATGATACCCGCTTAGCTTTCACACTTGAGGTTAGTAGAAACACAGAAGCTAGAGTGGAATCACTGTGCAGGATTTGGGGCGGGTTTTTCCTCTTGGAAAATTAAATTACAAGCACCTTAACATGGGGGCGGTAAATCTTAAAAACCACCTGATCTTTTATATCCTGGCCTGATCACAAAGATCTTCGGGGGGGGGGGGGAGTCTGTATTGTTGATCCCCCCCTGGCTCAGATTAACAGTCCGTAACTATTACCTATGCAGCCAGCATAGTGGGGTCAAGGCTGTGAAATGCCCACCTTGCTAAACTTTAGGTTTTAACAGCATTTTAACGTAGTGTTGTGTGATCATTTTTGTATTTGTCCCATTTTCTGTGGATTGCTTTGATGCACACCACTTAGAAATGTGAATAACTAAGAAGTATATAGATGCCTCAAGCAGGAGGCAATAAAATGACAGGAGCCAGGCGTGGAGGAAGAGGGCTTAAGACTAGCATATAAGCTTTGGCTTGCTTTCTCAATAAAAATTAGCTTTGTTCAGGAACTTTCTGGTTTGAGCATTCTGCCCCTACAATCATGAGGGTCAGGAGCTAATCTTTAAGTTTTTGATCTGAGACTTACCTAAATGCTAAGCTTAGGCAACTAGATTAGTTATATCAGTGCACCCCATTCCACGTACTGTCACAAGTTGCAGATATATATAAGGATTATGATATTCATCAAGACAACCAAAGCATTAATTTGTGCTCTTTTCCTCTCAGCTTTGTTGTAGAATTATGCCAGTGTAATTTTCAAATAAGGGAATTCTGTTTCCTTCCATTGTTAACATAAAAGCATTTTAGAAGGATAAGCTACTTTCTGGGCAGTTTCTGGTGTAGCCTAAAAAAAACAAAAACCTTAAATTTAACTGCATCAACAGAATTGTACAAGGACATTAATACCTTGGCAAGCCACCCTTTCCCCCATTCCTTTTAAATTGGTCTCATTCCTTGTATTTTGTTGCACCACAAGGAAAATATTGAAGAGATTTCATCCAAATAACCCTCTAGGCACTTGCTTTCCATATCCTTGTGCAGAAAGCAAAAACTGTTTACTTTGTGTGCACACAGAGAAACAGGGCCCCTAAAATAAGCTCTAGAAGAGCAATCTGTGAATCTCCTCTGTCAATGAAAGCCCAAAGACACTGCTTTGCTGAGTAATCAGCACTAAGAACAGTTGGTTTTATATTCTCAGAGCCAAAGAAACATTAAAATCTGAATAAACACATAGTAACAGAAATTAAAAGGAAAATGGCATACTATTTTTATTTGTCAAATGAACAAAGTTAAAACTTAATTTTAAAGTTATGTCTGTCACTTAGAAGAGCAAGCAATATTAACAGCAAAACGAAAAGCCAGACCAGAAAAACATTGTCCAAAAAAAAATTGACACTGTCTCTGGATGGACACAATAAGCCTAGAACTTCTTTCATCTTTTGAAGAGCTTCACTGTAGAGATGAGTTTGTCGTTTTAGTTGTCCTTGCAGATGAACTATGGATTCAAAACCCAAGATAGTAGGACAGTCGGCCAGGCAAATAGACCACTGCAGCAAATGCCAAATGAACTCTGCTATTCTCTGTAACAAAGCTCTTTAAAATACATCTTGGAGCCAGTTCACTACCCTAATTGCATCAGACATTATTAAGCTGAATTTTTCCCTAAGGTTAGATGAACACTAGGCATAGTATCTCACTTGCAAACCTCATTCCCTACTTGCAGCTCTTTTCTAAAGCATATCTTCATGCCACTGAAAAAGACAAATTGTGAAAATACATTTATGAAACCAAAACACAAAATAAGTGTACTTTTCTAACAGATTAAATACAGAATTTTATCCTGGAATGTTTTACATGTTCTCACAACTGTAATGATTATATTCATTAAATATTCAAAAAGCCTTTTTATAAGGCTCTGAGCTGTAGGAGATTTCTACAAAAGTGTACCAAATTCTATGGCTAACCTTAATTTCAAAGGCAGGGCAGTCACGAGTCTTTCCAAAACTGGGATTATAAAGCTATATTTGCACTAAATCTAGCATCCCAAAATGTCCTTGCTCCAAACTAATCATGCACATTTTGTGGGGCACTTAGTTTAGAAACACCGATAGGATTTTTTAAAAGAAAAAAAAAGTCCAAAAGAGCCAATTCCTCATAGAGGTTATAATTTTTATTTTGGTGGGTCTGTATTTATTCCGTATTTCTCCTTCAGAAGTTTGAGCTGTTCTTCCTTCTTCTTTGTATCCATTTTTTGGAATGCCTGTAAAAAAACAAAAATATTATTAACAAAAGAACACTCTTTAGTCAAAACAGCTTCATCCCATCTATTTAATTCAAAGCAATCTCACTTTTTAATTTAAATGATTATCTTATCAATTTAAATGATAAACTGGTAAGTTGCCTTGCTACCAAGAAAAGCAGACACTTTATAGTAACTATGTTCCAAAACACATTTATTTAATTCCTCAGGAAAGGTATTTGGGAAAGAACAGCTTGACCCTAAATAATACTGCATAAGCAGCCTCATGTTGTGCCCATGCTGCTCTAAGATTTTCACAAATCAGGAGGTGGAACAGAGGAGAAATTGCTGGGTGCCCCCAGGCACACCTGTTAACAGGCTTTTATAAGGCATCTCCTCTCATCATCTGTGGAAAGATTCACCTCCAAGTAACCAAGCAAAGAAGCTTTGTGAACTGGATGAAAGAAATGTGATCCCTTTCTTTGTTTTAAGACATCAATGTGGTACAAGCAACTAAACTAACCCCCATTCCGCTGCCCCCCTTTTTGCTGGCATTTTAACTTCTGCGGAAAAAACCCACATTTGTCCCATAGACAAGACAGATGCAGGGCTTCTACGAGACATATCAAGATCTGCACAGATTCAGTCAATCAATCAATGCACAGATTAAAACCCTGACGTCTTTGTACCTGTTCTGACCCTCAAGAGAGATTTGAACATAAATGCCAGTTATGTTAGTAGCCAAAGCAGCTCAAAACTAAGATGCTAGACTGAGGAGTCAAACCATTCAAATCATTTGCTCATTTTCTTTCTGTGGTACACAGAAATCCAGACCTTTCCCACAAAGTTATTTCAGAGTCTGCAACAGTGAGTTAAAGCATTGAAACAACAAGCCTCCATCCTGCCTGCTGGTTCCTCGTCCATACAGTGGGCTGGACAAACCTAACACGTATGGAAATCCTGTGAGATTGTGCATTTTCCCGTCCACTCTGAATACTCTGGCTGGGGCATTCAGTCAATACCTTGCTCTGAATACGCAGCCTGTATTGAACTTGTTCTGTTCCGAGTTTGATAAACACTTTTCAAGAATGATTCAGGTTTTTTGATTTACACAAAATACAGATTCACTTCAATTTTCAGCCGAAGTAGTTTAGAGGATATTTGCTTTAGAGAACCTTAAGGGACACACAATCTGATTAGAAATAAACAGGACTGGAAGAGTCCTGTTTCCTTCATACAAGCCCCTGCTATTGAGGGTAAATAAAGAGGAAACACCCCAATTCACTTATACTGAATTATTCCAGCACTGTTTTCACAATGATCCTATAAAAAAGTTAATCTCATGTTCAAATGTTTTAAGAAAAGCTCTTGTACTTGCCCTGTTTGCATTATAGTACAAGACAACAAGGTATCTGTTGCACACGTTGAATCCTGACAGATGGTCACAAGCATTCTTGGCATCAAAGATATCTTCATAGACAACATAGGCTGTACCTCTAGTCTCAGGAGTATTTCCTCTGTAACAAAAAACAAAACAAAAAATGAATGTTAGCAAAAGTTAAGAAAAAAATCATGTTAATATTTACACCTCTTTGTTGTAGTCACTGTTACATTCTGACCCTAGGAAAGGCAGTGACATCAATCCTATGCTGTCTCACTTGGAGGTGAAGCCAATGAAACTGTGCATTAGATTGGGCTGCGTACAGTAACAATTTTCTCACAACAAATTGCTCCCTTTTGGGTCTATTAATTATCCTCCCTGTAAAAAAACAAAACAAAAAAACCCAACCCAAACACACACACAACCAAAACTCTCTACATAATTCTAATATTTTCACTCACGGAATATCCCCCATATTATCTATATCTCTATGTACATTGCCTATATTGGTTTGTTCCCCAAACAGAATTCAAATCAAGTGGGCTGATATATTTAGACCCCCAACTGCTTTATTTTACATTGAAAGCTGCAATAATGATCTGTCAGTCAACTAGAAACTACTTGACATAAGTAAGAAAATTCTAATTTCTATGCTTTGTTTGGCAACGTACAACAGACTTACACTCTGATTTGTCGAATCGGTCCATATTTTCCAAAAATGTCATACATTTCTTCTGCTGTGATCTTATACGGTAAGTTTCTGATATATAAAATTCGATTCACTTCAGGGGGCAGACGGATCTAGAGTCGGTAAAAATTACAAACCAGAAACAAATTAGCAACATGATTTCTTTGTATGGTATGTAGATATGTAATCAGAGAATAATTTTAACTTTGGCACTGCAGAGGGTTGGACTAGATGACCCTCAGGGGTCCTTCCAACTCTATGCAATTCTATGACTCCGCCTTGTTGCGAGTGCTATCCAGGTCATCCCCAGCCAGCTTTGCTAACAGAAAAAGCACGACTCCTGGTCTCTACATCGGAGAAAGGTTGGAGGGTGTGTAGTTATGCAACCCCTGAGCCAAGGAAAAGAGCAACTATACAACCTTTAGAAGACATTCCAAGGCAGCCCTGTATGGGGAAGTTTTAGATGTTTTATTTCAATCAATCAATCAATCAACATTTACTGGCATAGAGGACAGGACCATAGGAGTCGACAAATGAAAATTGGCATCTGTTCACAAGAGGAGATGCTTCGGGAGAAAAACCATAAAGGCCTAGTGGAGGGTTTAATCTTTTATTGTGTTTTTATATATGTTGGAAGCCACCCAGAGTGGCTGGGGCAAACTTGTCAAGTGGGTGAGGAATAACAACAACAACAACAACAATGGCAGCCCTACAATATATGGGGGTGCCCTTCAGAGCCCGAAGGCTAATAATACTAATGGTAGCCCCACAACATATGGGGGTGCCTCCCCAGAGTCCAAAGTAGGCTAATAATAATAATGCTCACCACAACATATAGGGGAGCCCCCTGAACCCGAAGACTAATAATAATAATGGCAACCCCACAATATATGGGGGTGCCCCCCCCCGAGCCCGAAGGCTAATAAATAATAATAATGACAGCTCCACAACATATGGGGTGCCCCCCAAAGCCCGAAGGCGGCTAATAATAATAATAATGGCAGCCCCACAACATATGGGAGTGGCGCCCCCAGCCCGAAGGAGGCTACCCCAGCGGACCCGCTTCACGCCCTTTCCCACGTGACGCGCCCTCCTGAATGCCCCGAAGGTGGAGGAGGAAGAGGCGCAGAACCAGACGCGGAAGGCGGCGAGAGAGAGAGGCAGAAAGGAGAAGCGGAGTCGGAAGCGAGGAAAGGGCAGCCGACGTGCAAAATGGCCCCGCCACGCACAGGAGAAAGGGAAAGGGGGGGGGGGTCCCAGCTTACATTGGCGCGTTTCGCCGCTTGCATCGCCATGGCGGCGGCCTTGTGTGGGAAGCTGCTGCCGCCGCTGAGGGAAACAGGAGCGTCGTCGGGGCCGCGACTGACCAGGCGAGAGGGCCGCGAAGCCTCAGTACAGCCACAACCCCGTCCTGCGCCTGCGCCGAAAGAAGGCGCGCGGGGAACATCCGCTTCGCTTCGCCTCTCTCCCGGATATGACGTCTGACTTCCGACGCTCCGCCATAAGAGTGGCTGGGGATGGGGTGGATAATCTGGAGCGGATCCAGTTGCTGCTGATTCTCCCCCCCCTCCCCTTCTTCTTCTCCTTTTGAAAAAGATGCTTAAGTCCAAAGCTCAGCAGCCGAAGGAGGCAATTTACTGCAGGAGAAAAAGTTAACCTATAAAGGGGAGGGAGGAAGTCCATGGGAACTTACGTAATTCTTGTTTTGTTTTGTTTTTGATGTAAAAAGTGAGGTTTCGTCGATATCTGATAATTGTCTCCGATTATATTACCTGGGCAGCCTGGCCATTCTTTTGTGTTTCAGTTTTAAAAAAATAAAGTGATACAGAAAAAGAAGAAGGAAAGGGGAGAGGGAGAAAAACAACAACACAGATACATATAAAAACGAAAATATACAAAAAAGGTAGCAATACAGTGGTACCTCAGGTTAAGTAGTTAATTCGTTCCGGAGGTCCGTACTTAACCTGAAACTGTTCTTAGCCTGAGACACCACTTTAGCTAATGGGGCCTCCTGCTGCTGCCGCACTGCCAGAGCACGGATTCTGTTCTCATCCTGAAGCAAAGTTCTTAACCTGAGGTACTATTTCTGGGTTAGCGGAGTCTGTAACCTGAAGCCTATGTAACCCGAGGTACCACTGTATATGATACTGTATTCCCATACATTCTTATATAAATTGGTATAGTGTTATTGTCCTAGTGCAGGCATAGGCAAACTTGGCCCGCCAGATGTTTTGAGACTACAATTCCCATCATACCTGACCACTGGTCCTGTTAGCTAGGGGTGATGGGAGTTGTAGTCCCAAAACATCTGGAGGGCCGAGTTTGCCTATGCCTGCCCTAGTGCTTATGTAAAAGCTAATAGCCTACTAAATTTTGCATAAACTCATTCCAAATGCTATCGTATTTATCCATACAGAGTCTGCGCCTGTAAGCAGTCTGTTCATAAATTGCCATTGATGTCATATTGTCAGTCCATTGATTGAAGGGTATAGCATATCTTTATTTTTCCAATTCCTCAGTATCAATCTTTTGGTCACCGTTAAGGCATATCCATTGTCCTGTTGATAATTTCCATACTGTAGGTATATAGTTCAATAAAATATTCTCCGCTGAAAGATTTAACTTTTTCTGCACAGTCATATAGTTACACACTCCAGCACTTTCTCCCAAAGCTTGTTAAGTAAAGAGCACTGTGCAAACATGTCTTTCAGAGAGACATATTTCAGAAAGCCTGAAATGATATGATTTAGCCACAAGAGGGTAGCCACACAGTGTATTGTCGATTAAATGCTTTGGGAGTATTATTCCGCCAGGTGGCGCTGGTCCAAGCCTGCGCGGGAAATTTTGGATTTCCGCCTAAAGTCAGCAGCAAGACTTAGAATAGCAATAATGATAGACTGCCAACTCCATTGCTTGAAGATGAGATAGTCTGGTTCCTTAGATGCACAGGAAGCAGAAGATGCCACAGATGTTTTATCCCTGCCTGCCTCTCAGCCTTACATGTCTGAAACACAAAAGCAGCAGAAATAACCTACAATGAGCCTCTGTTGCCCAGTATGAGCCAGGGGTCTACATACCCTCAACACTGACTGACATTTCTTCACATGTAGCTTGAGGACCATGGGACAATATGTCCACAGATCTCCTTCCCATAGGTGATTGAATGTGAAAATTATTGTTACTGTGTTCATTAGTCAGAATCTTTATTTGTTTGCAGCAATGGGATTACTATTACAATCAAACCAGCCTTTTACCCAATTTCATTTTATGAATCTGAAATAAATAGGGAAGGGAGAAAATTGAGACCCCTCTCCACACATTACTAATAACCCCGTGTAGTATTTATGGGTTTTTTAAAAAACTTTTTATTAACACATACTGCATTACTTCATTAATTTAGACTCATGGGCTTAATTTTTTCTGTACGGTTTTTGCATGCTTGAAAAACAAGGTACTGCTTATTAATGAACAGATAGATTGCTTTTCAAAATTCCTCCATAAAATGAGCATTTAAAAACTTTGTGATTTTAAACTTTTATCCTATGATAAAATAACTGCTTGGAATGACATAAATCTTCAACACATGTCTAGAAATAATAATAATAATTATTACTAAACATTTAGAAAAATCTAAAATTTTCAAAGCACTGCGCACATATTGATAGTAAAAATGGCCCTTGCCCCCAAGCTTGCAATGATACACATGATACAAAAGGGAAAAGGAATGGGGAGGGAAGAGGAAAGCAAACATTTGAAGCCAATGGATGGGGCCAGGCCCAGTGGTGGAGGAATCCTCTCCAGCACCCGGGGCGGTGCAGCCCGTGCAGACTGCGCATGTGCGGCATCTCACGCGTGTGCACTCCTTATGGAATGCCGCACATGCGGAGTCCATATGGGCTGTCGCTCGAGCGGTATCCCATATGGACTGCACATGCCCTCGGCCGTTCTACAGCTGGGGGGAGGCAGGGGCCATCTTGTCACCCCTCCCAGAGTGGCACCCGGGGCAGCCCGCCCCCTGCACCCCCCTTCCTACACCCCTGGCCAGGCCAGGCCCTGGCCACCCCTGGTCTTCTTCTCCAATATGTGAGCTGCATTTTTGTGTAAGCCCATCTATGTTGGTACCTTTTTCTTAGAAGTGCTTCTTGTTTTTCAATATAGGACTTGAAGGCAAGGGTAAGCAACATCTCCACAATTAAGAAATTCTTGGAGCCAGGCAGCCAGAGGAAATTTGAATTAGACGACAAGGCTCTTCAAGAGATCAGGAAGACTTTTAATGTCTGAGAACATCTGCTATGAAGATCACTACAAATACTGGTATGATTTTAACAAATCTGTGTGACTTCTCTTTTACTAGTTGGAGGATTAACAGTGTAGTCCTATTCATGTCTATTCAGCATTAGTTCCATTTGAATTCAGTGTAGCTTACTTCTGGGTAAATGTAGGTATAGGATTGGAGCCTAAATCCGTAAAATAGTATTTCCTCTTGCTTCCATAATCTCAAATGCTTTTGATTGCAAACTCTTGAAAAATGTAGTAGATGAGAACTCTTTTGTGAAGATTCTGAGGCCTCCTTTAGATATTAGTCTAATGCAACCTTCCCAAACCTGGTATGAAACCTTCCAGGGGTTTTGGACTACAGCTCCCATCAGCCACAGCCAGCATGACCAGCAGTCAAAGAATGAAATTGCTAGAGCCAGCAAACATTTGATATTGTGCAAGGATTTTTTTCAGCCGGAACTCACTGGAACTGAGTTCCACCACCTCTCTGGTGCATTCCAGAGTTCAAATGCTACTGAGTAGAGAATCACCATAATGGCACTGTGTAAATCCGCAAAAGGAGATGATGATAATACTGTGTGATGGTACAATAAAATGAAATAAAGCATTCTACAGCGTTTGTACTTCAGTGCCATGTTTAACATGTCTGTTTGTAGCACCCTGCTTGTGGTTAACGCTTAGCTGGAATGAAATATTCAACGCAGCAATAGAGAAATTAAAATAATAATTTATTTGTCAGACAAATAAATGAGAGGCACAGTGGTATATGGTTACCAAGCTCTGGCCTGCTCTCCTGCCATTATGGCCAGCACTTCTATTCCCTCAGCCCAGCCCCCTTGCTCCTCCTTTGGCTGCCTCTGTCCAATCAGCCTGGTTGAATTTCCTATTGGCTGATTGCTATAACCAATCCTAAAAGATACACCCATTTCCTATTGCCTTTTATGGGATACAAAAAGCTATATATTCTTCTATCTATAAATGACAAATAAGTAGTCATATATCTTACATTTGTCTCAACAAGGAACCTTAATTATCAGCTCACCTCTTGCCCTCCTTGCCCTATTGCCCTCCAAAACAGATGGTTAATAGTTTTAAATTTTTATCTTAAACAGATGTCAGAGATCTTGGGTTCACATTCTCATGCATCATCAATGAAAGATCTCCTTTTTGAAGGTCTTTAAACAAAGGCCTGACAACCATATATCAGGAGTGCTCGATGGCGTCTCCTGTCTGGCAGGGGGCTGGGCTCATTTGCCCCTCTGGTCTCCTACAGCAATATGACTCTATGAAATAAGAATTTAACATTTCTTTCTTTCTAGATCCTTTGCATAATTACATTTAAGCCAGTATATTTCATACATTATCATAGATAGCTTTTTAGAAGAATAAACCTTCTCAAAGTAAAAGGAGGGAATCAGTTTACAGCCTCAAAATAAAAATAGGAAAAAAGCCTCTTCTTCTGTTTACACTTCTCCAGCCAGTTGCTTTCTTTTCCATTTGCTCTTGGCCTTTAACCTTAGAAAGATATGGCTCAAGGCACATGGTTTTATTTTACTATTTACCAACTCTTAATTATGTAGGGTGGTGTAACCTTGCTCTCAGCCTGTAATTCCCTTTTTACGACTTTGAGAATTGTTTTCTGCTATAAATCAGGGGGCCCCCTTGTCCAGGAGGATAAACATCTTGCCAAAGTACTTAGGCAGCTGGTCTTCTGCCTGGCATAAAACATTTGAAAATCTTTAAGCTCATTTTAAAATACAGACCCTAATCAAACTATAAGCCTTGATAAAAATGCAGGCTATGATTAGATGCCTCATTCCCCCCTTTCAAGCTCAAGGACCTTCATCCCAAGTGTCCTTGATAGCTTGACCTTCATCATATTCCTGAGGTAAAGCTCTATATAGGGCCATGATATGAGGTAGAGTTTCATTCGAAATCATCTTGCTAATTGTACTTCTAAAACATGAAATGATACATGGCACCATACATAAAACCATTATTACTACCGTCAAGAAAAACAAGCAAGACAATAGTATCCCTTTGAGTCCCGCAACATTAGGTAACCAGTTGGTGAGCCATCCCATATCCCATCCTTCCCATGTTTGTACTGGGACATGTGCTATACTCTCCATCTTTGTGGCCAACACACGGATTGCCTCACCATTATCAGAAATGTTAAAGCAACAGGCATTCCCTGTCAAGTTCAAGACTCCACATAGGCCTCCCTGCCTGGCAAGTACATAATCCATTCCCATTTTCAGCTGCAAAATGGCGGCTCTACTTTCATCCAGCTGTTGTGCAATAAGTCTCAAACTCTGGGCTGTTGCATTGGTTACAAGTTCCACTACTGCTTGCAATCGAATTATTCTGTTTAGATTATAAATAGGATCCCGTGCCCCTTGTATGAGCTCACCAGGATTCCAGGAGGCAGGATCATAATAGGCTATAATGCGCTCTGGTGGCCAATCATCAGTATCGCTCCAACTTTGGGTACTTCCTCCTGCTATATGAGAAATATCAGCGTTTCTTCGTGTACGCTTGGCCGAACTAGTGGGCATAATCCACATTGGTGGTAATACCCATCCCAGGAAACAAGTCCCACTCCATTTGGAAGGGAGCTTCTTGTATGCCCATTCTCCACATATCCACCACAACCATCGGGTCTGAGGTTTTTGGTACGTGGAGTGCAGAAGGCGAAATATCAAAAGGGGTACAGAGTTCGCAGTGCAGTATGTTAGATTGCCTTTTTCTGTCACAGTTATGTTCCATACCACTTTCCATGCATGAATAAAAGGAGGTGCACAGGGCAAGGTATTCCGAGTTCGATAGGTAGTACCGTTTACCCAGGTTTGACTATTCTTAATATAATCCCAAGTATAGTGACAATGAGAAGAGCCTATCATGGTAGGATCAGCTGCATCTGATGATTTATGTACACAGAATTCCCCTTGCACAGGTATAACTCGTATTGGTTTAGTTGAGTTCCATCCGGGGAAATTCTGTACTTCTGTTTGGTGTGGCATTTCGCTTACCATACCAATGGCATTTAATGGTATCGGTAATAAGGGCATACCTCCCTCTGAATCATCTGGCCCAAGAGAGCAAACAAGGCAATTGGTCCTATTTGCAACATTGGCTACCATCTCAGCTAAGCCTACCCACATATTGTGGTCATGGCGGAATCCATATTTAGTAAATTTGGTCAGATTCAAGGACCCTTCCCCTTCCCAAGGGATCAGGATTAATAATAAAATCATGTTGATGTGTAGTATATGCATTCCTTCCACAAAAGATTACCTTATTGTGATAGCATAAAAATATTAGCCCCAATATAATTCCCCCAGTGACAGAAATGGGGAACCACCAAGACCAAAACATATATCCCAAGGATCCCCAATGAGTAATATCTCTGATAATTGTTCCACAAGGGGGGGGGGGGCAGTCAATTAATTGTATTAGAGAATCTTCCCGTTCACAATCGCTGGTTTAGACGCTCCTCAAGCTTCAGGCGTGCGCAGGTCAGCCAGCTTCCAGGTTGTGGCTGCAGCAGGCCGGTCGTCTAATGTTGCCCGTGACCTAGCCCGTTCCCCGTAGGGCTAGATACAGGGGTTTTTGGAGAGAGTCAGTTTTAAAGGATTAGAGGGGTCACCTTTGCACGTCCAACTGCCTTCGGACTTCTTCAAACGGGAGTGATGAATCCAGGGGGTCACCTCAGCTACCTTCACCGCTGTTGGAGTAGAGAGCAAGACGGTGTAAGGTCCACGCCACTTAGGTGCAAGTGGATCACGTTTCCACTCTTTCACCCATACGCTATCGCCAGCCTGGAACTGATGAATCGGCTCGGCAATGCTGCACGGCGTGCACTCGAGGGCCCACCTGTTAAGAGAAACAAAAACACGGGAGAGAGATTGCACTTGTTCCTGTGTCACATGGTCTCCTATTTGTTTGAGGTCAGCTGGAATATCCTGAACAAAGGAGGGCGGCCTCCCATACAGGAGCTCAAAAGGTGACAACTTAAGTCTTTTTGTGGGTGCACACCGAACACGAAACAGTGTTATGGGTAACACATCTACCCATCCCAATCCTGTTTCCTGGGTTAATTTTGCCAATTGGGTTTTCAGAGTCCGATTCATTCTTTCAGTTTTCCCTGAACTTTGAGGCCTATATGCTGCATGCAGTCTCCATTTCACTTGTAGGACTCGACATACTTCTTGTACTACTTGATCAATGAACGCTGGCCCATTATCACTTCCAATGCATCTAGGTAACCCAAACCTCGGGATCAATTCAGTGAGGAGTCTCTTAGTTACCTCTCGTGCCTTTTCAGTTCGGGTGGGAAAAGCTTCAACCCATCCGGTAAGAGTATCTACAAACACAAGGAGATACTTGAATCCCTTAGAAGGGACCAGCTCTGTGAAGTCCACAATTAGGCTTTCCATGGGGACATATCCCACATGTTGGATTCCAGGAGGTTGTACCGGTCCCTGCCTGGGATTGTTTTTAGCACAAAGAACACATTTCTGTGAAATGCAAGTTGCTAATTGTGATAGGTTAATAATATACAACTTCCGACTGAGACTCTCTCTGGTTGCAGTACCGCCAAGGTGAGTAGATTCATGATAATTTCTTACAATTGTGCCTGCTAGGTGATGAGGTACATAAATCCTATTGTCCGGCAGGATCATCCAACCGTCCTTCACAACCGCTCCTTCCTGTTCAGCCCACTTCCTCTCTTCTGGGGTATAGTGAGGTTTAACTTCTTCTGGAACTACCTCTGGTATGAGGGCTGCTATAAATCCTCCCACAGGCTTTTGGGCTGCCTCTCGGGCTGCTTTGTCAGCAGCATGATTTCCTCTGGTTATTGGATCCCTTCCTCGTCCATGACCTTTGCAGTGCATTACAGCAATCTGTTCTGGAGCCCATACTGCTTCCAACAGGATTTCTACTTCAGGTCCATATTTCAAGGCCTTCCCGTGGGCTCCGATTAGACCTCTTTCTTTCCATAGAGCACCATGTGCATGCAGGGTTAAGAAGGCATATTTAGAATCAGTATAGATGTTTGCCTTACATCCGGCTGCCAATTGCAGAGCTCTAGTTAAACCTGTAAGTTCAGCTTTTTGTACTTTTGTGCTTTTCGTGACCGTGGGCTCCTGGAAGCCTAACTTTATGGAGTCCGGTCGTTCCTAGTCTTGGGTAAAATCCTCCTCTGCCAGTCCAATGAAATTGTCCCTACTCCGTCCTTGTCCAGGTCTCTGATATCTTCCATCTCGGATCATTCCCCGTCCCCGTCCCTGGTTTCTTGGGCCGGAGCCTGGGCCTGGGCCTGGGCCTGGGCGTACTTCTTCCAACCTCAGGGGTTCAGGACACTCCCGCTTCCAATGACCCTCCTTCTTGCAATTTGCACATTGATTCCTTCCCAGTGGTGGATTCCTTCCCCGCCCTCTCCCTCCATTTAAGGGGCGGTAGTCTTGCTTCACTGCTGTGGCTAACATCACCATCTTTTCCTTCTGCCACTTCTTCTTCTCTTGCTTCTCAGCCTCATCCCTATTCCGATAAACTCGGCGTGCAATGGCCATAATTTGGCTCATCAGCATCCCTTCGATGTGGAGCATAGGGTGGAGGTGGAAGCACCTCTTCCTCTGGTCCCTCAAAAATGGGTTTGAGTTTATTTGGCAAGATTCCTTTCCTAGCTTCGGCTTTTACAGCCAATAATTTGCATCGTTTGACTTTGCATTCCCTTATCCATGGAGGATTTTTATTTAATGTGCTCAGCCAAGAATCTATATATGAAAATTGTTCTGGGCACCCTCCAGTTTCTTTGGCGATGTTAGACCAAAGTTTGCTTACTAAATTTATATCAAAGGTTCCCTGAGATGGCCATTCAGTATTTTGTTTCGGCCACTCTAATTCACATAACGTTCTCAAGCGCTCTGGCGTCATTTTGACTCCATATGCCCCTGAGAAGGCTTTCTTAAAATTATTTAACATACATTCAAGAGGTGTATTTTCCCCCTTTGAACCCCCAACTCCCATTGTATGGCCCTGTGAAGTATCCACTCAGTCACTCACACACATGCTTCGTGAGATTCCTTGCCCGGGTGAAGTCGCCTTACCGGGAACCGAAGTACTACCCACTCCACACTCAGGTCAGCTACAAATTGTACTTTCTCACACATACAATGCGCTGGATACTTCACCATACTCTACCTCCCAACCTTTCCCTTTCCCTACACCAGATCACCATCTGATGTACCCAACCACCTAGCGTACTCAGTTCCCCTTTACTGAGACGCAGAAGTTTGATCAAGACTTCTCTTCCTCCCAATTAATTGGAGGGCCAAAAACCCCTTAGTGCACTTACCCTTAGTTGGTTGCCTGTTTATTTCTCTGGTTCCCCCCGGTCCGTCGCCGTCGGTGGGCAGGGTATCAGACAGACGAGACTTCTGCGTTCCCCTGGAAAAAAACTTTCCAGTGCGCGCTGGGTAAGCAGTGAGTGGTCCTCTCTCTTGTACCCTGCCCAGTAAGGCGAAGGGGCTGCGTTCCAGCAGACCACTTATCCGAGTCACAGGCACCATAAAATGTAGCACCCTGCTTGTGGTTAACGCTTAGCTGGAATGAAATATTCAACGCAGCAATAGAGAAATTAAAATAATAATTTATTTGTCAGACAAATAAATGAGAGGCACAGTGGTATATGGTTACCAAGCTCTGGCCTGCTCTCCTGCCATTATGGCCAGCACTTCTATTCCCTCAGCCCAGCCCCCTTGCTCCTCCTTTGGCTGCCTCTGTCCAATCAGCCTGGTTGAATTTCCTATTGGCTGATTGCTATAACCAATCCTAAAAGATACACCCATTTCCTATTGCCTTTTATGGGATACAAAAAGCTATATATTCTTCTATCTATAAATGACAAATAAGTAGTCATATATCTTACATTTGTCTCAACAAGGAACCTTAATTATCAGCTCACCTCTTGCCCTCCTTGCCCTATTGCCCTCCAAAACAGATGGTTAATAGTTTTAAATTTTTATCTTAAACAGATGTCAGAGATCTTGGGTTCACATTCTCATGCATCATCAATGAAAGATCTCCTTTTTGAAGGTCTTTAAACAAAGGCCTGACAACCATATATCAGGAGTGCTCGATGGCGTCTCCTGTCTGGCAGGGGGCTGGGCTCATTTGCCCCTCTGGTCTCCTACAGCAATATGACTCTATGAAATAAGAATTTAACATTTCTTTCTTTCTAGATCCTTTGCATAATTACATTTAAGCCAGTATATTTCATACATTATCATAGATAGCTTTTTAGAAGAATAAACCTTCTCAAAGTAAAAGGAGGGAATCAGTTTACAGCCTCAAAATAAAAATAGGAAAAAAGCCTCTTCTTCTGTTTACACTTCTCCAGCCAGTTGCTTTCTTTTCCATTTGCTCTTGGCCTTTAACCTTAGAAAGATATGGCTCAAGGCACATGGTTTTATTTTACTATTTACCAACTCTTAATTATGTAGGGTGGTGTAACCTTGCTCTCAGCCTGTAATTCCCTTTTTACGACTTTGAGAATTGTTTTCTGCTATAAATCAGGGGGCCCCCTTGTCCAGGAGGATAAACATCTTGCCAAAGTACTTAGGCAGCTGGTCTTCTGCCTGGCATAAAACATTTGAAAATCTTTAAGCTCATTTTAAAATACAGACCCTAATCAAACTATAAGCCTTGATAAAAATGCAGGCTATTGTCAGAGTTGCTTCCAGATCCTAGCTCACAGAGGATCACGCTAGCCAGCGATCATTAAATAAAAGTCTTTATTGAGTTACAGTTTCCATTCTCAAGCTGCTGCGTGCAACCCTACGTCTAATGGTTAGATCGGCGAAGCTCCATCTGAGTCTCCGCCCCTTGTACACCAACTTAATATCCTAGCCTTGCTCCACCTTTTCCGCCTGACTGTTCTTCTCTGGGTCCCTCTGCCCCCCGGGGTCTCTTCCTTCCGGGATTCCTCTGACGCTGACCCCCCTGACTCTTCTCCCTCCTTTCGGCGGGCTTTAGGACCTGGCTCCCTTTCCGGGCTGCCTACTGCGCCACCTTCCTGTGCATTTGAACTTGGCGCGCGCGCCCAACCTTCCACCTTCCGTCTGACCGTTTCTTCGCTCCCCGATGGAGGTGTGGCCACTCCTGACTCGTGCCCTCCCCCCTGTTGTGAGCTGCCAGCGCTTGATCCCTGGCGCCCTTCCTCTTCCCTGCTCTCTGGCGGTGACGCTGGTCCCGATTTCCAACTGCTCCCCTCTGAGTCCCCTCTGGCTCTATCTTCCTGGGGTGTCCCCCTAGGCTCCCCCCTTGCCCTGGCCACTGGTGCTCCTTTCTGTGAATCTTCTGATTCACTGGAAAGACTCGGAGATCTCGGGTCGTCGTCATCACTCATCTTTTCTTCTGCCTCCTCCCCCTCGCTCTCTGTTTCCTCCCTTGCCCTTGCCTCTGCTCCTGAACCCCTGACAGCTATGATTAGATGCCTCATGTTCTGTCATGACTAGTTCCTGTTGTACTTTGCGTAGATGTGACGGGATCTGTGTGGTCCTGCTGGATCAGAGGCAAGCAAAAGATATCCTATTAATGTACTCCCTGCCAGAAAATGACCTGTTTTCATAGCCTTCTACAGCAATTAGTCTGACCAGCCATAGCAGCAATTCTTTACCAGTCCACCATGCTATACTCAAGGAACGTTCTTCTCAGTTCTATGATTTGTCACAAATTTGTCAAAGCCAGACAACAAATATGTGGTTTTCACTTGATCATCCAGATCAGGTATCTTACATAACAAATCAAGAATAATTTCTGGATTGCCTGTAGAAATCCAGTTTTGCATACCATTAATTGTAGCGATCTAGTCGCCCCAACCCCCATCAAAAGGTGGGTAGGACCAACAGGGAAGCCCTGTGTATTTGACCTTTTCCTGTATTTTGTGGCTAGCAGCTGCAACCAGAGACTGCAGTGGCCTCCTGCCCAGTTATACAAAGGTTTCAGTTGAATATACAGTACTAAGACCAGGAATGTTTGCCCTCGGTGCAGCAGTACAGATATACAATAAACCGAGTTGCATCATGTTATGCAAGCGTGAGACAACCTTTCCCATTGTGAATTAACTTTGAATGACTGATTTGTTGTAGGTGAAAAGTCTCACGAAAGGCAGAGTAAGTGTTTTTCTATTTGCAGTAGGGAGTTTCTGCTACAGATAAGCTGTTCTCTCAGAAGGTGGAGCTTCTGAGCTTTTATAACCCTGAGCCACACAGGTTCGGGGCTCACTCTGCTTGAGAAGAACTTCCACTAGTTCAGGACTTCCAGCAGGTTAGTATTCTAAGGTAGATGATTGCTTTGGAGAGTCATTGCTCAAGAGCAACACCCTGGACAGAGGAGTAGTGCAGGGACAATTTCCAAAGACCTCACCTCTGCCCAAAGGTTTTCTTCTTCTTACCCGCAGAGTACTAAAGGTTTGTGGGTTGGGGAGGGGGGATACTGTAATCCTCAGACCTGTAATCCTCAGAACGGAGACATTTCCCTTTGGACAGACCAAAGGCAGGAGCTGGGCAGTGGGCAGAGTTCTAAAAATAATATGGGGTTGGTCTTTGTTGCACCTCAGAGGAAAAAGAAATCTTGGGTAAGAATGGGAGAGAAATTAGATTCATTTTTAAAATATTAACTCACCAAATTTCATTTCCGAAAAACATAGCTATCCCTTGAAATTTGACTGCAGTTCTCCAGCCAAACAATGTGTAAAAACACATATGGTGAGGTAAAATGTGCATATAAATGCATATATTATTGAAAGGAATGTAGAAAATGGGTGTGGTTATCCAGGGTTGAGGAGGGTGTAGATGCCATCCAATTGTCTTAGGGACTCCAGTCTGGATTTGCTTAGGGTTTACTCCTTAGCCTTTTCTTCTTCCTAGGATATCCCACAAGGCAATGGAGGTTTAGGGTCAGAGGCTACCTCCTCCTAGATGGGTTACCTTCCCAGATTGATGAGCCCCACCTGCCCCTCACTTCCCTTTACAGCATGTGCAGAAACCGCCTTCTTGACCCTTGGACCCACTGTTGGTCTCATCCCTCAACCTGCCAGAGCCTGTCCTTGCGTAGAGGGGAGGTGCCTAACTCACATGGGTTTGAGACCCACCAGCTATCCTTACCTGGTTTAGCCAGCCAGTCAAAGAGGTGGTGCTTCAGATGTGATTCATCACTACAAAGTCCCATCATCCCTGGCGGCTGGCTATGCTGGAAAGCCATGTGCCCAAACTTGCCTGAGGAGATGAGAGGCAGCTGATGTCAATGGCAATGGTGCAAGTACGAGGGGGAAGTTACAGTTTTGTGGCTCTGGGAACATGGACCATGGCTGTCCAAGAGGGGGTGATAGTCATATATTATGGGTAGGCAAACTAAGGCCCGGGGCCTGGATCCGGCCCAATTGCCTTCTAAATCCGGCCCACGGATGGTCCGGGAATCAACATGTTTTTACACGAGTAGAATGTGTCCTTTTATTTAAAATGCATCTCTGGGTTATTTGTGGGGCATAGGAATTCATTCATATTTTTTTTCCAAAATATAGTCCGGCTCCCCACAAGGTCTGAGGGACAGTGGACCGGCCCCCTGCCGAAAAAGTTTGCTGACCCCTGTCATAGATTGTTGTGGTTTTTTAAACTCTTGCTTCCTATTTTATCTGTGCAATAATATGCTACATCTGCTTGTGCTCCATGATTATGAAAAAGAGTTTGCTAAAAAAAATAAACCAGAAGGCTTTATTTAGTATGAAATCTTTTCTTGCTGTAAGCAATTACGAGAGCACCATTTTGAACAGTTGTCCTGCTCTGCAGTGGTTTCCCTATCAAACATGACCTCGCATTCTCTCTCTCTGTCTCTCATCATAACAGGAAAGCAAACACTTAGGAACATGGCTGGGAAACCTAAGCTTTACTACTTCAATGGAAGGGGCCGAATGGAAAGCATAAGGTGGCTGTTGGCTGCAGCAGGAGTCGAGGTTTGTTTGTCTTCTCTGAGAAAGCACCTTTCCCCCACCCCCAAAAAAGAATCAAGGGAACTGTTGTTTTTCCAGCATTCTTATATTTCAGACAGTTTCCAAATTTGGGTCCAGCATTATCATTTGTGAGTGAGGTGCCTGCTTCAGGCGGGGGATTTTATCTATCCTGGAAGGGGCAGCTAATTGATGAGTTATCTTCATTCATTATTATTGTACTTTTGCTGCTAAGGAGGGGGGGAGGAGACATGATTGTGTGGACAGGCGGAGTCCCCCAAACCCTGGGCGGCCCCCGTGTGGAATAACGACTCAAGATAACATGCTATGGGATTAAAATTGGCCACAACTTTATTATGTTTCAGATGTGGGTAGACCTTGGCTCAGGCATTGGACGTTTATCCCTCTCAGTCCCCCACCAGGGATCTGGGGAACATCAGGGTTATCCAGTGGGGGGGGGATGGGCTGGCTCTGGAGAACATATGTTCAAGCAGAGAGAGCCTGCCCCTGTTACGCTGCCGTCGCAAGGAAAGCAATGACAACCTCCAGGCGTACGGCCGAAGCCTCCCCTCAAACAACCCCTTTAACGGGGAACCCTGGAATCGCCGCCACAAAGAGAAGGGGGGCATGAGTCACCGCTGAACGCCCCCCCCCCATTTAGGGAATATAGACTAAAGGATTCCGCCCAAGGCCTGGTACTGCCAAAGTTGTGACATTTTGATACAGGAAAGCAGAACATGCCAATGCAGGAGAATTCCTTTCCGACCCTTCAACAGCGACCTTGACATAGTAGCACCTGCATACCTGCGAAGAAAAGGTTAACCTGCAAAAGAAGTCTTAACTGATGGTGGGTAGGGTGGGAGAAGCTCTGGAGCCAACTGACAATTCCCATGTAAGATCCTCCCCCTACTGTGTGGGCAGGTGGTCCCTCCCCCTACCTGGCCTGATCACCTTGGCAACGCCTCCCCAGGCGGGATTGGGCAACTGGCTGAGGTAGGCAGAGACCTCCAGGTATCCCACTTGGGGAAAGCCAAGCCAAGCCTGTGCTAATGGTGCCACATAGGGTCCAGGGGGCTTCACTTGACCACGCAAAGGGCACCCCCCATTTAACGTGGGGAGCGGTCATTGTGGGATTTACTGCTTCAAGTGCTAAAATGATATGACTAGCCTGTAGTACTTGATTTGTGCATGGGAAACATTTGTTGTTCTGTCCCAGACAGAGAAGATTATTGGGTGGGCTGGACCAGAATTCGGCTGTGAAAGGGGAGTTTTCATCAAATTTTGAAAACTTGAAAGGCCCTGTGTCATTTTTGGAGCCTGAAATTATTTCATGAGACCCTTGAAATATTCTGCCTCTTTTATTTTTTAGTTTGAAGAACAATTAATTGAGACAAAAGAATATCTAGAAAAATTAAAGCATGGTGAGTATGTTATCTGAGTATCAGTGGGACTGTCTTCTAGTACAGTAAAGCCTTATAGTCTTAATAGCAGGGGTTTTCAAAGTGGACTTGTTTCTCCAGTTCTGCATTGTGCACACTTTCAGGCAGGAATATGTGTCATACACAGTTGTGATCTAGTTATATTGCATTTTTCTCTCTTCTTTGAAAGAAAAGAGTTTTCCAGATACCCACAACACATACCACTCAACTCTGCATTGTGCAGAATGGTTTGCTTGTTTTTTAGCTGGAGAACAGAAGTAGCTTAAATAACATACAAAACTAGTTTCCAATGTGTGATTGCTGTACTAATTTAACACATGTTCTGCAAAAGGGTTTTGAGGGAAAATCAGAGGCAAACATGATTATCGCAAAGGCTCAATGTAAAAGTAAAGTCTCAAAATCAAAGCATGGCTTGGGAGATGCTCCTGAAAATTTAATTTCCATAGTAATTACCTGGGAGGATGGACTGATTTTTCATCTTCCTTTCACAAGGTGGAGACCTGCTCTTTCAGCAAGTGCCCATGGTGGAAATGGATGGGATGAAGATGGTGCAGAGCCGAGCTATTCTCAACTACATTGCCGCCAAATATAATCTCTATGGGAAGGACGTAAAGCAGAGAGCACTGTAACATTCCTCTACGTTTGGTTACTAAATGCATACTTTGGTTGGCTGTACATGATATAAGATCATCTCTGTTGTGTCATATGATCTACTGACGAGTTATGAGTCAGCATGTTTCATCTTGGGCAAGAAAGGGTCCAGTGTGAGGTAATTTGACCTTCCAGTCCCAGCAAAGTTCATGTGGACTGGTTCCTTGGAAATCAATGAATTTTCATGTAATCCCAATAGGAGATTGGGAGGTCATTGTCCCTTCCCAATGTTTGGTTTTTTTTTGGGGGGGGGGGTTTCTTGAGAATGTATAAAATTGATTTTTGATATAAGGCTTTCCTTATAAAAGGTGTAGCTGGTGAAGATCACTAGAATGTCAAGCAAATTATAGGGGCTTTTGTTGCATAGAGCGAGGCTCTTTCCAGGGAAAATGCCTTTTCTCTAACATACAGGATCATTGTACTTGTTTTTCTGCTGGGTCATCACACATTTTTGCCTGTGACACTACTGCCCAATTCCCCCACAAGGTTTTGGCTCTGCATTATCATAATTAGTACTATTGCTGTTGCTGCTACCACTACGGTTTTTTTGTTTCAATTTTTTTTATTAAATTTTCCAAATTTTACACAACACAAAATAACAAAAAACAAAACATACAAAAAACAAAAACAAACATACATTCAAAATTTTTTACAGATAAAGATCCAAATTACCGTATTTTTCGCTCTATAACACACACCCAACCATAACACGCACGTAGTTTTTAGAGGAGGAAAACAAGAAAAAAAAAACCTAAACGAAACAGTGGATGTATGATTTTTGTGGTTCATGCTGTGGCCACAGACATGTGATCTGATGGTGAGTTTGGGGTAGCCCAATGCAAAAATCCTGAGGATCCATGTGGATCCATGCTTTGTAACCACGTTTTTGCACCACTGCAGCCCCAGGCAACAGTGGGTGCGTGATTTTTTTGGTGCAAGCTGTAGCCATGGACATGCTATGTGATCTGATGGTGAATTTGGGGTGACCCGTGTAAGCGGCTCCTCTCCTCTCCCGCTTTGCTTCTTTAAAGCAAGCAGGCTCTCTGTCCCTCTCTCCTCCCCACTCAGCGGCTCTTCTCCCGCTTTGCTGTTTCAAAGCGAGCCACGGAGAAGGGAAGGAAGGGGAACCATGGATCCTCTGCTCACGGCTGCAGCAGATCCCCCCGCCATCCATAGGCATTCGCTCCATAACACGCACAGACATTTCCCCTTACTTTCTAGGAGGAAAAAAGTGAGTGTTATGGTGCAAAAAATACGGTACATTCCATTATTGAGAGACTTCCTCAAATCCTTCCTAACTGATTTTCATTAAATCTCATTTTAGCAATTTTCCAATATCCACTTTCTAATAAAATTAACCTGTTCAAATTACTAATTTCCTTTCTTTCCATATTATTCTTAATCCATAATCTTATACAACCACTACTGTTTTTCTTATTATTATCTGAATATGGGAGGAGGAAACACCTTCTCTTTCAAATAGGATTGATATGTATTGCGAAGGTGCTATGGATCTGAATGAATTGAAAAAGATGCTTCACTTCAAGCCAGCTGACAGCAAGGAGAAGGAGTTTGCAAATGTTATTGAAAAAGCCACCACCAGATACTTTCCAGTCTTTGAAAAGGTATGGGGTGAAGGAAACTTACAAACCTTTTAACACAACAAAGTCACCTGTGCTCAGCTGGAGTTGGCAGCTGGTAATGTTGATAGGACTGCTTGTCTCATCAGAAATCATTTCCTTATTCCTTGTATTTTCCAAGCTTCTGAGCTAAAAGTAAAAAAAGTAAAACAAAAACTTAGTTGTGTGAGAGAAGATCAGGAATCACACACAGTGTTTGTTTACCATGTGAACTCTGATCTCAGAATCTGCCCTGCCGCATTGAAACATGACAAGCAGTGGTTTGGGAAGAGGGAATGTAATGATCAAGCTTCTTTCTTAGCCAGCAGTTTGTTAGAAGACATGAATCAGAACTGATACAAATACTCTCGATCTCCTGATACAATATAATCTGGGAGCATGATATTCAAAAGTGGTTCAGATATAGATTCTCTATTTTGTGTATGTACCTGAAGTACTCTTCAAACATTTCCTGCTCTATAGGTCCTCAAAGATCATGGACAAAATTACCTGGTAGGAAATCAGCTCAGCAGAGCAGATATTCAATTGCTTGAAACCATTTTAATGGCAGAAGAGTTGAAGGCTGATATTCTCTCCAAATTCCCTCTTTTAAAGGTAAGCATGCTTACTGAAGCATAAGCAAAGTTCTAGTATGGCACTTTTATTTTTGCATATCTAAAACACCATTGTCTCTGGATTTCTATTGCACAAAGTCTAAATCACACAGGAGGCCCACATTCATGGATAAGCCTTCTGTGAATTAAATTTAGACACAAACAGGTAACCTACCTACGATTATAGACCTGCAATGGAGCTTGAATATTGACCTCCCTCTCCAAAGGTGCATGCCTGAAATAACTGGGTTTAGTGTACGTATAAAGTTTGAGTACATATAAAGTTTATCACTTGTAGTTTCATTATTGACTATGAAATCATAGTAACCGTAAGCGGCAAATGATTATTTGGGGATACCACCATTTCTCCTTTTCTCTACTAAAATATTTTGCTCACTCTCTCTCTCTCTCTTAGGCCTTTAAAGAGAGAATAAGCAACATCCCGACAGTGAAGAAATATCTGCAGCCTGGTAGTCAAAGAAGACCACCAGCAGATGAAAAGGCTATTGAAAAGGCAATGAAAATTTTTGCCTGAATCATGGCTGAGGATCACAGATGATGCACTATTGTATTCACAGGCAATGGGCAAAAACTGAAATGGGACCACAATGGCACAGTGTAAATCCACAAAGCTACAGTAGGAACCAAAATAACTAACAGAACAATAGGAAGTAGTGATAATACTGTGCTGCACTACACTAAAATGAAATAAAGCATTCTACAACTTTTGTATTCTGGTTGTTTTAGTTCCAGTATGACGTCGTTTACATTAATCTTAAACAGCAGGGGAGCTCATAAGCAGCCTTGTCATACTTTTTGTTGTTGTTGTTGGAATTGGAGCTGACAACCGACAGTTTACACCTGCTCTCACTCTCACACACATTTCAAAGTATAATATCCTAATAAGTGTAAATAACTGACACTCTATGTTTTAGTTCCAAAGTTGTAACCACAACTTTTCATGATTTATCCTACCAAACACTGCTGTAAGATCTACAAAGGTTGTAGATAGGTCTTAGGTCCTTTACCATACTTCTTAATCTGATGGTTTAAGACGTAACATTGGTTTATATATTTAGCTAAGTGTGCATTTATGAATATTTATTCTATGATTGAGACCTTAAAATTCTTGTAACAATCCCCCATTTGGGGCAATAATTTAACTAAAATTGTTTCCCCACTAAACAACCTGATGTCCACTCTTCCCAGATGTTGAAACAGGGTGTGTTTATGTAACCCTGAGGAGATAGATTTGCATGTCAGGTCTCTCTTTTTTTTCAATTTTTAAACAAACAAACAAACAAACAAACAAACATACCTCTTAATTGTACTAAATCCAATCTTAGTGACATTGTTAAGTGACTTTCTCAAATCCCCCTGGCTGAATTTCAGTGTATATCATTGTAACAGTTTTCCAAAACCAGTTTTCTTATAAAATTAACTTAATCACTTAACATCTTTCTTTCTTTCCCTTTTAACTTTAAACATGCTATTCTCTAACATTTCATATTTAAATCCTAAGCCTATCTGGTATTTGCAAGTTTTTCCAATTAAGTTATCTTAA
The DNA here is from genome assembly GCF_964106645.2 of Podarcis pityusensis. Lineage (NCBI taxonomy): Eukaryota > Metazoa > Chordata > Lepidosauria > Squamata > Lacertidae > Podarcis > Podarcis pityusensis. Next base: position 21,099,485 of record NC_138026.1, read on the forward strand.
CATATTTAACTAAATAGTCTTTGAATTTCATCCATTCCTCCTGGTAGTCCTCCTTCTGGTCGCGGACTCTTCTAGTCAGGTCAGCTAGTTCCGAAAAGTCCATCATTTTCATCTGCCATTCCTCCACTGTTGGGACTTCTTGTGTTTTCCAATTCTTAGGTAACAAAATTCTAGCTGCAGTTGTGGCATACAAAAACGGTCTAACATTTTTTTTGGCCAATTCCAAACCTGTTATTCCAAGAAGAAAGGCCTCTGGTTTCTTAATAAATGTATATTTCAACATTTCTTTCAATTCATTATAAATCTTCTCCCAGAAGTCTTTCACCTCGGGGCAGGTCCACCACATATGATAAAAGGTACCTTCTTTTTCTTTACATTTCCAACATAAATTATCACTATTATGATATATCTTTGCCAATTTTACAGGAGTTAAGTACCATCTATACATCATTTTCATAATATTTTCCTTTAACACTGTACATGCAGTGAACTTGACCCCTTTCCTCCATAACCTCTCCCAATCTTCAAACATTGTTATGTCCCACATCTCTTGCCCAGTCTATCATCACAGATTTAACTTGTTCATCCTTTGTATGCTATTCCATCAATAAATTACACATTTTAGACAAATTTTTAACTTTAGACTCTGTTTCCAACTTAGTTTTTTCTAAAACAAAACCATTTTTCTTATCTAATTTTCACAATTCATTAATCTGATGGTAATGTAATGTAGCCAATTTATTTTATCTTTAATTTGATCAAATGGTTTTAATTTATATCCTTCTTTATCTTCCAGTAACAGATCAGAGTATCTCAACCACTTGGTTTCCATATTTAACTTTTTCTGGGCCTTTGCCTCCATTGGCGAAAGCCATCTGGGTGTTTTCCTCTCTAAGAGATCTTTGTATTTTTATCCAAACATTATATAAGGATTTTCTAATTACATGATTTTTAAAACCATTATGGGCCTTTACCTTGTCATACCATAGATAGGCATGCCATCCAAACACGTTATCAAATCCCTCCAAGTCTAAAACATCAGCGTCATGCATGTCGGGTCTCTTAAGGCTATTCACAAGTGTAGCAGTGCACATAGCTGGACATAGGATTCTGTATCATATAAAATAACACCATCTTGTTTTGTTCTATTCGTAAAATACTGGTGGCCTCCTAACAATTTGAGAGAAGACTTCTCTCCCTTTTCGCTTTTAAAATGAGGGTCTATGCTTTGCATTCCGGGACGCACGTGGCGCTGTGGGTTAAATCACAGATCCTAGGACTTGCCGATCAGAAGGTCGGCGGTTTGAATCCCTGCGACGGGGTGAGCTCCCGTTGCTCAGTCCCTGCTCCTGCCAACCTAGCAGTTCGAAAGCACGTCAAAGGGCAAGTAGGTAAATAGGTACCACTCCGGCGGGAAAGTAAACGGCGTTTCCGTGCACTGCTCTGGTTCGCCAGAAGCAGCTTAGTCATGCTGGCCACATGACCCGGAAGCTGTACGCCGGCTCCCTCAGCCAATAAAGTGAGATGAGTGCCACAACCCCAGATTTGGTCACGACTGGACCCAATGGTCAGGGGTCCCTTTACCTTTACCTATGCTTTGCATTCAACAGGAAGGTCCATTTAAAATGAAATATGATCAAGGTAATCATAGACCACACCAAATAATTGTGGGGTGGGAGTGGGGGAATGAAAGCAGAATTTCTTCCATGAAGAAAACACTGTATATTTCCCAGACAATGGGTTAGATTCTACTAAATAGTTGCTATAGCGGGAGCTGGCACAGCGACTCACGCTAGCACAACAAGGATTCCCCCCCCACACGTCCTCCATGCCTTCCCAAACAGCTCTGGGGGTAGGTCAGGAGAACATCAGGATGACACACAGAGGGAGGAGAAGGGAGGTCATTCTGTCTGGCAAGAAGCAATGTTTGTGTTGGCAGAATGATCGTAATAGCGCAACACTGAACTCCTCCCAATCGATTGTATCGAACCCTGCCATTCCACTCACAAAGCAGGAACAACTCCTCTCCTCTGCAGCCACCATGCAACCTCAAAATCCTCTCCGGGGTGCTGGAGGAACCTCCCAGAGCAGATTTGGGAGGGGACATAGGGAGAGGACACACATCCAGGGCACACACCCCTCTCTCCTCTTTTGACCCATGCAGAAAAGCTGAGAAGAGACATTATCACCCGCCCAGGAGTGGGAGGCCTCTTGGGCTTGCTGACCGGAAGGTTGGCGGATCGAATCCACACAATGGGGTGAGCTCCCATTGCCCTGTCCCAGCTTCTGCTAACCTGGCAGTTCAAAAGCACACCAGTGCAAGTAGATAAATAGGTACCACTATGGCAGGGAAGTAAATGGCGTTTCCGTGCGCTCTGGTTTCCGTCATGGTGTCCCGTTGTGCCAGAAGCGGTTTAGTTATGCTGGCCACATGACCCGGAAAGCTGTCTCTGGACAAACGCCAGCTCTCTCGACCTGAAGCAAGATGAGCGCCACACCCCATAGCCACCTTTGACTGGACTTAACCGTCCAGGGGTCCTTTACCTTTAACTTTTGCTCTTCAGTAGAATCTAAAGGTGTTTCCAATAAACAATAAGGCTTGACTTCACAGGCTCTTGGAATGAATGAAAGTAATAATCTATTCTGCCTGAGATATTTGGCTTCAGGCCTCTGACACATTTTTTTTATTATTTTAATATAATTATCTCTGCTTTCCTAGAGACTTTGTCCTCTGCTGTTGATGAACCATTATAATAGATCAGGATTTCACTTTAAAGCATAGCTATATACTCCAGGGAAGCTATTTATTTCCATTATCCCAAGACTGTAGCATCCCCTCTGGACCTTCCTGGTCTCTGCTTGCTGGGCTCTAGGCATTTAAAGGTTAGCTGTGCAAGTAAGCTGTGTGTAGATCAGAATAACACCAGCTCCAGAGAGCAATTTCCTGCCTGGTTGAAGATAACCAACACTATGGTAAGCATCCTTTCCTATTGTCTTGCTTTACAACCACAGCTAATGAAAGGAAGGGAGGCATATGGCACAAATGTACAAAATGTATTCATGGTGTAGAGAAAGTGGATAGAGAGAAGCCTTTTTTGTCCCCTTCTCCTAATACTGGAACTGACAGACAGCCAATGGAACTGACTGATGGTAGACCCAAGACAACACACAGCTCATTTATGGAACTCACTGACACAAGATGTGGAGACATGGCCACTAGTTTATAGGATTCGGAATCATCACTGGGGAATGTCTTATCATTGGCTACAAGTCATGACAGGTATGGGGAACCTCTAAATTCAGAGGAGCATGTTGTTGAATACCAGCCCCTGGAAGGAGAGGGCTGTTACCTTCACACTCATGATTGTGGGCTTCCCAGAGGCATCTGGCTTTGCCATTTTGGAAATAGGATACTGAGACTGAAAGGACTTTTGATCTTATCTGGCAAGGCTCATTTTGCAATGTTATGTAGTAGCAGGCTAAAAAAAGAAAGGTATAAGGGCACAAAATACTCTGTCATTCAATGTAAATGACTACAAAAGTCAGATGATTTGCCTGTCTGTCTCTTTCTCTCCAGTACGGATTCATCAACACTTGCCTGAAGTCTCTTCTAATAGAGAAATTTGGTGAAGAAACCTGGGAACATCTCAAGTGAGTATGTGTACCTTTCCGACATTGTACGAGTGAGATTTGAAAACTTAAAAGTCAAGCAAGGGATAATTCTTTCAGTTATGGACACACTAGAGAGAAACACACAAAAAAAGAAGATCCTCGTTGCACCTTAAAGACTAACAGATTTATTGTGGCATAAGCTAGTGTGGACAATTGTCCACTTCATCAGATTCATTCAGAAAGATGCATCTGACATGAAGCGAGCTCTAGTGTGAAATTTGTTAGGTCCACAAATATTTAGAGTGCCACAGTTAACATTTGGGAAGGATAAAAAAAAAATTCAGAATGGGTTCAGCAACATCTCTGGCAATTGCAGTGGTACATGCGCCCTATTTTTGTTTTATACAATGCATGCATGTTCATGCATGTTTCACAGTAGGCTCCATCTTAAAAGAGGCATTCTCTCCTGTTTGAGAGAGAAGGGGAAATTCCTGTTTTTAAGAAAGTGCCTGCCAACTGTGGGTTTGTAAGCACTTGAAGAACGATTTTACTGGGTTAAAAAAACCCAAAAAATCTCTCTCTAATTCATTTTGTGTACATTTAAAATGGTTTTAAGAAAATTATGCAAGTAACATTGCAGTCTTCCTTAAAAGTTTTGCATTGATATATTTTTAAGTAGATTGTACACATCGCACAATAAATCATGCTCTCCGTTTCGTTTTATATTCAGATGCTGATGTTAGTTTTGATACTTTTACAGGACAAAAACTGGGATTGAAGACACCTTTATGACATACACAGTTTATGATGATGCTGTCACAATGAAGCTGATCCAGGAAACCTGCAAAACACTAAGTTGTGAAACATGTTCTGGTTTCATTTATTATCTTTGCATTATTTTAATTTTGCTTTTTTAAAATTCACTTTCTCGCTTTTAATTTACTTTGATGTTATGTTTCACTGTATTATTTGGTTTATATTGTTTTATCTTCTGGAATAAGCTTAGTTTAGGGACAAAGAATTGTGCAAACCCATTCTGAATGTGTTTTCTGCCGCCCTGGGTTCTTTGGGGAGGAAGGGAGGGATAGAAAGACAATCAGTGAATAAATAAAATACTGATGGACAAGCAAAACATGCAACACGATCCAAGGAATGCTTACTCAGAAGTAAGCTGCATTATGTTCCATTGGACTTAATCCTAGAAAAGTATGTATAGGGTACAACTTAAATGCAATTGCAAATTGCACTTGTTTCTAGGCAAATGGATATATATATATATATATATATATATATATATATATATATAATTAGGTCCAGTCGTGGCCGACTCTGGGATTGCGGCGCTCATCTTGCTTTATTGGCCAAGGGAGCCGGCGTACAGCTTCCGGGTCATGTGGCCAACATGACCAAGCCACTTCTGGCAAACCAGAGCAGCGCACGGAAACGCCGATTACCTTCCCGCCAGAGCGGTACCTATTTATCTACTTGCACTTTGACGTGCTTTCGAACTGCTAGGTTGGCAGGAGCAGGGACCGAGCAACAGGAGCTCACCCCATCACGGGGATTCGAACCGCCGACCTTCTGATCAGCATGTCCTAGGCTCTGTGGTTTAACCCACAGCACCACCCGCGTCCGATATATATATGTGTGTGTGTGTGTGTGTGTGTGTGTGTGTGTGTGTGTATATATATATATATGAGAATGAGTGCCCTGGAAGTAAGTCCCATTGGACTTATTTAAAGTGGGCCTGTCAGCTTCATCAGTGGAGCATGGTGCCTCTGCCTTGACTCCAGCTGAAGGCTATGGGGTATCCTTCCCATTCAGGGGTGTGGAATCTGTGGCCCTCCAGAAGTTGCTTTCATCCCTGATTGTTGGGCTAGCTGGCTGGAGCTGGCTGAAGTTGCCGTCCCATTACACCTGGGGGGGCTGCAGGTTTCCCACCCCTGCCTTAGCTAATCATCCAGTTCCCTCATCAGCTGTACTTTTTGCCCACCGAAACAGCTAAATGGAGCTCCTACTGAAATGCAAGAACTAGCCTTGCTATTGACGTCTCTGCTGTCCAGCCCATTGCCCTGTGAGAACTGTATACATTTCTCTGAACGGAGAAATTTTGTGAAGAAAGTCATATGACACTGGGGGCATTAACAAATGCTAGGGTGTTGCGTTGAGGGGGGGGGGGAACAGGCAAGTCTTCTTCATGGGAAAAGGTATACTTTCTGTTGTGCACAGGTATGTCTCCTTCCTGTCCTCTGCCAAATGCAATATTAGTGTTATGCCATGCCACACACTCTCCTCACATCACCAAACAAGGGGTAGCATTACTGGAGAGGGTAAGGTAAAGGTAAAGGGACCCCTGACCATTAGGTCCAGTTGTGACCAACTCTGGAGTTGCGGCGCTCATCTCGCTTTATTGGCCAAGGGAGCCAGCGTACAGCAAGCCCTAGGCTCTGTGGTTTAACCTACAGCGCCACCCGGGTAGGGTCGACCATATGTTTCCTGGCAAGAGGAGAAGAGATCTTTCTGAGCAGCTGAGAGGTCTCTGCATTCAGACTAGGACGTTGGCCAGGCTTGTGATCTTTTGAGAAGGTGTAATGGCAGGATTTTGCTCATGCTCAGTGCTTAAGAGTGATTATTCCAACCCTGTTATTATTGTTCATCTCATTTATTTCCACTCAGAGGTGTCAGAAGAGGCAGTGCTCAAACTTTTTGGGGAATACTTTTTCAGTTTCTGTAAGATGTCTGGATACGACAGAATGCTACGGACCCTAGGAGGAAATTTGATGGAGTTTATCGAGAACCTTGATGCCCTTCATAGCTATCTTGCCTTGTCCTACCAGGTACCTCCTTTGCTGTGTAGACACAATTCTGAAAATCCCTTTTAAGAAAATAAAAAATAAACAATTTTAGAAAGGGGGGGGGGTGAATGTGTGACCTGGACCTGCCAGTCCCTGGCAAAACTGAGGGCTTCTTTTCCCTATCACAATGCTGAGGTGAGGGAAAAAGTTTAATCTGCTCATTCTACCTGGGATGATGTGATACAGCACTGTTCTCTACTGGGGCAGTTTGATAAGTTTAAAGTCCACCTCTCAGCTTAGTACTACTACTGGGAAATCTACAATGACAATACAAGAATTACAATACAAGAATTGTTCAGTCTGGACACTGAGGTCCAGCACCAAGGGCCTTCTGGTGGTTCCCTCACTGTGAGAAGTGAGGTTACCAGGAACCAGGCAAAGGACCTTCTCAGTAGTGGTGCCCAACCTGTGGAGCGCCCTCCCATCAGATGTCAAGGAAATAAACAACTGGCTTTTAGAAGACATCTGAAGGCAGCCCTGTTTAGGGAAGTTTTTAATGTTTGATGTTTTATTGTGTTTTTCATATTCTGTTTGGAGCCGCCCACAGTGGCTGGGGAAGCCCAGTGGGTGGGCAGGGTATAAATAAAGTAGTAGTAGTAGTAGTAGTAGTAGTAGTAGTAAAAGCAATACTGAATCCTTTTTCATTCCTCCTCTTGGCCGCGCAAGAGAAAGAGAGTAGAGGGAGAAGTATGTGATGTAACATGAAACTGTGGTTAAGCATTACGACTGAACTCCCTACAGGCATTTTGACTCTGAAAAGTTGCCTGGGAAGGGAATGTGGTTCTTGTTTGGAGAAAGCTCGCTTCCCCCCTTAACAGAATTGTCTCAGTGGCGCTTGTCCCAAGGATGTTAGGAATGCATCTTTTAAGAATGTTGAGCATAACTATTATGTGTAGGATTCCCCCCCCCCCAAGAAAATAAAGCAATAGTTTTTCTACTTAGGAAATGAATGCACCATCATTCCGAGTGGAAAGAACCGATGGGATGTTGTTGCTCCACTATTACTCCGACAGAAAAGGCCTGTATCATATTGTCCCAGGTTTGCTACAATATCTTGTTCCTTGTCAGGTTTTGCTCTGGAAACCTTTCCATAGAGGGTAGAAAATATGTTTGCACTAATGAACTACCCGTTTCCTATTTGGGGGCAATTCCTCCTTCCCCCAGTGGTCCTTATGACCCATCCCACATTGTTCAACAGGGTTCCCCTCCCTGACTGCAGTCTCCATGAAGAGAATTCCACCTAAAAAGCCAGAATGCTTCAACCCTAATTGCTAGAGGAGAGGGAAGTCTGGGCATGTGTGAAGAAGGAAGTATGGAGCATTGTGTTGGTCCAGGAGCACCTCTTGATTAATGCCAATTGTCCGAATTATGGAGGAGCCAACCACAAATCATGCCTGAGGTGGAGGCTCATCCATGGCAGCAACACACTCCCAGGCTGCACCTGCTCTGCCTTTCAAGTTGGCAGACACGGGTTAGCGTGGCACAGCGGGATGCAGTGAGCTCCCCAGACCCCACTGGGGAACATTGCCAGGAATTTTGCCTCATAAATCCTGGCTTTCCCCTGCCTGAACCTGAGGAGCAACCACCATTGACTCATGACGTGACCGGAAACACAAACGATTATTCTTTCTTACATAGGAATCCTTGAGGCTGTGTCAAGAGATTTCTTTGAGAGCGAAGTGACACTGAAAATTCTTCATCAAGATGTAGAAGAGGAGCGCACTGGGAAGAAAGAACACGTGGTGTTTTTTCTTTCGCAGAATGAGAAAGAAGCAAAGAATGGGATCGAAGAAAAAATAGCCTCTGCAGGTGGAGATTGTCAAGAGGATGAAAAGGTGACAAAATTGGTCCTGTCAAAAGTGGGAGGGGGGGTTAGTTTTGAGTTAGCAGAAACATTCGTGGCTTAGAGAGGGGGAGCAGCCTTGCAAGTCTCTTAAGATATTGTAATAGATGAATCACTCTCCATGTGTACAGCAAAACTGATGTATACAGATTTAATTATTGTGCTTTATACCTTCTATGGCAACCATGAGGTTGCTCTGTGTAAATGGCTTTAGAATATGAGCATGATTCAGATAATCTTAATTACCACGATGCACCATTTTTCTACCAATGTTCTATTTAGAGACTGGATGCTGCTTTCCAGAAAGGGAGGGAAGAATCTGTGTTGCACCAACTAGAAAAGAAATCTCACTGGGACATTGTGAGGCACATTGTGAAATTTAGGAGAGGTATATTAAATCCTTCTTAACCTCAGCATGATTATTGAAATGAAAGATGGGCCTCATCAGCATAAATTAGAGGCTGTCTTTGGATGTAAGTATCCTTACAGAAAACTGCCAGATGATATAATAGATTGATATAATTGGAATGTGATGCCTTGCTGCTTCTCAATTACACTGATCTATGCTTAAGTTCAGGTAAGTGAAAGCCTGGAATTTTATTACATAGACAAAGATACCCACCCCTTCTGACTACACACACCAAATCTTGTGTCCTGCTCCAAATTTTGATGCCATGTTCTCTCCCCCCCCCCCCCCCAATAAAAATCAGATTGTAAATATGTTAGAAACTGTGTGGAACTGTTTCAGCCAAATTCTTTATTATCCAGCAAGTAGAGCTTCACAACCTCCAGAATAATGAATACCAAGGTGTAGGGGGGCTGTGGGTTCTGAACAGCTACTTGTGTCTTCCAAACCAGAAATAGATGCTGGTCTGGCCCTATCATGCACTATCCCCCTAAAACGGTGAAGCATTATCCCGCTACAAAGGGGGATAACTAAGGCAGGAATTGATATCTGAATGGTATAACAAGACGTTTTCCAAGTGTTGGCTACAGCAAAGGAAAGGATGTATCCATGGAGAATGATCAAATTACTATATACAGGCGAAATGTGGAAATTCAAGAAAAGATTCTCTCTTTGTAAATTCACTCTGTGTGTTGTCTATCACTCTGTGTTTCATAGAGGACCTTATTCGTACCTTGGAGCCATTTTTTCCTGAGAGACTTTGGGTTGAGGAGAGAACTTTCTGTTGTGTGTTTCCTTTCCACGTTGTGTTCGATGAAACAGTAAGTTATCCATTGGCCTGAATCCTTGTAGCTGGAATAGAGATGCTTGTTGAGTTGCTCTCAGAGTATCTTTGGTTGAAGTGTATGAAAGTTTTAAAATTACGAATGTTTGCTGACAAAAGGTGCTGTTGTTTTTTGTTTAAAAAATGATGTAAGTAGGATCACACATGAAGGTTTTTTTTTTTTGTTGGTGCTCAAGAGAGTTTGAAAACTTTCCTTTTAGTCATGAAATTATGCAACCTTTCTATCTGCTCCTCAGCTGACGATCAAGCAGGCTGGTGTGAACATTCAGAAATTTGTACCAGGCTTGCAGATCTATGGAACCAGATTAGATGAGTATTTCTCTATTGTTCACCCACAAGTTACATTCACAATCTTTAGCATACGGAAGTTCATCAACAGCCAGTTTGTTCTCAAGATACGAAGGGATGCGCTGCCTAACTTGTGGACGAGACGGCCCATGCTAAAGCTCAGAGGTATCAAACAAACTTGCTTTTTGCAGACATCTGAATGCTATGGACCCTCATGCTAGCACTGTGGTGGCAAGGAAACTTGAGAGATGCAGTTTTATATAAAAATGGTTGGAAGGCTTTGGAAGACTCCCACATTTCTAGACGTTAGTTTATCTATGTGATTCCATTCATGTATTGCTTCCCGTAAGTGTCTTGAAGTGATTTCACAGAAAAATATATATATAGACAATTAAAAATAATTCCATATTTAAAAACAATTTAAAAGTCAATGCAGAATGAGACTGGTATAAATAACTCCACTTAAAAGGCTGGCTGAGAATCAAAGGTCTTCAATAGGCACCAAAAAAAGAAAAAGAAAATAAAGATGGCACCAGAATAGATGCAACCACACTAAGGGCCAGATTCATATACTGTATTGTAGTAATTTGGGCCTGTAAACAGTTAATCTGAACAATTAAGATCTAATTTCCATTCATTCTGAGTGGTGGTTGCACAAGAAACCAGCATTTAATACTCGGGAGCAAAGAAAATATAGCCTGGTATCTCCTGATCCTATGAAACTTACTCACAAATCATACAGAGACTTTCCTTAGCAAATGGAATACCACCATAACTGCTTGTACGCAAGACAAAATAAAACAAGTAAACAGATCTGCATTTGGGGTGTACAATACACATCTCTGCTATAAATTTGTGTATTGCATTTACATATTTTATTAATATGGCAAATGCCAATTTAAAAAATGTTGCCCACCTCTCCCTTAGGAGCCATTCCTCCTTCCTCAACTCTTCCAGTGCCTCACAAAAGAATTCAAAATTCTGGACCCAAGTTCTAAACCTCTGTTATGATCTGGTGACGAAGCATTTGCAAGATTTGGGGGGTTCAAGGTGTACAATAGGTTTGTGGTGGTGTTACAAGTAAGATCCCGCTTAATCAGTAGCTTTAAACACAACGGAATATCATTCTGTAACTTATTTCATTTTTTTAACGAAAAGGACAAATGATCTGGATGGATTCCATGAAGTGCATGATGTACTTGTGCTCACCCAAGCTGCGCAGTTTGGAGGAACTGGAAGAGCAACGGATGCACCTCTCTGACATTGCACAGCACGACACAACAAGGGATCTCATCCTCTTCAACCAGCAACGGCTGGCAGAGATAGAGCTATCTAACCAGCTAGAGAGGAAGAAGGAAGAGCTAAGGATTCTCTCCAAAAACCTGGAAGCGGAAAAGAAGAAATCGGAGGCTCTGCTATATGCCATGTTGCCAAAACATGTGGCCAATCAGCTTAAGGAGGGCAAAAAGGTGGAAGCAGGTAAATGCTTTTTATTGTCCTTTCATGCTTTTGTGGCAGCGAGGATATCACTGTAATGTTTTGAAAGACTGGACAGCTAACCCATTTCAACTGGGAAATTCTAATAAAGCAAGACAGAGGGGGTTCAGCAGATAGTCTGGGGAAAACTGGCTGATACTCTAACATTGCTGATTTTGCAGGTTTGGCCTTGATTGGTTCCCCGAGTTCTGCTGGGAACTCAAAATTAGAGTGGGGTGTATGTCTCATAAATAAATATATTACGGTATGATGAGCTTGAGTGATTTCAGCTAGAATGTGGGGTTATAGCTTGCTGTTTAAAGTGTGTCAGAAGTACTGCCACCTAAGAGATTCACCTCAACGCAAAAGGATTCAGAGGATATGTTATTCTTTCTTTGCATATTTTTACATTAAAAGCAGATTTTGAGAACTGGAAAGTTCTGTCTGAATGCATCCTGCTTAAAAGTGTCTGGGACCATGTGCAAAGGTTTGCTGCCTTCACTGACAAACCCATTGGTTCAATAAAATGTAACACTAGTCTAAGCCACTTGAGTCCATCTTGAAACAGAAAGACTTTTCACAGTCTGGGGTTGCCAAGCTTTTTTGGAATAGAGGGAGCATTTTGAATTTTGAGAGGGTGCTGGGGACGCAAGTCACAAAATGGCTGCCGTGGAGGGAGTGTGGCATAGCACAAAATGGCTGCCATTGGGCATGCAGCATAGCACAAAATTAAAGAGACAACCACCCCTGACTGCCTTATTCTTACCATGGGAAGTCAGCTATGTCCTACTGGTCCTAATGAAGGAGATTGCACACATACCAATGGTGTTGCTGTCTAAAGATAAGAAGCAATATTCCTCAGTACCAGAGGCAATATGCAGGGTGACGATACCCACAGCTACCGCCTGGGAAGAGTGGGCCCACTACTGCCTGCTCCTCTCTGTTCTACTTTTCTCTCTCCTACCACAGGAGTTTCCAGTCACCTCAGGCAGCAGCAGTGGTGTGTGCATGTGGCAGTGGAGGCAGCAGTGGCAGGGCGCCATTTTCTGCTTTGCCTCGAGCGACAAAATATCTTGGGCTGGCCCTGAATGTGGGGATTGGTTTTTCATCTCTTCCAACAGGAGGACCGAAGCAAATGGCACTGTCAACGGCGTTGGCCTTACAAACAGAATGGTGTCTTGTTTTTGTGGCTTAAAATAAACAAAACAGACTTTCCAAAATAGCCATTCTTCTTTTAATTATTCCCTAGGAGATTTTAGTTGCTGCACAATACTTTTCAGTGATGTCGTGACCTTCACAAATATCTGCTCTGCCTGTGAACCTATTCAGATAGTGAACATGCTTAATTCCATGTACTCAAGATTTGATCGGCTAACTAGTGTCCACGGTGTTTATAAAGTAAGCGTTCTTGCAATTTGCACACATTTTCATCACTTATTCTGCCTTTCCTGCTCATCTTGATGTTTATAGCTGGTTGTATCAAGCCCTATTGCTATGAAAAATTGTTTTAGAATGATGGACACAAGGATGAGAATGAAAACTGAAGACTATTAGCTTGTCAAAAACATTAAATTGTCAAGCCTTTCCAGACCAGTTTTTCCTTCATATCATTTCCTCTGCAGAACGCCAGTATTCTTGCCTCCTTTTATTCCTGTAAATATTTCCCCTGCTACCTAGAGCAGGCATAGGCAAACTCGGCCCTCCAGATGTTTTGGGACTACAACTTCCATCATCCCTAGCCAACAGGACCAGTGGTCAGGGATGATGGGAGTTGTAGTCCCAAAACATCTGGAGGGCCGAGTTTGCCTATGCCTGACCTAGAGGATAAACTGCACTAGTGCAACCCTTTAATTGTGGTGGTGGTGATAATGTATTATGTTAACTATCCGGGAGAGATTAATGTCTCCATCCAACACTGCCCACATAGAAACATAGAGTAGGAAGAGACCCAAGAGTCATCTGGCTCAACCCCCTGCAATGTAGAAATCCCAGCTGAAGCCAAGGAAATGTTGTGTGCTTATTAATAAGCCTTGCTAAATGGGGCAACTGGCTGTGGACCCTCATGAGAGCAGCCCCTGAGCTATAGGTGAAATATAGGAAGGACATCTCTCTGCGTGGGACAGGAAAGTGGGGAGCAGTCATGGCACGTGTTGGCCAAGGAGTTTTCTGTCTTCCCATCCCTACAGTATGTCTCTCTATTGCCTTACAGGTGGAAACAATAGGAGATGCCTACATGGTTGTAGGAGGGATCCCAGTGCCTGTCAGCAGTCATGCTGAAAGGGTGGCTAATTTTGCCCTGGGCATGAGAATAGCTGCAAGAGAAGTGATGAACCCACTCACAGATAAGCCTATACAGGTACATTTGATCTTGACTTCAATTGCATGATTCTATGGATGCCTAATTCAGAAGTAATTCCCACTGAATTCCTGCAGTTGGCAAGACAGTTGGATGGGATGACCTCCCAGTTCTCTTCCAACTCTGGATCTCAGTTCCGGCACCTCTCAGGTGGCTGTCATTGCCATTGTAAGAGAACACGAGAGGCATTCATAGTGAGTTCCGGCACCTCTTTTTTCTAGAAAAATAGAACTGTTGGAAGGTGTCACTATTAGTTATGCCTTTAATTACCCTCCTGTGTCTGGTGAGACACTCGGACATTGCTATATCCCATTAAGGACTCACTGTTAAAACCGTGTTCATGGAAGACAATCTTACTCGGCTACAAGTGATCACCAAAGAAGAAGAATCCCATATATTACTTTCCCAAATGTTCCAGAGTATTTCAGTCTGGTTCTTCCATTGCTGAGCTATCTCTCATTATGCTGCAGTCAGTAGGAAGCCGACTAGTTTGCTGTGGTGCAGAAAGTGTTTTTGAATGATGGCCTTGCTAAATGTCTTGTTATACTGCAACAAATCCAGGAGGTTGAATGAAGAACAATCAACTATTTCTTTTAGAGCTGTAACAGAGAACGCATTTTCCTTTGTTGTGTTTATGCCAGCAGATTAGAATTGGGGTGCACACTGGACCAGTTTTGGCTGGAGTGGTTGGGGAGAAAATGCCTAGGTATTGCTTGTTTGGCGATACAGTCAACACAGCTTCTAGGATGGAAAGCCATGGACTTCCAGACAAAATCCATCTGAGCCCAACAACGTTCAGGTAAGAACCTGCAAATCAATCGCAACACAAGGAAAATTCTCCTCTTGTCTTTTCTACATTGGCAGTACCAAGGCTATCAAATCCCAGACATTTTGTGGGATCTGTGCTGTCCCTAGGACCACTAACATGCTCCACATCAATTATCAAATTATCTTCAGGGGTAGGCAGTGAGAACTTTTGTAGGGCAAAGCAGATGACCTACTGATGGGTACTACTGCCTTTCTCATATTCCAATTGTCCACTCTATATATCAGGTGTGGGGAACCTCCAGGTGTTGCTCAACTACAACTCCCACCATTGGCCGTGCTTGCTGGGGCTGATGGGAGTTGTAGTTCAGCAACATCTGGAGGGCCAAACATTCCCAAAGCCTACTGCACACCAATAGCAACATTTTCTGGCAGTGGATCCTTATCTAGCCAAAAGAGCACTAGGTAAAGGGACCCCTGACCATTAGGTCCAGTCGTGGCCGACTCTGGGGTTGCGATGCTCATCTCGCTTTATTGGCTGAGGGAGCCGATGTACAGCTTCCGGGTCATGTGGCCAGCATGACTAAGTCACTTCTGGTGAACCAGGGCAGCGCACGGAAACACCATTTACCTTCCCTCTGGAGCGCTACCTATTTATCTACTTGTACTTTGACGTGTTTTCTAACTGCTAGGTTGGCAGAAACAGGGACCGAGCAACAGAAGCTCATCCCATTGCGGGGATTCGAACCGCCGACCTTCTGATCGGCAAGTCCTAGGCTCTGTGGTTTAACCCACAGCGCCACCCACATCCCTTTAAAAGAGCACTATCCACACAGAAAATGGAAATATCAGCAGGCTTGGGGGAATGGCAGAGTTTGCAGAAGCACAACCAATGATTTGGGGGGACGACAGTAAAGTGGGGGGCAGGCATGCACCACATAAACAGCCAGAGAGCACTGAGAATGCTCAGGGGGACAAAGAATGCTGATGGACGTGGAGATAAGATAGAATGGTGGACTTTGGGAGAGGACATGGCTCCACACGGCAACACTTGTTGCGAGTCCCACTTGTAATTTCTGTTAGGGCTGTGTACACCCTATACCTTTAAAGCACATTCTTTCCCTCGAAGAATTCTGAGCGCTGCAGTTTGTTCAGAGTTGCTGGGAACTGAAGCTCTACAAAGGGTAAAATACAAGGCCCAGAATTCCTTGAGTGGGGAAAAACACGTTCTGAACATGCTTAAAAGGTATGGGGTGCACACATCCTTAGATGCATAAGCGTCAAGGAGGGTAGAATTTGGCGGCGTGAAATCGGGTGGAGGAGCAGGCAGTATCATGAGGGACAGAGGTGTTGGACACCTGAGGATTTTGGGAAATGGGTGAATTGTGAGCCCCACAATTGCTGTGCTTCTCGCACTCAACAGAGCATTATCACACCAAGTGTTTGAGATGGTGGAAAGGGGAGAGATACAGGTCAAAGGAAAAGGGAAAATGACAACGCATTTTCTGAGGAAAAACCTCCATGCCACCGAGAATGAAATAATGGGACGACTGGAAGAGACATCTGGTAATGGCGACAGCAATGGTGTGAGTCTGTCGAGGGACAGAGAAATTCTTATATTTATAGCATCACGTAAGGTGTCAGTTCTGAAATGAAATCGCTCCGCCACTGTCTACATTGTGTGATGTATCTGCACTAAGAGGTTGATGTATTTATCTCTATATTCTTGGATTTAGGTTCCATGGGCAGGCCTAGTTCTTATGAAATCAAGCGTTGTTTTTCCTACACTTTATTTTTGAGCCTCGCTGTGCAAAACTGCTTCTATTTGTAAATGAATTTACCAAGTTTCAAGGCCGCCATGGATTTGAAATAAGACTCCAGTCAAAAGCTCACGTCACCTTACAATTAGCCATTTGAACGCACAAGATTCTTACTTGTCTTTTCCGTAACGGATTAATCTTGCTCATGTGCTTTGACTGGTGAGATACAAAAATGGAATCCTCAGCTCAAATTCAGAGAAAACCAAGCAAAAACTAACAGAGAAACAGGCATTCCAGTTGTTGTTGTTGTTTTTAAATGCAGTAATAATAATTCTGCCTCAATATGTTGCTGCTGTAATTTCCAAGCTGATGCACTTTTGATGGTTCTTAAATGCTTTAATTTTTATTTCATTTTTAGCTGTTTGTTTTGGTGCTTTGTTGTTTGCTGTCCTGGGCTCCTTTGGGAAGAAAGGCAGGATAGACTTTTAATAAATACTACTACGGTGGTACCTTGGTTCCTGAATGGCCTAGTTGTCAAACAAATCGGCTCCCGAAAGCTGTAATTGTTCTGGTTTGCAAACGTTTTTCACAAAGCCAAATGTCCAACGCGGCTTCCAATTGAGTGCAGGAAGCTCCCGCAGCCAATCGGAAGCTGCGCCTTGGTTTTCAAACGGTTTTGGGAGTCGAACGGACTTCAGGAACGAATTAAGTTCGAGAACCAGGGTACCACTGTACCAGAGAGTGTGTATTATGAGGAGGTGTGTTAATTTGTATAGAATTTACACAATACAATACTAGCCCTTTTCTTTTTTTGTTGAAGCAGACACTTTGGAAAGCGATCATGGCAAGAATGTTGTAATAATGAAGTATGCTGAAGATTCTCTTACAGCCAGGGACACAGAGCATAAAGATGCGGCAGGTTTGTTACAATGTTCACCCAATGCACAGAAACTGTGGGATTAGTATTGGTTACCATACTCATGTTTATCTCCCCAATTTTGGAGAGGGAGGGGGGAAGTGAATAAACTCACCATCCCTCAAAACTTCTAGCGGCCTCAAATAAATCTGCTGCTATAGTGAATCCAGAAGGCTTGATTCAGTTGGTGCAATTCTATAAGTGCAAGGGCTTTTGAACCTCAATGGAAGAGAATGGGTTTTTTAAAAAATCAAGTATTAAATAAAGGAAACACATGAGATAAAATTGGATGGTATAATTGAATATGTAGCAGAATAAGGGTTGCATAGAATGCCATGGAGAAATGAACTGGGAAGTGATATGTGATGGGCAATGTATGTATGATGAATGTAAAATTCAGTACATTTCCGAGCACAATTCAAAGTGTTGGTGCTGACCTTTAAAGCCCTAAACGGCCTCGGTCCAGTATACATGAAGGAGCGTCTCCACCTCCATCGTTCTGCCCAGATGCTGAGGTCCAGCGCCGAGGGCCTTCTGGCGGTTCCCTCACTGCGAGAAGCCATGTTACAGGGAACCAGGCGGAGGGCTTTCTCGGTAGTGGCACCTGCCCTGTGGAATGCCCTCCCACCAGATGTCAAACAGAAAAATAACTACCAAACTTTTAGAAGACATTTAGAAGGCAGCCCTGTTTAGGGAAGCTTTTAATGTTTAATAGGTTATTGTATTTTAGTGTTTTGTTGGAAGCCGCCCAGAGTGGCTGGGGAAACCCAGCCAGATGGGCGGGGTATAAATAATTGTTGTTGTTGTTGTTATAAAAAAACAGTGGAAAATGCAAATTTAAAAGGGGGGGATTTTTGCTGATTTCCCCTGCCTCTTGGAACTGCTGTCGCTTTGATTACCTAGATGCAGAAACATACACATTCCCTTTCAAAAATGAGAGTTGAACTGAATTGGAGGGGGGGGGGGGGAATATTGCGTGAACTATCATTACCCATGTGAATTACTGTACTCCCGTGTGGCAGCAGACAATAATGGGGCTACCTCTAGGATGGCTAACAAATTGGCTCTAAATCAGAATATTCCTGATTGTTTTTCTCGCACCTTTTGTTTCCTTCTCCCTGGTTACCTGTTAGGGGCTGAAAGTGATGCTCCCCATGGAGAGGATTCACAGCAGAAAAAAGAAGTCTCACTTCCTAATCTGTCAGAGAGTGCGGCTCCCTCAGCACTTTGCATCCTGTTTTAGAAAAATGGTCATATGAGGAATGAAAACTCAATCGGGGGGGGGGGGGGGAGGAGAGAACTTCTGCCTGTTACCTATACCACAGCTTGGAACGTAACCGTGTGTGATGAATTAAAGAAACGGCAAAGGAAGGGCAGGGAATGTTTTGCTGAGAACAAATGGTCTACTTCATCCTTCTCTTAAAGAGTTTGCACTCCTTACAGGCCAAGCATGAAAGGCTTCATTTCATTTGAAACTTCTTTCCTTCTTGTAATGTTTGGCCACATTGGATAGGATGAGAGAAGCCACAAGAAGCACAGTTCTCCTTTCTATGCAAAGCTATGTGATCGGGGAAGGGGGCTGTTTGTCTGTATGTGCAGAAATACATAATTGATGAATCATACAGGTCTTATATATTCTTTAATGGTATATTTATGATTGTTTTAAAAGGTGTTCTAAGTCGCTTGGAGACCTTTGGGTAACTAGTGACCAACAAAGAACAATAGACAATAAAATGTCCATCAGAAACAGGGCTTAGCTTTAATCACCATTCTCACAATTCAAGATGAATTATCTCAGATTTATTTATATGAATAATCACATCTGACACAATGGAATTAAATTATAAAGCAAAAAAAACCCCACACCCCTACTTTTTTATTCACAACAAAACCTCTGTCTGAGTCTTTCCCTTAAATTGTTGTTGTTGTTTACTGCAATTATTATTACAATTATTACAATTTGTTATCTGCCCTTCACCCTAAGGTCTCATGGCAGGTTACAGCAATTAAAGCACAAAATTAATGTTAAAATTATTATTATACAATATTAAAAGCAGTTTAAAAATGAGTTAACATTTTACAAAAATAAGGCAGGTCCTAAAAACATACATCTCAAGAGTCAAAACATTAGCAAGTCCCCGTTAATTGCAGATGGCAAGTCTTTTCCTGATCAGCGATTTGGGGACTACAAAGGGCTTAATGCCACATGGACAACTTTCTCTTCAGGCTTCCTTAGGGAACCTGCCATTAATAATCAGCAAAGGGCAACAGGCAGTGCGCTAGCTCGCCTTTCAGGTGGCACTAGAGACTAAAAATCTCTCTCCCACCTTTCTTGTGATTCAGTATGCCCAAAACCTTTCCTTCCCAAAAGCCCTTGTTTAGAATCAGCATGGACCCAATTACCAGCTCCTGGCACTTTCTGAAATAAGATTTACCACTTCTGCTGGTGCTCGACGAACGATGAGACACGTAGCTTATCGAGTTCTTAGAGCGAACTGTCAGCAATTGACAGTTTATTTAATGCCATGACTGCGCCAGGTGTTCCTGGGGTGTTAGGCAGGTGGGTAAGCTGTGGTGTTTCCCATTTCCTGAGGTAAATTTCAGGAGGAGCTGTACTCCTTCGATTTCTATCTCTTTTCCTTCTGGTGTGGTGTTCTGTACATAGTATCCTTAGTGGTAAGGTCTAGATTCATTATAAGTTATTGTAACTTTAAGTTAGGTCTGCTGCAACTGGATTTCTTACAGACAGTGTCAATCCTGAATGTATTGGATTTGTGACCATTATGCTCATTTGCCTTCAGTAGCCGTAAAGCTCTGCTGGATGAAATATAATTGTCTCTGGTCTATTTTGGGGGGAATCCTGCCATGTGTTTTAATTTTTACTCTGCTAATTATACATTGGAATCTGCTCTGGATCAATATTGAGTAGAATTGCACGACACAAACGCCACTCTGTAACTGGAAAGATGTGCTGTGCAATTCTCTCCATGGTCTGTCAAAGCACATCTCACTTACATTTTGACTTTAATTTGCACAAGACACTTTTTGGTGCCTGATATCCCAAGAATACTAGGCCTGAAATCCATTCTAAGGAGTAAACCCTCTTGAACACAAGACATAATTCTGTATAAACGTGCCTAGGATGATAGAGGTGTCCTATCAAACAGAGCCAGGACATAGCTTCCAAAAAACTGAAGAAAAATTAACCAGACATACATTTAAACAAGATGACTTGGTGGAGGAGAATAGGAAGTTTTACGGTTTGTACTTTCTTCTAAATAAGGTACACCGGGTAGAGGAACAGCACACAGCTTCTAAAAATTCCATTTTCCTCAAACAAATAATAATGCGATTTGAGTTTGAGGAAAGTGCAGTATCGCCACAACAAAACACCTGCCTTAAGGGAAGATAGGAATCATGTGTGGGGAAAAGTGCATCTTTATTGTGAAGGGAATAATCCAGGGTAAAGAGTTCTTTGCATAGTCCCCGGTTCATTAAACAACTTTTTAAAATTGACATATCAACTTTCAACAGAAGTTTACATGGCAGAAACCCAATAAAAAAGTAAAAAACACCCACATTATTAACATTAAATTGCTAAAAATAAAGAAGAAGAAAAGCACACACCCAGCCATCAGAACAGTAGTACAAGTAGTGCAAGAAACAGTAATAATATATCAACCTTTCAAAGTTCAGGAAGTTAGTGAAGCAGGCACAAGCCAAGTATCTCTGAGTTTTCCCCAACCAGGGAACCACCACAGAAAAGGCACTGTCTCTTGTCATCTGCCTCCATTTTGAAGGCAGAAACATACAGGCAAGTTTATTTGGGAGCAAGTGGTCCTTCAGTTACCTTTCATCCCATAGGCACAAGGGTTAGATGTTGCGCTTTTTCAGAAAGGAAAATAAATTACCTATATAAGCCCTTAATAAGATTAAACAGTATTATCTAGAGCTTGCCCATGCCAGAGTTTGCTGTAGGTTTGCGTTCACGCGTAATTTGTGTAGTACCAGAACGTTACCCTCAAATAATACAAATCTTGATTGGTAAATTGCTGGAAATTGGACTCTAAACCGCTCCATTCAGGGTCACAAATAATTTGTTTTGGTAGTTTGGGGTGGATGGATCAATTGTCACTTTCTGCTAACCCCCTTCCATCCCACTGCTTCCTCAGTCTTTTCATTTCTTTTTTTGTAACTGTTTCTGGTACGTTCCTGAAGGGAGGATATTTTTTCCTTTTGATCCCTCCCATTTGCACAAAACCAGAAAACTGCACAAGGAAATGGCACTAGCATTAGCCTCTTCCCCTTTGTGTGTTTATAATTCTGAACCATCAGATTTGCTGAAGCCAGAAAACTGCACAAGCAAATTTACAATTGCCTGGCTATGCCTACTGCACACTTCTTATGCAGATTTTTCAAATAAATAAAAAACCCAAGGTGCACAGCTATCTGTGCGCATTCCCTGTTGTTACTTAATTGGCATAATAACAAATGAGAAGACAGGTTCAAAAAGAAAAGGAAACTCCTACCAGTATGAATGCGAAAGACTGTGGTTTCTCCTCAGAAACAAATTAAAGTATGCACAAGTGTGGAATACTCCAAGTTAATTTGGATGAGGAAAAGTGGATTAACAGATAAATAATGCTCACATGTGGACAAGCCCCTCAATACATTTGCTGAAAGCAGACAGCAGTAAGCGGACAAGGTACACCAAGCCAGAAATGCTCAAAGGACAAGGAATAATTGTA
The DNA here is from genome assembly GCF_964106645.2 of Podarcis pityusensis. Lineage (NCBI taxonomy): Eukaryota > Metazoa > Chordata > Lepidosauria > Squamata > Lacertidae > Podarcis > Podarcis pityusensis. The sequence continues at coordinate 21,121,354 of NC_138026.1, forward strand.
CTATATCAAAATCTAGAACTTCAAGCAAGAGATCCCAACCACATACCAGAAGGGAAATCGACCTCATCAAATTCCAGCTCTACCAGCGAATCTCACCTGGATAACAGTCTCTAACAATACAATTTGCATTTCTTTAAAATGGCTTTAAGAATGTTCCACATTAAAACAAGGCATCCACATTTCCTTTCATTCCCTTCATCTCTTCCTCTGGTGACGAGCAGACATCTAGTGAAAGAAAAAAGCACATCTATAAATATTATTACCCAGATGATTTGTCAATGAATGTATTTGTAACACTTTGATTTTGACAGTTCAGTCAGTTTAACAATATTTTTTAAAATACTTTTTACTGTTTTATTTTCTTTTATTGCTATTGGATTTTATTGCTTTTAGGCACCATTTTACATTTTTTTATAACATTGTATTTCTAAGTCAGTTTCAAACAGCAAACTGCTCTCTTTTCCCATAAGTATTTTGGTACATTTGGCGCAATTTTTAAAAATAACCTAAAACACCCCCCCCCACAAAAATGCCACCTTTTAGTAAACGAGGGGCTCTGCTGAAAATGGATTCATGACGACTGTATCGGTGTTCCTCTGTTTGAATGAACAGAGTCAGTTTAACAACATTGTTACTGGCTTCTGTTTTAACACACACACACACCGTACTTTTCCGTCTATAGGACGCCCCCATGTATAAGACACCGCCTATTTTGGGGGACTCAGATTTAAGAAAATTGGGCAAGATGGCGGCATGTATAAGGCGCCCCCTAATTTTTGACATTATTTTTAAGGGGGGAAACCTAGTCTTATACACAGAAAAATACGGTGTGTGAGTGTGTACACACCCACACCCATCTTTCCTGATAAATTTTCTCCCACACAAAATGTGTGCCGTTTTAGATTGGCAGGAAAAAAACTGTTCTGGAGGGTCCTCTAACCCGCTGGGACAGATTTTGAAGATGCACTGATGGCGGGAGGAGCTACAGGGGAGAGGAAAGTTCGGGTGCACAAGCTGTTTTACCAGAACAGCAACATGTGATCCACTGTCACTATATGGAAAATTATTTGGCCAACTTGTAGTCTTGCTGAGAGCTACTTTTCCATTCTAGCTAATTAGGAGATGTCTCCAACCTCAGCTTGTGTAACTTGTGGACTTTCTTCCAATAAGTGTCCAACTCTCTTTAATAAACTTTTATGTTTAAATCAGCAGACTCTCTAAAACGATGTCCCTTAAAATTATCCTTATTGCACAGAAAGAATCACTGATATTCTTGAAGCAAGGATCACTCACAACATGGAGAAAACATGTTTAATCATGTATCACATCACTTTTCTTGAGAAACTGAGATTAACCATACACTGAAGCATAACAGCTAACAAAAAATCCAGCTCACTAATGTAATAAGCAAAATGCTGCCATGTTAATGGCAAAGTGTATTAGAATTTGTCTAGTATTAGTATATCATTAATTCTTAAAACTGAAAAGTGATTTTAAAAAATGTGCTCTTATATCCTAATGACACTTATTTTCTTTAGTTTTTGTATGCATTAGAAACTTATTTCCCCCGCACTTTGTATTTGTTAATATTTTGAAATTCAACAAAAACCATTTGGGAGGGAAAACCCAGTTCAGGTTTTTTTTAAAAAGGAGGAAACATTTGGCATTTCCCTAATCCCCATCCATTAAAAAGACAAGAAACAAGAAATATCTGTTTCAGAAATGAATTTATTTTACCTCATTACATTGCAATGTACACCTTGCAGCTTAACAGTGCTAAATAAACAAGCATATTGGCTGATATGATAAATTACCAAAATTAGCTTTCCCAGTGGGAACTACAACAGGCTATCCTGACTTTGTTTTACACAATATTAACTTTCACAGTACTGTTTCTATTTTTGAGCCCTAACTTTAAGTAAAGGGATATCTGAAAACTTGGGGGGGGGGGGGAGGGAAGGGAAGAAGTGAAAAAGAAGCTGGCCTATACAAAAATAATTACTGTATCAAAAGTCTCATTTTGTTGTTTTAGTTTTTGAACTAAAGAAAGAAGACATTGTTTTCATGCCACTCTTGTCAACTTTTGCCAGGGCCTTTTGAGCAGCTGACATCTTACTGTTTGCCTGGAAATAAGAACAGAGGAAAAAGTTAGACTAAAGTAAAGTTTCCACGCAACGTCATGCCTATCAAGCAGAAACCACACATATCCTTTAGCTATTGTATATCCCTTCACACTACGTGCCTAAATATTTTATCTGGGGGATAATTTGATAAATGTAATCACATGGTTTGCAGATCTGGCTAATATAAAAAGTTGACATTTGGCCTGATCCGGACAACATTTCTTCACATTTAGATAGGTGGGATGTTTCATCAGTTAGACGGCACAAACATTAATGAAATCATCAGACACCAGAATCCTGATCATGGTGGGAATACATTGAAGTTAAATGCATGGTTTTTTATCCCGGAAATGCTACAGTAAAAACAAGTATTAATATACACATCTTTAATACACATCCACACATGCAGTGAACCGCCCTGAGATCTTGTGATAAAGGATTGTATATTTTTTTAAAAAGGTTAAATGAAGAAGTAAAATTAGACTACTGTTGCTGCTTGAAATTCCTCACTTTGAAACTCTGTGTTTCTCAGGTTATCCAACATCTTTTATGAGTAAACTGAACTGAATTATGCAGACTACTCAACTCTTTCCACATCTTAAATACTGTACAATGCCTGCTCCAAAATTTTGTACTGTGTGTGATTCTTGAGTTCCTTTTTACTAAGCTAAGAGTGTCACCTGTAAGCTACACTCCAGCCCTAAGCCTTGATGTCACAAACATCCTAACTGTTCGGGGTGAATATGTTAGAAAATTGTTCCTTAACTAGGGAGGCTTGCTGTCACCATCAATGGAATCAGTAGTGCTATGGCCTCCCCTAATGGGAACTCCATTGGGGCAACTGACCCCTGCTGAAAGCAGGACTTTGTTTTTCCTTTATAGCAAGGCTTGGCCTCAAGCTGTGCTATGAAGGAAAAATGGGTCACCTGATGTCATAGTGATGTCAGGTGACTGGCAGGTGGGCGGAGCCTCTCTCTCACACCCCTTGCTTAAAGTGGCCCACTGTGGGTGGAGGAACTCAGGGAATGGATTCAACATTCCAGGATACAGTTGTAGCAGATTTATTAAAAGCTTTACTAGTTCTTTAGTCCTAGATAGCCATGAAAGCCTTTTAAATTCCCGCCACCAATATTTTCACCATTTCTTGAACTAGTTAGAATATACTATTCTAAAACTTAATGGGTTTTTTTCCTCACATATAGAATTAGGAGGTTTTTCCAGCCAGAACTTCCTGGAACTCAATTCTGGCACCTCTCAGGTGGATGCCATTGCCATTCTAAGAGAATGAGGGAGGTGTTCATGGTGAGTTCTGGCACCCCTTTTTCTGGAAAAATAGCACTGGATAGAATGTACTGTACATGCTTAGAATATGTATTCTACTTTCTCCTGAGTAAAGTAGCATCCTACAAGAAAATGAGGCTGCTAGTCAAAAAGCTAGTCGGAAAAGCAATATACAACTCACCCTTTTGCTTTTCAGATCACTAGTATTAAACTTGGTGTAATCTTCTTCTGCTTCCACGGGGGCATCTGATAATTTCCTTTTCTGCAATGTTAGAGTGAGGATTTGCTCCATAAAAATCACAGTGTATTGCATACACCGATCTTCAGCGTAAACAAAAAACGTTCAGGCTTAATGTGAGCAATGGTGATAAAGTTATCCAAAGCAGTATCGCCTGTCCTCTAGATTAAGTGGGAAAGCCGATTGCAGAACATGCAAGCAGAGGTGGGAAAAATGCTGAGTGAGAATGGTTGGATAAAGGAAGAAGAGGAAGCAGAGATCTGAAAAGTGGAAGTAGTATGGACCTGGGGAAGTGAGAGGCCAAGGACATTAATACAAAAGACACAAGTGTATTTTCTTATCATGTATGCATCCGTATAACTCCTGCTTTGAAAACCATAGGCATAATTGTAGCACTTCATTGCCAACATATACTCTATGTACCAGACAGTTTGAAAGGTCTTCCTCATTTGATTGGTGATTAAAAATAATTGCACATTCTTCTTACATCTTGCCGAACACTGTGACACTGTTTCATGCTTTTAGCTCCATGCTTTAAAAAAGCCCAGTTATCAATGGGGGTGGGGAGTTTGTTATCAATGGGAAAAGAAGTATTTCAGGACTTGACTTCCTCTCCTCTAAGGATTTCTTTGGTACAGCATTTCTTTTTCACCATCTCCAGGGTTCCAGACCATGGTCTGAAGGCTCACAATGCACCCACCTCGCTGAGGCAAAGCTCACCTGAGTCTGGCCAATGCCTGAACAGGGATCTGCCTGAAAACCCCATGCAAACTGCCCTCAAGTTCCGTGATGGAAGGAACGCAGGGCATAACTGCATGAAAACGATACGTATCCAGCAGTACCTCAATTTTCATTACCTTGGATGCTGGCTCCGCTGGAGGACTTGCAATCTGTGGGAGCCTGGAAAGCAAAACAAAAAAGAAAAGAGGTTAAGGTAATCAAATTTTAGAACTATCAAGCTAGAATATTTTATCAGTAAGTAACTCATCTATTTATTTTGAAGTATTTGTGTGGGAGACAAGCAAGAGTGAGTTTTTATCAGGGTGGGAGCCTGGGGAAAGGGGGAAACTTTCCAGGTGGGAGCTGGGGATACTCAGTTTTTGTATGTGGATTGAAGATTAGGGTAAAACTGGAATATATATATAGCCCTGCATTCGAGTTTTACCCTAATCTTCAATCCTCTCCTTTCTTTCTTCTTTTGCCTTCCTCTCTTGGCTTTTGCTCTCTCTCTCTCTCTCTCTCTCTGACTTCATTTGTTCTAGATATAATTTGATTGCATTGTGAAAACTTTAATAAAAACTTCTGGGCTAGAACAGCCATGCACCACACACACAAAAAAAGAATTCTACTTTTATTTCAAAGTTGTATTCCCTGTGTGTCAGTTCTGAAACAAAAATGCCAAAGCCAAATGACAACAAATATTAATTCAGATGCAACCTAATAATCAAATGATGTAAGCAGTGGGCAGGAAGACTAAAAAACATAAAAGTAGCATTAGGAGAAAATGTAATGTGTACAAAAAACGTTCAAGTTCCGCTCCGCGGCAACCCGGAAATAACAGAGCACGTTACTTCCGGGTTTCGCCACTTGCGCATGCGCAGACGCTCAAAATGACATCACGCGCATGCGCAGAAGCGGCGAAAAGCGATGCGCACGTGCGCAGACGTGCCATCACTAGTTACGTTTGCTTCTAGATGTGAATGGGGTTCCGGAATGGATCCCGTTTGTATCCAGAGGTACCACTGTATGCAAAGCAAATGTGAAACTTAGTCATGGGCGTCATCTTTTCTAAGTGCTGAATCAACTGCACGTGTACGTACTTTGCAAATTGGAAAGAGAAAAACACACCCAGCAAAGGCAGAAACAGCAGTAAGTAAAGCAGCAATTTCAGTATTTCATTATAATATTTTATGACAGTCTCAATGCCTTCTGTACTTAACTAAATCAGCGATTCTCAAAGTTTGCGCCCCCGAGTTCCAAATTAACTGGCTGAAAATTACAGACACAGATGAATCCTTTCCACCTAATACAGTGGTACCTCGGGTTAAGTACTTAATTCGTTCCGGAGGTCCATTCTTAACCTGAAACTGTTCTTAACCTGAAGCACCACTTTAGCTAATGGGGCCTCTTGCTGCCGCCGCGCTGCCGGAGCACAATTTCTGTTCTCATCCTGAAGCAAAGTTCTTAACCTGAAGCACTATTTCTGGGTTAGCGGAGTCTGTAACCTGAAGCGTATGTAACCTGAAGCGTATGTAGCCCGAGGTACCACTGTATATAAAGAGCTAAAGCATGGGGCGGGGGGGAATCAGTCATTGTCATCAAAGTTATCCCTTACAACATAAAGCATGAACACTCACCTCAAATACTGAGCTAGTGCAGTACTCAGCTCTTCAGAAATATATTCAGTTATTAAACCATGAGCATAGCGAATATAGTCCTCTGAAAGAAAAACAAAATAAATGCTATATATTATTAAAACATCTCTCCTTTAGAATGTTCAGTCTCCAAATTAACACTGCCCCAAGTTTACCACTTCTATCTGTGATGAGTGATCAGCACCTTTAGTTCCGTGGTGTTCCCATCAGTGCATCTCACACACCCTTTGGCCTAAACCAGATGTGGGGAACCGCTGACCCTCAGCAAGCATGGCCAATGGTTAGGGCTGGCGGGAGTTGCAGTCCAGTAACAGTTGGGAGGGCCAAAGGCTTCTCACACCTACCCTAAACAGAATCAATACTTGCAAAGAGCAGACACTGAATGCTATAGACAGCTTGCAGCATGCCAGCAGTACTTATGTCCCGAATGTCACTCATAATTAAAATGCAGCAGTGGTTGTCAGCTTCTTATTGGTTGTGTCTTGGGAAAAAATAAAATTGGAAAGGGATGGAAAACCACACAGATGGCCATGCAAATGTTCCCTATTGGTTTCATAAGCCCAGGCAACCAGATGGGTTATTTCTCCCTATCTGACCTTCTCTTCTCTTCCCAACTGAATACTACTGAAGGCATAAAACTGGCTATAAAGTTATGTAGCAACTATTATCTGTTTTGCCTCAAAAGGATAGCAGTGCTGGGAACATCAACTAGTTTTGGGGAGGGAGATGGGTGCATTGTGGCCTGATAAGTGTTTAGCAGCAGTGGCCTGGTAACTATAAAAACACCACACACACACAAAAATTAAGAGAAACTGAAAAGAATGCCTGGAAAAGCAACTAAGTGAAGGAGGGGAAAGTGCAACACACAAGCTGATGTCATATGGGAGTTGTTACAGTAAGGAAAATGTAAATACAGTGGTACCTCGGGTTAAGTACTTAATTGATTCCGGAGGTCCGTTCTTAACCTGAAACTGTTCTTAACCTGAAGCACCACTTTAGCTAATGGGGCCTCCTGCTCTTGCCGCACCGCTGGAGCACGGTTTCTGTTCTCATACTGAAGCAAAGTTCTTAACCCGAGGTACTATTTCTGGGTTAGCGGAGTCTGTAACCTGAAGCGTTTGTAACCTGAAGCGTATGTAACCCGAGGTACCACTGTACTGCAAGAGAAAATCATATGTGCAAACAAATTAAGTACTGTACAAATCTTACCAGCATAAATTTATATTTCACTTGGGACCTAAATCCCCTCACCTTCAGTGGTATCCGTGTTCCGTTTGCCGCTGATAAATGTAGCAGACTGCACCTTTCCACCCACAGGTATGTCATTGTCTTTTAACACTTTGACAGTCTGGTCGACCTGACAAAAGCCACAAAACAGAAGGGCTTATCATCGCTGCCGTTGTACGTACATGCAATGTACCACCAAAGCCAAACCCTGAACCTACGAACTGAAATCTAGCACACGTTTGTAGCTGCTACCACACTGACATGGGTTACAATCTTCTACGGTTGCCCAAATAAACCCCCTTTTGGTGGGATGAATGAGAATTGTGCAAGAAAAAAGTGGCACTCCTGAGACATTTCCGTTCGTGTAAAATGTAACTGCTCAGGAGAAAATCACAGAGGACTGCATTTACGACATACAATTTACTGTTAAAATAGCTACAAACTTAGCAAATTATTGATACACTTTTTAAAAGTTTTCTTAACCAAACTTTTTCCCTACTGCAGCCAGCAAAGGCTACTGAGGTATTCCATTTGTAGAGCGATCACAACTAAGCTAGCATAACTACAGCAGAAAAAGTGGGGATTTTAAGCAGAGATTGGATGGCTGTCTGTCAGGGATGTTTTAGCTAAGATTCCTTCATTGCAGGGGGTTGGACTAGATGACCCTTGGATCCTTTCCAACTATGAGTCTATGAGTAAGTGGAATGCAGCTTATGCTGCTCACAGAAAATGGGAAGAGAGAGGGGAGAGGAGAGGGAAAGTCCTGCATTACATCTGAATGCCCCCCTTTTATTTTCAGACAAGTAACAATGCAAAGCAAATGTGAAACTTAGTTCAGGGGCGTCATATTTTCTAAGTGCTGAATCGAGTGCAGCATGAGAATACATGTACGTACTTTACAAATTGGAAGGAGGAATACACACCCACCAGAGGCAGAAACAGCAGTCAAGCAGCAATTTCAGTACAGTGGTACCTCTGGTTACGAACTTAATTTGTTCCGGAGGTCCGTTGTTAACCTGAAACCATTCTTAACCTGAGGTACCACTTTAGCTAATGGGGTCTCCCGCCGCCGCTGCACGATTTCTGTTCTCATCTTGAGGTAAAGTTCTTAACCTGAGGTACTATTTCCGGGTTAGCGGAGTCTGTAACCCGAAGTGTTTGTAACCCGAGGTGTTTGTAACCCGAGGTACCACTGTATTTCATTGTTATATTTTACGACAATCTCAATGCCTTCGGTACTTAACTAAATCGGCAGATCTCAAAAGTTTGCACCCCCATGGTTCCACATGAATTGGCTGAAAATTACGGAAGTCCACCAGTCACAAAATGGCTGCCCAAGGGTTTAGCCAGTCACAAAGCAGAGACAGGTGGAGGTGGAGTTTGGGATAATCTGAGGGAAATTACTGACAACTACAATATCTAATCCGTCCCAGAAAATACATAGGAACTTGGGACACTTACTGGGAAGCTTCCTTCCGGTCTGGTGTAACTAAGGCAATCAATAGTACAGGTAAAGAAGAGGGAGGTCCTTAGAAATCGGCTGCATCCTTATAGCACTGTTACACTTTTTTAGTTTTAACTATAGTCCCTTGCTTTTGTACAAGGCAACATGTAATATTCAGAATTCATCACAATAGAAAAGAAACTCTTTTAACATAAAGATACCTTCTTCTTCAGCCACTTCAGTGCTTTCTCCTCGCTGTATTTATAAAATTTTCTGCCACCTATTTCTGAGACAAAAAGAGTCGCTCGTATTTAGGTTTGTACTTTCACGACATTTATATATTTATTTGTTGAATTTATACACCGCTCTGACATGAAATAAGACATTGCAGTAGATATGCTATTTCAGCATCTGTACAAGGTTACCAGTGAACACATTTATAAACACACACACACACACACACACACACACACACTGCTTTTTTCGTTAAAAAAATGTTTAGGGGTACTCTCATTTTGACTCAAGAAAATCACCATTTTATAATCCAAATCGGGGTAAATAAATACAGTAAATACAACGAAACCAACCAATCACTGTGCTAGATTCCAACTCCTACTTCACACATTAAACGCTCACTTCCATCTGAGATTCAGGAAACACCATGCCAGGAAATGAGGCCGTCATCAGAGGTAGCAATGGAACTGATGATTCACTGTGCTAGAGAAGCTTTTTTTAAAAAAAAATAAGTTGTTTCTTCTCCCGTTAGATTCACAAAATGTTTAAGGGTATGCGTACCCCTGTGTACCCCCAGAAAAAAAGCACTGTACATATACATATATACACACACACACACACACAAAGCTTACCAGTGAAACACACACACACACAACCTTATAAGCATTGGTCTATTTTGCTCATTAACTGGCAGGGCTCTCCTATGTTTCAGAGAGGGCTCTCTTCCAGTCTTACCTACAGATGTCAGGGACTGAACCAGAGACCATGTGCATGCAAAAAATGTACTCTACTACTAATTAAGCTACAGTCCCTCCCTCTACAACTTGGGCATGTTGAACACACTCAGAGTTTCAGCTTACATTCCTGGCACTCACAATTGCAGAAACTGTCGTGAAAGTATGGATACTCTGCGTTCAGTGGCCTCTCTCATACAGACCCTCTATAGTTTGACACGGTTCACTGGGAGTTATTTCTGCATGTATGGCTTGTGAAGCCCTGGGAAGGCTGACTGTGACAAACCTTCACTGGCATAACAGCATGAACTGACAAAGGACTGTAAAACCTGTATCAAATGCTGCTTGTTCATTTTATTTGTCAGATCTTGTACCTTTTTCATCTACTAGGTGGTGAACAGATTGCGAAACGTTCTTGCAATTTAGCAACATTGCACAGGAAGAGAACTCTTCGTCTACCAGAAACTGATCCAAAGGCTGAAACTTTCCCTGCTGGAAAAAGGGAATATAAATCAAAATGGTGAATGGATTAAAGTGATTCTAAAATATTTTGCCAGAAATGTATTTTTTTTATGGCCAGGTAATTTCAGCTAGAGATGGATGGATGACAGGTACTACCAAAAGCTGCTAAAAAATTAAAGAACAGCAAAGCATTAACAGTTATTTCAAACTGATGAAAAAGGCAACAGAATTCTTTAATGAAGGGTGTTTAAATAAAGCTTTTTTTTAAAAAGTCAGTATTTTAAACTCCTAGTGACTCTTTGTTGTGAAGGATAAATGCAAGTTCTGCAAGTGAAAATGCACCAACAGAATTAGCAGACCAAAAGGCAACAAGATTTTGAACTCTCTCTTTCACTAGCAAGATTTACGGACAGAACTCTGGAATAGCCAATCTTTCTTCCTTGCAATACATGTTCCAGTTTGGCTTGAAGCCCTACAGGAGTTGTTTTCTACATGATTTAATAATTTCAAGTTACAGCCATGCCAACCTAACCAGCACATTATAATATGTAGTGGAGTCTACTGACTACACTTGAACACCTACCTACTTTAGAGCATTAATTTACAGTTGTTTTTGGAGAAAAGCAATATAATGTCATCCTTAAAAATTTCTAGTTACCTACCTCTTTCTCTGCCTTGGTAAGGTAAAACAACAAAAGAAATAAGGGATCCACTGGTGTAGCAAATAATAGCCGTCCATCTAAAAGTATATAAAAAAGCATCATCGTGACAATAGATAATTAATTCTAATAGTAATTTCCCTTGATAAAGACAATCTTCCCCTGAATAAAGAAATAGGTTCTATACCCCAAATAAAATATTGCTATATTTGATTTTGGGTGCACAAACCTATTTCTTTATCCAGGAGCAAATCCATGTAGACAGTTTTGAGCCAAGAGGCCTGACTTGGTGTAAGACAGCTTCCTATGTTCCTGTGTATATTCTTATACAGATCTGAATTGAGGGCAATTGAAGCATAAAGCTTCGCCCAGGTCATTACATGTAAATGAGGATAAACTAAGCCGCAGTAGCTCAGGAATCTGTGTATGCCTAAAATCACGAGGAATCGCTGCTTGAAGATCAGGCTGCAAATGGAGAAAGAGGACACTGCTCACCATGTTGAACAGCTTCGCCTATAAACCACGACCGGTATTCTTCATGAAAAGCTTTCACTTCAAACACCTGTCGGCCATCACTTCCGAACAAGTAAAGGGCTGCTTGTCCTGTTAAAACGACGACGACACGGATATTGGTTTCGGATTTCTGAAGCTGCCAATAGCCACCCCCAATCAAAAGAAGAAAGTAAACTCTCAGGAGAATGCCGGACTATATGCAAACCTTAAGTGCAAAAGAAACTCAGACAAATAGAAAGGTTTAAGCATCACACTGAAACTAGGGATTGCCAACTCATGCACCCACAGAGACCTTCCCAGGTACCCGCTGAGTCCCCTTAGTCTGCAAAGAAGCATTATGTTGTAGCTAACAATTGGCTGCTGTGCACGAACGGGTGAAGTGGGGGGGGGGTCACCATTGTTTCCCTGCTTTGCAAATGTGCCCATGGGTCCAAAATGGTTGACAACTCCTGTGCCAACCCATGGTTTAGGAAGCTTAACTATCGTTTGGCAGGGATCACATCTGGATGTAATGCTAAATGTAGAGAGAAGCAATAAGCTTTGGCAGGGAGTTGGAACACAAACACTGGTTTGGACAGAATGTCAAGCCAGCCAACTCTGTGGTTTGTTTCCTTGCTCCAGGAAAGGAAGAGGGAAGGAAGACTCAAGCTGCGTGCACAAGCAGGAAGCTCATAAAAGTAAATGTACCCCTGACCGTTAAGTCCAGTCGCGGATGACTCTGGGGTTGCGGTGCTCATCTCGCTCTATACAGTGGTGCCTCGCAAGACGAAATTAATTGGTTCCGCAAGTTTTTTCTTCTTGCGAGTTTTTCGTCTTGCGAAGCACGGTTTCCCATAGGAATGCATTGAAAATCAATTAATGCGTTCCTAGGGAAACCGCTTGCCAGGCTGGCGGTGCGGAGAAGGGCTTTTCTCCCCACCGCAAGCCTTCAGGACAGGTACGGGAACAGAGGGGAAGGCGCGCAGCGCTTTCCCTCTGTTCCGGGGCTTGCGTGGGAGGAGGGTTTTTCTTCCCCACCGCCAACATTCAGAACAGCATTCTGAATGTTGGCGGTGGGAAGGTAAAGCCTCCTCCCACCCCAAGTCTTCAGGAAAGCCATCCGAAGCTGGGCGGCGGGAGAAGGTGTCCCCGCCCCCCCCGCCCGGCATCGGAGCTTCGTTCCGATGCCGGGCGGGGGGAGGAGGCGTTCCCCCCCCCGCCCGGCATCGGAGCTTCGTTCCGATGCCGGGCGGGGGGAGGAGGCGTCCCCCCCCACCCGGCATCGGAGCTTCGTTCCGATGCCGGGCGGGGGGAGGAGGCGTCCCCCCCCCGCCCGGCATCGGAGCTTCGTTCCGATGCCGGGCGGGGGGAGGAGGCGTTCCCCCCCCGCCCGGCATCGGAGCTTCGTTCCGATGCCGGGCGGGGGGAGGAGGCGTTCCCCCCCCCGCCCGGCATCGGAGCTTCGTTCCGATGCCGGGCGGGGGGAGGAGGCGTTCCCCCCCCCGCCCGGCATCGGAGCTTCGTTCAGATGCCGGGCGGGGGGAGGAGGTCCGAGGACAGTGGGGAAGACGCGCTGCGCTTCCCCACTGTCCCGGAGATTTCCCTATGGGCTGTCGTCTTGCGAAGCAAGCCCATAGGGAAATTCGTTTTGCGAAGCGCCTCCAAAACGGAAAACCCTTTCGTCTAGCGGGTTTTCCGTCTTGCGAGGCGTTCGTCTTGCGGGTTACCACTGTAGGCTGAGGGAGCTGGCGTTTGTCCGCAGACAGCTTCCGGGTCATGTGGCCAGCATGACTAAGCCGCTTCTGGGCGAACCAGAACAGCGCATGGAAACGCCGTTTACCTTCCCGCCAGACCTATTTATCTGCTTGCACTTTGACGTGCTTTCGAACTGCTAGGTTGGCAGGACACAAGCTAAATTTGCTTAACGTGTTCCATCTGAATGTAAGCATCGTGTATAAACTGGCAAGCCATGGTTTGCAGTCAGCCAGCAAAGCAAAACTGAAAATCATGACCTGAAGTAGATTTACAAAACCATAGTATTAACTATAAAAGGTAAAGGGACCCCTGAACATTAGGTCCATTGCGGATGACTCTGGGGTTGCGGTGCTCATCTCGCTTTATTGGCCGAGGGAGCCGGCATACAGCTTCCAGGTCATGTGGCCAGCATGACTAAGCCACTTCAGGCAAACCAGAGCAGCACACGGAAACGCCGTTTACACCGGAGTGGTACCTATTTGTCTACTTGCACTTCGCGCTTTCAAACTGCTAGATTGGCAGGAGCAGGGACCGAGCAACAGGAGCTCACCCCATCGCGGGGATTCAAACTGCCGACCTTCTGATCGGCAAGCCCTAGGCTTTGTGGTTTAACCCACAGCGCCACCCGTGTCCCGGTATTAACTATAGTTTGGCATGATGTCTGAACCAAGTCTATTACAGACATCATGTGAGATGAACATATCCCAGTTCTGTTGACCCTTGGGAATTAATTTCAAAGAAATCTGACATGGATCTGGGCAGCCCGGGATCTCCATACACATTGCCCAGGCTTGTGGTGCTGCTAACACAGTGGTTTGAATTCACCCCCAGAGGCATACTCCATTGTCTCTCGAGACAGACGGATGTCAACAACAATATCCCTTGGATGTAGCCATTGTTTTATTAGTTCTGGGACAGAGGAAAAGCTGGCAGCTTAACTCAGCCCCCCAAACCCATGTATTTTACAGCAAAACACAATTTACAACATACAGAAACATACAGACATAATCTTACAGAAAACATTTACTGAATAGACAAAAAGCCCTACTCTTTTTAAACACATCCTTTTAAAGCTTCAGTCTACAAAGGAAATACAGTGGTACCTTTGTTCTCGAACAGAATCCGTTCCAGAAGTCTGTCGAAACATTCAAAAACCAAGGTGCAGCTTCCGACTGGCTACAGGAGCTTCCTGCACTCAATCGGAAGCTGCAGAAGCTGCGTTGGACGTTCAGCTTCCAAAAAGCGTTCGCAAACTGGAATACTCACTTCCAGGTTTGTGGTGTTCGGGAGCCAAAACATTCAGGTCACAGGTGTTTCAGAACCAAGGTACGACTGTAATTCAAATTTGAAGGTAAGGGAAGAATTACAATTTCAGACTTGCCTGTACTTGGATTACGCAGTTTTGTAAATAAAGGCTCAGAGCCTGGCTTCTTTGGCAGATTAGTAGCAGATTCTGAAAAAAAGTTAAATTCCAAAGTGAGATATACCCTTCATATATTTTAAAATATTCACATCTAACTACTGTTACTGTAAATATGGTTGAGGCTTCCCTTGTTACCTGTGGAGAGTAAGAATTGCCCCCAGAAGATCAGGTGAGCCCCTATCTTCTGAATACAGTGGTACTTAATTCGTTCCGGAGGTCCGTACTTAACCTGAAACTGTTCTTAACCTGAAGCACCACTTTAGCTAATGGGGCCTCCTGCTACTGCCGCGCCGCTGGAGCACAATTTCTGTTCTCATCCTGAAGCAAAGTTCTTAACCTGAGGTAATATTTCTAGGTTAGCGGAGTTTGTAACCTGAAGCGTATGTAACCTGAAGCGTCTGTAACCTGAGGTACCATTGTACAGACTTCTATTAAACAGGGTTGCAAACTAGAAGCTGTGCAGTCAGATTCATCAAGTTGACATCATCATCACTCATAGGAATGGAGAGAGTATGTCTGAGCTGCCACAACATTTCATGCTACTCATCCTAATTTTACCTGAAAACACAGCTAGGCAGAGCCATTGCTCTCTCCATGCTTTCTGAAGCTGGAAGGCAAAGCAGAATAAAGGAGAAGAAAAGAGAGAGCAGTGCAAAGCACAGCAACAGCCAAGATGAAGAGAAAAGAGGCAAAAAGCAGGACAGGGGAGCAGCCCTCATTCCCCACAGTTGTAGGCCTAGTCTACACATGCAACAAAACATAGCAATAAGAGTTGTGATGTGGTAAAATACTGCGTGGGCTTGAATGTCACCTAACATAAAAGAAACTTCACACCAACAGGAAACATGTTGGACCACAACATCTTTCCCTGGTGTGCTAGATCTTTCCTTGTGGGGATTTGAGTGTTTGTTTTGCCACATGGGATAACAGTCTAAACTGGCAGGCTCCCACTCCTGCAGTTTGATATGTTAAAGACTCATGGGCGTAGCCAGGAGGGCAGCTTCCCCCCATCAAGTAAATAAATAAAAATACTTAACTAACTGACCAATTGCATTGCAGATAGCTTGGTTCTGCCCCCCCCCCCAACATAAAGCCTGCCCCTCCTAAAATAAATCCTGGCTACACCAGGCCATGTGTAGATGGTCAGAATCCCATCTCAGAGGCAGACGAAATGGAGGAGAAAGAGGTCAGATTGAGAAGAAGATCAGGAGGACATGGAAACTTGAGTGACAGGAGAAGGCAGAAAGAGGAAACCCTTGCTTCCTGTGTCTCATCCTCCCACACTTTGTGCACACTCACACACACACACACACACACAAGTTGACATGCATGCACGTGCATGTGTGTGCCAGACAGAAGGGCACAACTGTGAGAAGGTCCTCTCTGACCTATCTTCTCCACCCATTGCAAATATTGGCAAACCCCCTGCTTTTTTAAAAAATCTGCAATGTCTGCATGTCACAGAAGTCAGTTCAAATGCTGCAGCATTTTAATAGTGGTCTCCAACGTTGCGTTCAAAGAACTAGCTTTACCATGAATTCCCGCTCATGACTGCGACTGCCACAGAATGACAAACCGGTATGATTATGGCTGTGATCCAATGAGATGCTAGAGCAAGACCTTAGGGATGCCCTCAGTATATATATTTATGCTCTATACACACACCCCCCCCCCCCAGCTCTAAACAGCAAATCCTCTGGGGCCATAGCAGTAAACTGAGGAAAACAAGTCCAGACCCCCTTGGACACGTGTAACTGGTCAGAGCAGCTCTTTGGATCGAGGCCTTTATCGGCCACAACTCATTTAAAAAAGCGATCATATTTTCATTATCTTGCTAGCAGGCTCCACCACCTCCCCGTTTTTTTTTTCAAAAAGCACCAAGTGCTCCAGGAAGTGACTTCCAGTTTCGTTTCTGCAAATTCTCGCCGAGATGTTTTCTGTTCCTTTGGCACTGATCAGATCCTCCAGAAATGCCTTTTAGGGGGATACATACATACATACATACATACACGCGCACATACAGACACGCGTTGCCCCAAGAGGGCAACATAACTTCAGGACAAGGGAGGGAAGATCCATCCATTCAAATGAAAAGAGATTCCACCTCCACCCCCCCAAAAAGAGCCCATCCTTTCACAGCTGCAGCAGCCCTCTCCCCGCGCCTCTTTGCAAGGAGTTCTTTACCTGGCGCAACGATCACCCATTGGCCGCCGCTGCCTCCATTCCCCGCGGAGGCTTCCAAGAGCCGCTGCCTCCCAGCCGGCATGTTGCCTTCTGCTCGCTGCGGGCCCTTCCCCTCGCTATAACCCTAGACATACAAAAACTAAAAGAGGTGCACAAGCGGGCCAGCTGGCGGGTCGTCGCATGGGAATGTCCTCGCTAGACTTCTTCGCTTGGCGTCCACGCGCAAAGACAAGTTTTATACATATTAGTTTTTTGGTCGGTGCTTTTTTTCTTCTAGGGAATGAAGTTGTTACACTAAAGGTGCCGGTCGAGTTCCCCCAGGGGGAAAAAAAAGCCCTGTTTTTGTTATATTTTCTAAATTTCTGATAATACTTTACTTTTATATTTTGAAGTCACTTCTTTTGGATAATTGAAGCAAGTCATTTGGCAGAGCAACAGCAGTGTGTATATTTTTATATACAGTATTCTGTATGTCACTTGGAGAACTTGGAGATCTTTCAGTGACAAGGCTGGCTATTGATTGATTGATTGATTGATTGATTGACTGATTGATTAAGTTTGTATACCACCCTATACCCGGAGGTCTCAGGGCGGTTCACAGAACAAAATCAAAATATAAAACCACTATATATATAATCAAAATAAAAACAACAACCCAATAACACCTCCCCCCCCAAAAGGAACCAGATTTTAAAGGGGCATAGAATGTAAATCAAATCAAACAAAGACCTGGTTTAAAAAGAACGCTTTTGCCTGGCGCCTAAAGGTGTATAATGAAGGCGCCAGGCGAACTTTATACTGTTTCACTTTGTAAAATTTGGAACTTTACACATTGTTCCCTATGGGCAGGCAGCAGCTAACTTTGTCAGGGTGTGTGAGACATAGAAGGGACCACGAGGGTCATCTAGGCGAACCTCCTTTTCACCCGACGTGGGGCTCAAACCCACGAACCCGAGAGTCTTATGCTCTACCGACTGAGCTATGCAAGCTAAGATCCTGGCATCTAAGGAACCAGACTATCTCATCTTCAACCAATGGAGTTATCAGTCTATCATTATTGCTATTGTAAGTCTGTGTTGCTGACTTTAGGCGGAAATCCAAAATTTCCCGCGCAGGCTTGGGCCAGCGACACCTGGCGGAATATTACTTCCAAAGCATTTAATCGACAATACACTGTGCGGCTACCCTCTTGTGGCTAAATCATATCATTTCAGGCTTTCTGAAATATGTCTCTCGGAAACACATGTTTGCACAGTGCTCTTTACTTAACAAGCTTTGGGAGAAAGTGCTGGACTGTGTAACTATATGACTGTGCAGAAAAAGTTAAATCTTTCAGCAGAGAATATTTTATTGAACTATATACCTGCAGTATGGAAATTGTCAGCGGGACAACGGAAGTGGATTTTCCATGCCTTAACGGTTAAAAAAGAATGTTTTTGCCTGGCGCCTAAAGGTGTATAATGAAGGCGCCAGGTAAACTTTATACTGTTTATACTATACTTTATACTAACCCATTGTCTGGGAAATATACAGTGTTTTCTTCATGGAAGAAATTCTGCTTTCATTCCCCCACCCCACAATTATTTGGTGTGGTCTATGATTACCTTGATCATATTTCATTTTAAATGGACCTTCCTGCTGAATGTAAAGCATAGACCCTCATTTTAAAAGCGAAAAGGGAGAGAAGGCTTCTCTCAAAGTGTTAGAATGCCACCAGTATTTTAAGAATAGAATAAAACAAGATGGTGTTATTTTATATGATACAGAATCCTATGTCCAGCTATGTGCACTGCTACACTTGTGAATAGCCTTAAGAGACCTGACATGCAAGTCTCCTCAGGGTTACATAAACACATCCCGTTCCAACATTTGGGAAGAGTGGACATCAGGTTGTTTAGTGGGGCAACAATTTTAGTTAAATTATTGCCCCAAATGGGGGCTTGTTATAAGAATTTTAAGGTCTCAATCATAGAATAAATGAGCATAAATGCACACTTAGCTAAATATATAAACCAATGTTACGTGTTAAACCATCTGATTAAGAAATATGGTAAAGGGCCTAAGACCTATATACAACCTTTGTAGATCTTGCAGCAGTGTTTGGTAGGATAAATCATAAAAAGTTGTGGTTACAACTTTGGAACTTAGAGTGTCAGTTATTTACACTTATTAGGATATTATACTTTGAAATGTGTGTGAGAGTAGGTGTAAACTGTCAGTTGTCAGCTCCATTTCCAACAACAACAACAAAAAGTATGACAAGGCTGCTAATGAGCTCCCCTGCTGTTTAAGATTAATGTAAATGACGTCATACCGGAACTAAAACAACCAGAATACAAAAGTTGTAGAATGCTTTATTTCATTTTGGTGTAGTGCAGCACAGTATTATCACTACTTCCTTTTGTTCTGTTAGTTATTTTGGTTCCTACTGTAGCTTTGTGGATTTACACTGTGCCATTGTGGTCCCATTTCAGTTTTTGCCCATTGCCTGTGAATACAATAGTGCATCATCTGTGATCCTCAGGCGAAAATTTTCCTTGCCTTTTCAATAGTCTTTTCATCTATTGGTGGTTTTCTTGGACTACCAGGCTGCAGAAATTTCTTCACTGTCGGGATGTTGCTTATTCTCTCTTTAAAGGCCTGAGAGAGAGAGAGAGAGAGAGAGAGAGAGCGTGCAAAATATTTTAGAAGAGAAAAGGAGAAATGGTGGTATCCCCAAATAATCATTTGCCGCTTACGGTTACTATGATTTCATAGTCAATAATGAAACTACAAGTGATAAACTTTATATGTACTCAAACTTTATACGTACACTTGTAGACATGTCATTCTTATGTGCCAGTATAGAAAAACACTGGTTCTCTTTCCTCTTGCATTCTGGGAACTATTTCTAGCTTCTTATAATCAGACACGCTTCTCTCCTTCACGCACACGGCGCAAGCCTGTCCCTGGCACACAAATCCCTACATTCCATTCCTTGCATATCACTTTTTTATTTTAGTTCACGTTAAGTTCACAATGATATGTTAATCCTCAATGTATAATTAATTATGTGAGTTTATATATGATCATAACATCAGTAATTGCTTTAGTCATATTATAATCAATTTTAGTCATAAGTGGATTAAGAGCTTATACACCTGTCTAAGTGCAGCTCTTGCATATTTTCTTTCATGTACCAAAGATTGATGAACCTATGTAAGCCCGCCTTACATATATGTAATCCAATAAGAATTCAGTTTCTTTGTTTACTTTTAACCAATCAGCCACAAGCACACCGTGGCCATGCTTTTTAACTTTGAATAAAAGAGAGAAGCTGTGGAGCCAGAAACAGAGAGACACACACTCTCTCTCAATTTCATCTGGCTCATCACACGCAAGCTCTGAAACAAACATCTCTTTGTCTGCCGTTATTTATCAACGCAACATCTGGTGACCCCTGACGTGATACTGAAGAAGGGTAAGTTGCCAGATCCCTTTAGAGCCTGCATCCCTCATACTTAACCCGACTAGGATAAAAGTCTCAAGCGCGCTTATTTCGTTAGTATGGGAGGGGATTTAAGCAAGGTGCAAATGGCTCATGCAAAAGAACTTTATTCGCTCGTAAAACAGACTGTAGACAAAGTTCAAATTTCTTTAAAAGAGATTGAACAATTATTACTGGAAATTAAATATCAATGCCCCTTTTATTCAGACGAAGGATCATTACAAATTAGCACATGGGAGAAGATAGGGAAAATTCTTTTCTCTGAGCCAAGGGCTCCAATTAACTGCCTACTCACATGGCAAAAATGCGCAAATGCAATAGCAAAATTAGAACTGTCTTCTCCCTCAGTTTCTCCACTGTTGGTAACTGCAGAAAAACCTCCACCACCATACCCACAGATCCTGCCTCCTTTGTCTCTTTCATCACCCAGCCAAAATCTCCCTCCCCTTGCAGTTGCTTCGTCTCAGATTTCAACTATCCCCCTTCATCCCCCCTCTGTGCCTGCTTCTCAGTCTGTCTCTGTACAAGCTGTGAATCAGCATGCTTCTCTTCCCTCCCCCCTCCCTTCTGAGCATGCTTGTATGATACCTCAGTACGGAGCAGTCCGTGCAGGGCTGTTACAAGCTAAGCAGAATGGGCTTCTTTCCTTGGACGAAAAGTCCGCGTGGGCTGGTGAAATGCCATTAATTTTTCCCCTCACTTATCAAAATGTCCCTGGAGGAAATCAGTTGCAGGTTTACCACGAAAAGTTGCCTTATACTGTAATGAAAGATTTTAGAAAAGCCATTTCTGATTCAGGTCTGAAATCTTCTTATGTTATGGGAATGTTAGAGGGAATTGCTTCATCTTATACGATGACAGCTTTTGACTGGAGAGATTTGATGCGCATGATGCTATCTCCAGCACAATTTGTTGTATTTGAAAATGAATTCAAACATGCTGCCATAGCTCTAGCTGATCCAATGCATACAGCCAGTCAACTTTTTGGTTCTGCACCATTTGATACTTTGGCTACCCAAGCCCTGTTGTCACCTTCACACTTTCAGCGCACTGCAACTTGCGTGCAGCGTGCATTCCGCAAAATTCCTGTTACAGGACAGCCTCTGAGTTCTTTTGTAAATGTTAAACAACAGCATTCAGAACCATATCATCAATTTGTAGATAGATTGAAAGAATCTATCTCTAGACAAATAGACAATGAAGTAGCTCAGGATGAATTGTTGAAAAAATTGGCTTTTGAGAATGCGAACACGGACTGTAAGAAAGTATTACAATCTGTCACATGCCGTTCAAAAGTTAGTCTTGCAGATATGATACAATCGTGTTCGGAAATAGGAAGTCAGTCACATGCTATGTCATTGCTTGCTACTGCAATCCAGGCTTCCGTAAAACCAACAGGTAATTGCTTCAATTGCAAGCGTCCTGGCCATTTTGCAAAGCAGTGCAAGGCCCCGGGTGGGACTGCACAGAAGAATAATACTGCAAATACCACGGCCAGACCTTCCAAAAAATGCCCAAAATGTGGGAAAGGCTATCATTGGGCAAATCAATGTAGGTCTCAGGGAAACTTCATTGGGCCCCGACTCTCGGGCCCCAAAGAATAGAGAGTTGTCAGCCTTTAGTTTCTGCTGCTGCAAAAGTTTCTAAAAATATGCCTTTTGAATTTCCTATTGATTTGATTAATCAAGAGACCAAAAGCACTGCATTACCTGGTGAAATCATAATCATGGCCAGCCAAATGGCAGGTCCACTTCCTTCTAACCTCACAGGTTTAATTTTACCTAAATTTTCTGCTGCAAAACAAGGCATTCAGATCATCCCAGGTGTCCTACCTCCTGACTATGTGGGCACAATCATGGTCCAATTTTGGAGCCATATGCCCATGCAGTTAACAAAAGGCGAATCTTGGGCACAATTGGTGATGCTGCCTTCTCCACCTGATGCTGTTTCTGCTATTGATACTAATCTGCACAAGCTCTCTTCATCTTTTTCCCCACAGCTTCTAGCTGTAACCCAACGTATTGGAAGAGAAAAACTCCTTCGTAAGTATAAAATTAATGGAAAACTATTAGAGGGTCTGATAGACACTGGCGCGGATGTTTCTGTCATTTCCAGTAAATTTTGGGATCCCACTTGGCCCCTTGAATCTTCTCCTGAAGTGTGGGGCGTGGGAGGTAACCAGACTTCTTGCAAAAGCGCACAGTGGCTGCCTGTTTCTCTGCCTGATAGCTCTGAAACCATTGCATATATTCAGCCCTGTGTGCTCAAAATCCATCTCAACTTGTGGGGAAGAGACTTACTACAACAGTTACAAGCTACCATTCAAATTAATGAGTAAGCTTGCACTTCCCCTCAACTGGAAATCTTCAGGTCGTGCCCTGGCTATACGTTTAATTACATTCCAACAAAACATCAGTCATGGCACACCTTGTTGTTTAAGCCGTTTGACCATCATTTTACCCAAGAAGCATCATTTATCCCGCTCTAGATATCGCTGCTCTACTGAATTGACTAATGATTGTGATGCTTTTGTCTCTCTTCTCAGTAGGTCTGAATATGTCTCTTTAGCTGTTTCTCTCCTAGGTGTTCCTGGCTTGGCTGTACGTAATAGCGCAAATATTAATTCTTTAGCTTGCTCTGCAGCAAAAACCCTGAAATTTACTTCTCAAGCCCTTCACCTTTTGAATAAAGAACAGAGTGAATTACATAATGGACTTTTACAAAACTCCACTATGGACTTTTACAAAATCTGCTATTGACTACCTACTCATGCTCCATCATTATGGTTGTGAACAGGTCAAAGACATGTGCTGTTTCAACATCACTGACAATTCTAAGGCCGTTCAAAGACAAATTTCTCATTTGCAAAATCTTACTCACCACATAAAAAAGGATGTCGGATTTTCTGGTCTCTGGGACTCCTTTTCCTTATGGTCCACTGCATGGCTCCCTAATCTCAATTGGCTTCGTAGTCTTTTTTATTATGCCATTATTATTGTATGTATATTAATTTTGTTTTGTTGCTTTCTCCAATGCATTCCTAGCCTTACAAGTCTTTTTTCTCGCCTTTTTTCTCCCCCTCAATCACCTAGTGCACTTCTTGCAGCCTATTATGCGAAATGGCAACGCCAGCGGTAAGAAAATTAAAAACAAAAAGGGGAGATGTGGGTAGGATTATTTTGAGATTCGTTGGCAAACCACTAATCTTGAAGTATTTTTGCCCCATCAACCCTAGCAGTATTATTTCCGGCATTTGTTGGCAAACCACTAATCCGGAAGTATTGTTGCTTTATTCACCCAGTTGCCTTATCTCGCAAAGAAGAAAAGAAAGGAGGAGATATAGACATGTCATTCTTATGTGCCAGTATAGAAAAACACTGGTTCTCTTTCCTCTTGCATTCTGGGAACTATTTCTAGCTTCTTATAATCAGACACGCTTCTCTCCTTCACGCACACGGCGCAAGCCTGTCCCTGGCACACAAATCCCTACATTCCATTCCTTGCATATCACTTTTTTATTTTAGTTCACGTTAAGTTCACAATGATATGTTAATCCTCAATGTATAATTAATTATGTGAGTTTATATATGATCATAACATCAGTAATTGCTTTAGTCATATTATAATCAATTTTAGTCATAAGTGGATTAAGAGCTTATACACCTGTCTAAGTGCAGCTCTTGCATATTTTCTTTCATGTACCAAAGATTGATGAACCTATGTAAGCCCGCCTTACATATATGTAATCCAATAAGAATTCAGTTTCTTTGTTTACTTTTAACCAATCAGCCACAAGCACACCGTGGCCATGCTTTTTAACTTTGAATAAAAGAGAGAAGCTGTGGAGCCAGAAACAGAGAGACACACACTCTCTCTCAATTTCATCTGGCTCATCACACGCAAGCTCTGAAACAAACATCTCTTTGTCTGCCGTTATTTATCAACGCAACATACACTAAACCCAGTTATTTCAGGCATGCACATTTGGAAAGGGAGGTCAATATTCAAGCTCCATTGCAGGTCTATAATCGTAGGTAGGTTACCTGTTTGTGTCTAAATTTAATTCACAGAAGGCTTATCCATGAATGTGGGCCTCCTGTGTGATTTAGACTTTGTGCAATAGAAATCCAGAGACAATGGTGTTTTAGATATGCAAAGAATAAAAGTGCCATACTAGAACTTTGCTTATGCTTCAGTAAGCATGCTTACCTTTAAAAGAGGGAATTTGGAGAGAATATCAGCCTTCAGCTCTTCTGCCATTAAAATGGTTTCAAGCAATTGAATATCTGCTCTGCTGAGCTGATTTCCTACCAGGTAATTTTGTCCATGATCTTTGAGGACCTATAGAGCAGGAAATGTTTGAAGAGTACTTCAGGTACATACACAAAATGGAGAATCTATATCTGAACCACTTTTGAATATCACGCGCCCAGATTATATTGTATCAGGAGATCGAGAGTATTTGTATCAGTTCTGATTCATGTCTTCTAACAAACTGCTGGCTAAGAAAGAGAAGCTTGATCATTACATTCCCTCTTCCAGAACCACTGCTTATCATGTTTCAATAAGGCAGGGCAGAGTCTGAGATCAAAGTTCACATGGTAAACGAACACTGTGTGTGATTCATGTTTTACTTTTTTTACTTTTAGCTCAGAAGCTTGGAAAATACAAGGAATAAGGAAATGATTTCTGATGAGCCAAGCAGTCCTATCAACATTACCAGCTGCCAACTTTGTTGTGTTAAAAGGTTTGTAAGTTTCCTTCGCCCCATACCTTTTCAAAGACTGGAAAGTATCTGGTGGTGGCTTTTTCAATAATGTTTGCAAACTCTTTCTCCTTGCTGTCAGCTGGCTTGAAGGGAAGCATCATTATCAATTCATTCAGATCCATAGCACCTTCGCAATACATATCAATCCTATTTGAAAGAGAAAGTGTTTCCTTCTCTCATACTCAGGTAATAAGAGTTTTTCACAGGCAAAAATGTGTGATGACCCAGCAGAAAAACAAGTACAATGATCCTGTATGTTGGAGAAAGGGCATTTTCCCTGGAAAAAGCCTCTTTCTATGCAACAAAAGCCCCTATAATGTGCTTTCCAGTATAGTGATCTTCACCAGTTAGACCTTTTATAAAGAAAGCCTTATATCAAAAATCAATTTTATACATTTGCATGAACCCCCCCCCCAAAAAAAAAACATTGGGAAGGGACAATGACCTCCCAATCTCCTATTGGGATTACATGAAAATTCATTGATTTCAAATGAACCAGTGCACATGAACTTTGCTGGGACTGAGAGGTTAAATTACCTCATATTGGACCCTTTCTTGCCCAATCTGACAGTAGAGATGAAACATGCTGACTCATAACTCATCAGTAGATCATATGACAGACCAGAGATGATGTTATATCATGTACAGCAAACCAAAGTATGCATTTAGTAACCAAACTTAAAGGAATGTTACAGTACCATGCTCTCTGCTTCACGTCCTTCCCAGAGAGATTGTATTTGGCGGCAATGTAGTTGAGAATAGCTCGGCTCTGCACCATCTTCATCCCATCCATTTCCACCATGGGCACTTGCTGAAAGAGCAGGTCTCCACCTTGTGAAAGGAAGATGAAAAATCAGTCCATCCTCCCAGGTAATTACTATGGGAATTAAATTTTCAGGAGCATCTCCCAAGCCATGCTTTGATTTTGAGACTTTACTTTTACATTGAGCCTTTGCGATAATCATGTTTGCCTCTGATTTTCCCTCAAAACCCTTTTGCAGAACATGTGTTAAATTAGTACAGCAATCACACATTGGAAACTAGTTTTGTATGTTATTTAAGCTACTTCTGTTCTCCAGCTAAAAAACAAGCAAACCATTCTGCACAATGCAGAGTTGAGTGGTATGTGTTGTGGGTATCTGGAAAACTCTTTTCTTTCAAAGAAGAGAGAAAAATGCAATATAACTAGATCACAACTGTGTATTGACACATATTCCTGCCTGAAAGTGTGCACAATGCAGAACTGGAGAAACAAGTCCACTTTGAAAACCCCTGGTATGAAGACTATAAGGCTTTACTGTACTAGAAGACAGTCCCACTGATACTCAGATAACATACTCACCATGCTTTAATTTTTCTAGATATTCTTTTGTCTCAATTAATTGTTCTTCAAACTAAAAAATAAAAGAGGCAGAATATTTCAAGGGTCTCATGAAATAATTTCAGGCTCCAAAAATGACACAGGGCCTTTCAAGTTTTCAAAATTTGATGAAAACTCCCCTTTCACAGCCGAATTCCGGGCCAGCCCACCCAATAATTTTCTCTGTCTGGGACAGAACAACAAATGTTTCCCATGCACAAATCAAGTACTACAGGCTAGTCATATCATTTTAGCACTTGAAGCAGTAAATCCCACAATGACCGCTCCCCACGTTAAATGGGGGGTGCCCTTTGCGTGGTCACGTGAAGCCCCCTGGACCCTATGTGGCACCATTAGCACAGGCTTGGCTTGGCTTTCCCCAAGTGGGATACCTGGAGGTCTCTGCCTACCTCAGCCAGTTGCCCAATCCCGCCTGGGGAGGCGTTGCCAAGGTGATCACGCCAGGTAGGGGGAGGGACCACCTGCCCACACAGTAGGGGGAGGATCTTACATGGGAATTGTCAGTTGGCTCCAGAGCTTCTCCCACCCTACCCACCATCAGTTAAGACTTCTTTTGCAGGTTAACCTTTTCTTCACAGGTATGCAGGTGCTACTATGTCAAGGTGGTGTTGAAGGGTCGGAAAGGAATTCTCCTGCATTGGCATGTTCTGCTTTCCTGTATCAAAACGTCACAACTTTGGTGGTATCAGGCCTTGGGCGGAATCCTTTAGTCTATCTTCGCTAAATGGGGGGGGGCATGCAGCAGTGACTCATGCCCCCCTTCTCTTTGTGGCAGCGATACCAGGGTTCCCCGTTAAAGGGGTTGTTTGAGGGGAGGCTTCGGCCGTACGCCTGGAGGTTGTCATTGCTTTCCTTGCGACGGCGGCGTAACAGGGGCAGGCTCTCTCTGCTTGAACATATGTTCTCCAGAGCCAGCCCATCCCCCCCCCCACTGGATAACCCTGATGTTCCCCAGATCCCTGGTGGGGGACTGAGAGGGATAAACGTCCAATGCCTGAGCCAAGGTCTACCCACATCTGAAACATAATAAAGTTGTGGCCAATTTTAATCCCATAGCACGTTGTCTTGAGTCGTTATTCCACACGGGGGCCGCCCAGGGTTTGGGTGACTCCGCCTGTCCACACAATCATGTCTGCTCCCCCCCTACTTAGCAGCAAAAGTACAATAATAATGAATGAAGATAACTCATCAATTAGCTGCCCCTTCCAGGATAGATAAAATCCCCCGCCTGAAGCAGGCACCTCACTCACAAATGATAATGCTGGACCCAAATTTGGAAACTGCCTGAAATATAAGAATGCTGGAAAAACAACAGTTCCCTTGATTCTTTTTTGGGGGCGGGGGAAAGGTGCTTTGTCAGAGAAATTCTGAAGACAAACCAACCTCGACTCCTGCTGCAGCCAACAGCCACCTTATGCTTTCCATTCGGCCCCTTCCATTGAAGTAGTAAAGCTTAGGTTTCCCAGCCATGTTCCTAAGTGTTTGCTTTCCTGTTATGATGAGAGACAGAGAGAGAGAGATTGCGAGGTCATGTTTGATAGGGAAACCACTGCAGAGCAGGACAACTGTTCAAAATGGTGCTCTCGTGATTGCTTACAGCAAGAAAACATTTCATACTAAATAAAGCCTTCTGGTTTATTTTTTTTAACAAACTCTTTTTCATAATCATGGAGCACAAGCAGATGTAGCATATTATTGCACAGATAAAATAGGAAGCAATAGTTTAAAAAACCACAACAATCTATGACAGGGGTCAGCAAACTTTTTCGGCAGGGGGCCGGTCCACTGTCCCTCAGACCTTGTGGGGGGACGGACTATATTTTGAAAAAAAAATATGAATGAATTCCTATGCCCCACAAATAACCCAGAGATGCATTTTAAATAAAAGGACACATTCTACTCGTGTAAAAACATGTTGATTCCCGGACCATCCGTGGGCCGGATTTAGAAGGCAATTGGGCCGGATCTGGGCCCCAGGCCTTAGTTTGCCTACCCATAATATATGACTATCACCCCCTCTTGGACAGCCATGGTCCATGTTCCCAGAGCCACAAAATTGTAACTTCCCCCTCGTACTTGCACCATTGCCATTGCCATCAGCTGCCTCTCATCTCCTCAGGCAAGTTTGGGCACATGGCTTTCCAGCATGGCCAGCCGCCAGGGATGATGGGACTTTGTAGTGATGAATCACATCTGAAGCACCACCTCTTTGACTGGCTGGCTAAACCAGGTAAGGATAGCTGGTGGGTCTCAAACCCATGTGAGTTAGGCACCTCCCCTCTACGCAAGGACAGGCTCTGGCAGGTTGAGGGATGAGACCAACAGTGGGTCCAAGGGTCAAGAAGGCGGTTTCTGCACATGCTGTAGAGGGAAGTGAGGGGCAGGTGGGGCTCATCAATCTGGGAAGGTAACCCATCTAGGAGGAGGTAGCCTCTGACCCTAAACCTCCATTGCCTTGTGGGATATCCTAGGAAGAAGAAAAGGCTAAGGAGTAAACCCTAAGCAAATCCAGACTGGAGTCCCTAAGACAATTGGATGGCATCTACACCCTCCTCAACCCTGGATAACCACACCCATTTTCTACATTCCTTTCAATAATATATGCATTTATATGCACATTTTACCTCACCATATGTGTTTTTACACATTGTTTGGCTGGAGAACTGCAGTCAAATTTCAAGGGATAGCTATGTTTTTCGGAAATGAAATTTGGTGAGTTAATATTTTAAAAATGAATCTAATTTCTCTCCCATTCTTACCCAAGATTTCTTTTTCCTCTGAGGTGCAACAAAGACCAACCCCATATTATTTTTAGAACTCTGCCCACTGCCCAGCTCCTGCCTTTGGTCTGTCCAAAGGGAAATGTCTCTGTTCTGAGGATTACAGGTCTGAGGATTACAGTATCCCCCCTCCCCAACCCACAAACCTTTAGTACTCTGCGGGTAAGAAGAAGAAAACCTTTGGGCAGAGGTGAGGTCTTTGGAAATTGTCCCTGCACTACTCCTCTGTCCAGGGTGTTGCTCTTGAGCGATGACTCTCCAAAGCAATCATCTACCTTATCATACTAACCTGCTGCAAGTCCTGAACAAGTGGAAGTTCTTCTCAAGCAGAGTGAGCCCCGAACTTGTGTGGCTCAGGGTTATAAAAGCTCAGAAGCTCCACCTTCTGAGAGAACAGCTTATCTGTAGTAGAAACTCCCTATTGCAAATAGAAAAACACTTACTCTGCCTTTCGTGAGACTTTTCACCTACAACAAATCAGTCACGCAAAGTTAATTCACAATGGGAAAGGTTGTCTCACGCTTGCGTAACATGATGCAACTCGGTTTATTGTATATCTGTACTGCTGCACCGAGGGCAAACATTCCTGGTCTTAGTACTGTATATTCAACTGAAACCTTTGTATAACTGGGCAGGAGGCCACTGCAGTCTCTGGTTGCAGCTGCTAGCCACAAAATACAGGAAAAGGTCAAATACACAGGGCTTCCCTGTTGGTCCTACCCACCTTTTGATGGGGGTTGGGGCGACTAGATCGCTACAATTAATGGTATGCAAAACTGGATTTCTACAGGCAATCCAGAAATTATTCTTTATTTGTTATGTAAGATACCTGATCTGGATTATCAAGTGAAAACCACATATTTGTTGTCTGGCTTTGGCAAATTTGTGACAAATCATAAAACTGAGAAGAACATTCCTTGAGGATAGCATGGTGGACTGGTAAAGAATTGCTGCTATGGCTGGTCAGACTAATTGCTGTAGAAGGCTATGAAAACAGGTCATTTTCTGGCAGGGAGTACGTTAATAGGATATCTTTTGCTTGCCTCTGATCCAGCAGGACCACACAGATCCCGTCACATCTACGCAAAGTACAACAGGAACTAGTCATGACAGAACAGACATGTTAAACATGGCACTGAAGTACAAATGCTGTAGAATGCTTTATTTCATTTTATTGTACCATCACACAGTATTATCATCATCTCCTTTTGCGGATTTACACAGTGCCATTATGGTGATTCTCTACTCAGTAGCATTTGAACTCTGGAATGCACCAGAGAGGTGGTGGAACTCAGTTCCAGCGAGTTCCGGCTGAAAAAAATCCTTGCACAATATCAAATGTTTGCTGGCTCTAGCAATTTCGTTCTTTGACTGCTGGTCATGCTGGCTGTGGCTGATGGGAACTGTAGTCCAAAACCCCTGGAAGGTATCATACCAGGTTTGGGAAGGTTGCATTAGACTAATATCTAAAGGAGGCCTCAGAATCTTCACAAAAGAGTTCTCATCTACTACATTTTTCAAGAGTTTGCAATCAAAAGCATTTGAGACTATGGAACCAAGAGGAAATACTATTTTACGGATTTAGGCTCCAATCCTATACCTGCATTTACCCAGAAGTAAGCTACGCTGAATTCAAATGGAACTAATGCTGAATAGACATGAATAGGACTACACTGTTAATCCTCCAACTGGTAAGAGAGAAGTCATACAGATTTGTTAAAATCATGCCAGTATTTGTAGTGATCTTCATAGCAGATGTTCTCAGATGTTGAAAATCTTCCTGATCTCTTGGAGAGCCTTGTCGTCTAATTCAAATTTCCTCTGGCTGCCTGGCTCCAAGAATTTCTTAATTGTGGAGATGTTGCTTACCCTTGCCTTCAAGTCCTATATTGAAAAACAAGAAGCACTTCTAAGAAAAAGGTACTAACACAGATGGTACTAGGTACTAACGTACTTAGGTACTTAGTACTAAAGGTAATAACACACAAAAATGCAGTTCACATATTGGAGAAGAAGACCGGCCTGGCCAGGAGTGTAGGAAGGTGGGTGTAGAGCAGCAGAGGGCGTGTGCCATCCATATGGGCTGCTGCTCTCGTGCGCTGTCCGTACGGGATACTGCTTGTGCAGCAGCCCGTATGGTTGCCGTGTGCGAGTGGCAGCCCATATGGACTGCGCATGTGCGGCATTCCATAAGGAGTGCACACGCGCGAGATGCCACACATGCTCAGTCTGTACGGGCTGTACCACCCCAGGTGCCAGAGAGGGTTCCTCTGCCACTGGGCCTGGCCCCATCCATTGGCTTCAAATGTTTGCTTTCCTCTTCCCTTCCCATTCCTTTCCCCTTTTGTATCATGTGTATCATTGCAAGCTTGGGGGCAAGGGCCATTTTTACTTTCAATATGTGCGCAGTGCTTTGAAAATTTTAGATTTTTCTAAATGTTTAGTAATAATAATTATTATTTCTAGAAATGTGTTGAAGATTGTGTCATTCCAAGCAGTTCTTTTATCATAGGATAAAAGTTAAAAATCACAAAGTTTTTAAATGGTCATTTGATGGAGGAATTTTGAAAAGCAATCTATCTGTTCATTAATAAGCAGTACCTTGTTTTTCAAGCATTCAAAAACCATATAGAAAAAATTAAGCCCATGAGTCTAAATTAATGAAGTAGTGCAGTATGTGTTAATAAAAAGATTTTTTTTAAAAAAAACCATAAATACTACATGGGGTTATTAGTAATGTGGGGGGGGGTCTCAATTTGCTCCCTTCCCTATTTATTTCTGATTCATAAAATAAAATTGGGTAAAAGGCTGGTTTGATTATAATAGAAATCCCATTCCTTCAAACTGTGGGATGTGAAACACAAGAGCAGTAAAGTACAACATTCCTAGAGTGAACAGGTTTACACATGGGGAGGAATGTTTTTCCAGCCAGCAGGTAAACTTCCTGTTTCCTTCTGGGCTGGGACAAACTTCCTCTGCATGTGACTAGAAGTGGGCATGGCCTCACCTGTGCAGGTAACGACAAAAGCACAGGGCAGGGCAGCCATCTCCCTCTCGTTTTGACTACATGCATCGAAGAAGCAACATCTGCTTAGCCAAAGATGCTCTCTTGGCTCCAGCCAATAATAACAGTTATTATAGAGGCTTTAGTGAGCCTGAGCAAACGCATCTGCTGCAAGTTTAAAAAGGGGAATGGTACTCTGCTAAATTGTGAACTTGTTAACACAAGTTGGAAAGGCTATTATCAGACAATATAGCCTCTCCTGCATCCCTGAACATTCCCACACAAACAAATAGATTCTGACTGATTAATGAACACAGTAACAATAATTTTCACATTCAATCACCTATGGGAAGGAGAAGATCTGTGGTCCTATTGTCCCATGGTCCTCAAGCCACATGTGAAATCTGAACTTTCTCTATAGTCTTTCTACAAGCCCCGCCTCCACCTTTATAATCCGGTGAGCCTTTTTTTGGTCAGGTTGTCTTGTAATGCATCAAACTAAGGCAATTCTAGCCAGGAGATGAAGCACTTTTATCATCAAGCAAAGTAGATGCAGAAGTCTAGATGCCTGCTCCACAGAAACTTCCAGATGCCTGACATAAGACATATCCCCCAGATGGCCACTTGGACTTGCTCTCATACACCACCATAATCACCATCATCGAGATGATGACATGCTAAGTGCAACACACTCCTATGACTGACGTTTATCCAGTTGCTGTATTTGCACTCTGTGAATACACACAGCCTTACAGTTTCCGTTCCATCTCATTTCTCAGAACATGTCCTAGTTCACTCACTTGCAGCAGAGGAAAGGCAGAAAGAACATCAGGCTTCATCTCTTCGACCATCAGAATAGCTTCAAGCAGATGGACATCTGCCCAGCTGAACTTCCCACCAACAAGGAAATCTTGTCCATGATCTTTTAAAACCTGTGGCATACAAAGAAATAGAAGTCAGTGTTGAGGGTTTGTAGACCCCTGGCTCAGACTGGGCCACAGAGGCTCCTTGTGGATTATTTCTGCTTCTTTTGTGTTTCAGACATGTAAGGCTGAGAGGCAGGCAGGGACTGTCCCATGAGAGCAGCCACTTGGCTTTTTCATTCAAATACAGTGGGTTAAGTACTTAATTCGTTCCGGAGGTCTGTACTTAACCTGAAACTGTTCTTAACCTGAAGCACCACTTTAGCTAATGGGGCCTCCTGCTGCTGCCGTGCCGCCGGAGCACAATTTCTGTTCTCATCCTGAAGCAAAGTTCTTAACCTGAAGCACTATTTCTGGGTTAGCGGAGTCTGTAACCTGAAGCGTATGTAACCCGAGGTACCACTGTATACATTTTACACACCTGCATGTATCCCACTGCATAACACTGAAAGGCCCTCATTGCTGTGATCCTCTGCTCAGTGTTGGGATTCACAGGGTGCTGAGTAAGTCTTCAGGCTTCAGTTTGCAACAGGCTGATGCAATACTCTGTGAAGTGCTGGGTCAGAATGACTCAGCAGTAATGTGATTGGCTGTCACCTGTTTTAAAAGAAAAGCCTGTTCAACAGTAATTGTGGTGGTGCTGTGGTGGAGTGGTGTAGAGTCTTCGCTTGCCTCAAGGTGCAGGTACTCTGTATGAACTGCTTTTGTAAATATTTGTATTTAGCTCACATTAAACAAGACTGCACTAAAGAACCTGGGACTCTGAGCGTTCTGCTAAAAGCGCCGCGAGGAATACGCAACACTCAGTAGCATTGGAACTTGACATCTGGGGTGGGAAAATAAATATTTGCTGGACTCCAACTCCCATCAGCCCTAGCCAGCATGGCCAATGGTCAGGAATGACGACTCTGGGGTTGGGGCAAGAGTTGTACTACCCCCCCCAAAAAAAGTTGGTAGACTTGTAGGTTTACTATTCCACATTTAAGTGCTTCCTTAGAATTTTGCTGCTGCTATGGATGGTTCTCCCCATACACCTTCAGCAGTTAAGGTCTAGCTGCACATTCTACGTTGCTACCTGACAATCCCTTACCTTTTCATAAACTGGGAAGTATCTGGTTGTGGCCCTCTCAAAAGTTAGGCTGGTCTGCTTTTCTTTGTTCTCAGGGGGCTGGAAAGGGAGCGTCATTATCATCCCCATCAGATCAGTTGTTCCTTCCACGTACATGTCAATCCTGAAAGAAGCCATTAGCACAGTTACTTTCAGGGTTTGTTTTGTTAGTTTCTCTTATTTCTTTCCCTTTTTGCTTTATTATTATTACTATTATTTTATTTTTTATTTTTCCAAAATTTCAATACATATACGCATATTCTACATATTTTCTCCATCTATTCCTATTAGACTTCCTACTCCCCCCCGATGTTGGGAAAGATTGAGGGCACAAGGAGAAGGGGACGACAGAAGACAAGATGGTTGGACAGTGTTCTCAAAGGTACCAGCATGAGTTTGACCAAACTGTGGGAGGCAGGGGAAGACAGGAGTGCCTGGCGTGCTCTGGTCCATGGGGTCACAAAGAGTCGGACATGACTAAATGACTAAACAACAACAACAATAACCCCCCCCCCCCGTGGCTTCCCGTTTTCCCATTTTAACGTTGCATATCCTCAGACAAGAAATTACCACCCAATTATTATCGTGAAAGTACAGGTCAATCTAAATATAATTAGAGCATATCATAATTACACAGAAATAAGAGAATAATTAATACTGTGTTATAAATAACATATGCAATGTCTTTCCATTTTCTGATATTCAATCTGGCATCTTCCATACATGGTTGGAAAGTTGACAGTTATGTTAAGCTTGCCATTACCATGTTATGGCACGGTTTTCCTCCCCAAGTAGCTATAGCCTAAATTTCCTTGTAAGAGTCACACTGTGACATAGCTAGCTCTAGCTCTAGGAATACAGAGATGCAAAAGCAGGAAGATATCTGGATGTTTGCAGTTCAGTGCATACATTCCATATTTTCAGCTTCTGTCAAGAGCTGGCTTTCTATTCAAAAAATAGACCTAGAGTGAATTCTACATGTTCATAAGTACAGTGCTCTCTCCTTCAGGTCCTTCCCGTAGAGGTTGTGCTTTGCTGCAATGTAGCTGAGAATAGCTCGCGTCTGCACCATCTTCATCCCATCCATTTCCACCATGGGCACTTGCTGAAACAGGAGCTGTCCATCTTTAAAAAAGGGGGTGGGTGTGGGATAAGTGATTCAGTCCTTACCAACTTAAGCAGCTTAAACCAATACTTCAGATCGATTCAGACTGCCTTCTTTGAAAGTTAAAAATGGTGTATTAAGTCTCTGATACAGATCTTTCTTCAGGAAAATCTGCCTTCCTTTTGGTCTGCACAGCTCAAATAGGAACATGGAAAGGCATCGTTTTATTTCCACCCTGTATTTGTTCCATGCGCTATTTCTATTCTGTTCACCATTGGCGAAATTACGTGACTTACATAACTCATTGTGTAAATCATATTGTCGTTATATTACGCCATCTCATTCCTTCTAATACAAAGGAAGCACAACACAAATGTGTGTCTCTGTGTGTATACATCTCATGTGTGTATAAACGGTAAAGGGACCCCTGACCATTAGGTCCAGTCATAACCGACTCTGGGGTTGCGGCACTCATCTCGCTTTATTGGCCAAGGGAGCCGGCGTACAGCTTCCAGGTCATGTGGCCAGCATAACTAAGCCGCTTTTGGCGAACCAGAGCAGCGCACGGAAATGCCATTTACCTTCCCGGCGGAGCGGTACCTATTTATCTACCTGCACTTTGACGTGCTTTCGGACTGCTAGGTTGGCAGGAGCAGGGACTGATCAACGGGAGCTCACCCCGTCACGGGGATTTGAACCGCCGATCTTCTGATCGGCAAGTCCTAGGCTCTGTGGTTTAACCCACAGCGCCACCCGCGTCCCTTCATGTGTGTATACATTGTTTCAAATTGTTTTTAATGTTGTGTTTCAATGTTGTAACCCACCCGGGGACCTTATGGTGAAGGGTAGGAAATGAATGAATAAATGAGTGAATGAATGAATGGCACAATCATTTATTTATTGTCTGTGGACAGAAAGCAACAACAGTGCATACGAATCATAGAATTGTAGAGTTGGAAGGGACCCTGAGGATCATCTTGTCCCAAACCCCTGCAATGCAGGAATGTGTAGCTGTCCCACACGGGGAACCTGCAATCTTGGGTTTATCAACACCTTGCTCTAACCAACTAAGCTATCCAGGCTTGATCCCATTAACTGGATTGATTTCTCTTCTGGACATTAGACAAATAAGCAAACACTGGCAATTTCCCCTCCCATTTCCACTTTGCTTGAAATTCTTCAACATCCCTAAATCTAAATTCCCTATTGTTTTTCTAGTTCAAGGGAAGACTGAACCAATCTCACCCCTGAAAATAACTATGTGTAGACACTGACATGGACCCCAGGACAAAGTGGTTTTTATTTTTAACAGATTCAGTCACTGCAGAGCCAGTCTTTAAAGCAGTTGCATGCGGGCAACACTTTCACCTATAGACTTACCATTCCGTAATTTTTCCAAGTCTTCCTTTTTCTCTATAAATTCTTCTTCAAACTGAAACAAAGCAGCCAATATATATATATATATATATTTATCCTAACTTTGCTGACCTTGCAGAGAATAATTAACAGATACTTATCTTTTATTTTAGTTTAAGAGCAGCTGATGCTTCTTGGAATTTTTGAAAAACTGCAAGATGCAGTACAGCTTTTAAATTTCATTTTTCTCAGTCCGTACCCTTCATTTGAACTGATTTCTATTAGAGAAGCAGTGGTTGGGTGAAAATGGGCTCTTTGTCTTTGCAGAAATCAAATGCTCAGACTCTACACAATGCATATTTTCTTTACTATTTTTGTTTTCATTGTGCAGATTAGCCACGCTATTCATATAAGCATATTCCTAAAAATGGCTTCAAAAGGCAAGCCATTCAACCCATTGAAATAAGACCCAGACGGAGGACTCTGAACCATTGCCAGACATCCAATTCCCCTTGGCCCTCTTTCTGTAGCTGTGGAATACAGTCGTACCTTGGAAGTCGAACACTTTGCAAGCTGAACAATTTGGCCAGTTTGCAAACGTTCTTTGGAACCCGAACGTCCGACGTGGGTTCTGTGCCTTCCTGCAGCCAATCAGAAGCCACGCCTTGGTTTCTGAATGTTTTGGAAGTCGAACAGACTTCCAGAACGATTCCGTTCGACTTCTGAGGTATAACTGCATTATGATTCACCTCTCTTACTGGTGACATTTCTATTACATTGGAAATTATATATTCTAAAATATAGCTGCAGGTTCCCTAGCAGATGATTGATGCTGCAGTCCTATATCTGCTGAGTGCGACTCACATCTAAGTGAACATGCATTGTATGAGTCAATATGAAAAAATTGTCTTTTAATTGTCAGCCAAAGTGTTTGCTTTCTGGGGATGGATATTTCCCATACAGCGTATGAGCGCCCAGAATTCAGAAAACCACACCCTTAAAAGTGGGTGGAAATTGGCTTCATTGCTTGAGTGACATAAGCAGGAGCATATTTTTGAAAGACTACACTCTATTTCATCAAATGCTTCAGTAGTTTTCCTGAGCTGAAGCACACATATATAAATGCATATAAGAATATATACAGGAACATGCACACACACAGTTATGTTGATAAGACATCTGTGGCATCTTCTGCTGCATGTGCAGAAGAGGCTATTTATTTTGGCCATTGTTGGTTCATCTACCCAGCATTGCCCTGCCTCTTCCTTTTATGGGCACACAAACCTCTACTCCAGCTGCTGCAAGCAGCCAACGGATGGATTCCATCTTCCCTCTCCCGTTAGCATAGTGCAACTTGGGTTTCCCAGCCATCGTTTTGGGTAGTCTTCTACTCTGTCAAGCACAACACAATTGACGAAACAGCTTCACAGTAGAACTGTATTGTGGACTGTCCTAAAAATGGAAGCGGGAGAAAGATGCATTAGAATAGAGGGA
The DNA here is from genome assembly GCF_964106645.2 of Podarcis pityusensis. Taxonomy (NCBI): domain Eukaryota; kingdom Metazoa; phylum Chordata; class Lepidosauria; order Squamata; family Lacertidae; genus Podarcis; species Podarcis pityusensis. The sequence goes on from NC_138026.1 coordinate 21,159,391, forward strand.
AACGGCCATGAGTCGAACAGGCAGAACATTCAGTGTTGAAAGTGCTGGGATACAACTCAGCTTGTACTAAAGGCTGGTAGGTTTGCACACAATATTGTGGTTAAGATTTGATAGATAGAAGAGAGGGTTCAGCAGAAGGAAAGAAACAACAACTCCATGGAAAAAGATATTGGAAGTTGACAAAAATATGAAATTGTGTTTTGATTGTATATGCTAAAAATGTTGAAATGTAATAAAATATAATCCAAAAAAGGAGGAAAGCTTCAAGCTTTCTATTTTTTTTATAAGATATTTATTAAGAGTTTACAAATTACAGAAAAAGAGAACAGGAAAAGAAAACAATAAAGAATTAGACAAAACAAAACAATACCTTACAATACATCAAAGAAAAAATAAAACAATACAATAAAACAACAAAGAAAAATAGAACAAAAACATTTAAAAACACATCCAACCTTTCCATATCTTTACCTTTCATATACTTGTTTCCTCGACCTCCTCACACCTCGCTTTTTTGCATTCTAGTTCAATTAGCTATTTCAGCAAGTCCTTTCCATCTTTCTCAATTTTCGTTCTAAAATTTAACTTGAGACACTCTAACCTTAAATTTTCCACTTTGGTCCATTAACGATCTATTTTTACTTAATTCTTTATAACATTTCTGCTAAAACCATATAACTTCATTCCAGCATCCTTCTAACATTCATTAATTTTGCAATATTTCTGTAAATATACTTTAAATTTTTTCCAATCTTCTTCCACCGACTCTTCTCCCTGGTCTCGAATTCTGCCAGTCATTTCCGCCAGTTCCATGTAGTCCATCAGCTTCATCTGCCATTCTTCCCTGGTGGGTAGATCTTGTGTCTTCCAATACTTTGCAATGAGTATTCTTGCTGCTGTTGTAGCGTACATAAAGAAAGTTCTATCTTTCTTTGGCACCAATTGGCCGACCATGCCCAGGAGAAAGGCTCTGGTTTCTTCAGAAAGGTATATTTATATACCTTTTTCATTTCATTATAGATCATCTCCCAGAATGCCTTAATCTTTGGGCATGTCCACCAAAGGTGAAAGAATGTACAGTACCTTCAGTTTCATTACATTTCCAACATTTATTATCAGGCAAATGATAGATTTTTGCAAGCTTGACTGGTGTTATGTACCACCTATAAATCATTTTCATTAAATTCTCTTTTAATCATTGCATGCCGTAAACTTCATACCAGTGGTCCATTATTTGATAATAATGGAGCCAATCTCGTACTCTGTTTTTTAATTTTTCAAAACTCTGCAGTTTTAATCTTTCACCTTCTTGTTCCAAAATTTCCCAATACTTCGGCCATTTGGCCTCCATATTGAGTTTTTTCTGAGCCTTTGCTTCCATTGGTGACAACCATCTTGGGGTTTTATTTTCTAACAAATCCTTATATCTTATCCAGACATTAAACAGTGCTTTTCTTACAATATGGTTTTTAAACGCTTTGTGTGCTTTAACCTTATCATACCACAAATATGCATGCCAACCAAATACATTATTAAAACCTTCCAAACACCCATGTTTTCAAGAAGCATCCATTCTCTCAGCCAACAAAAAGCGGCTGATTCATAATAAAGTTTTAAGTCTGGCAGGGCAAATCCACCTCTTTCTTTAGCATCAGTTAGTATCTTAAATTTTATACGAGGCTTCTTGCCCTGCCAGACAAATCTGGAGATATCTCTCTGCCACTTCTTGAAACAGTCCATTTTGTCCAAAATAGCTTCAAGCTTTCTAGACTGTTCTTTAACCTGACCTGTCCTTGGGTTCTCAACTGATCCTCTCATGGTTGCTGACCTTATTTTCCTACTTCTTCATCCTTACCTTGGGAGATGAGACATCTTTATATGTTTCTCCTACTGAGAACAAAGAACAAGCGAGGCTCCTTGCAACCTGTGTTAGACAGAAGTACGATCTTTCCTATCAAGCATGTTGTTGTTGTTTAGTCGTTTAGTCGTGTCCAACTCTTCGTGACCCCATGGACCAGAGCACGCCAGGCCCTCCTGTCTTCCACTGCCTCCCGCAGTGAGGGAGTCTTCTCTTCTCATGAGGTGGCCAAAGTATTGGAGCCTCAGCTTCACGATCTGTCCTTCCAGTGAGCATTATTTCCATTAATCAACTTGGCTTTCTAATTTTCCTAAACTCATCAAGTCTCAGTGCAATTGCATCGATGGTAAAACATGCTCCCCCAAAACAGAGATTTATTTTTAAGCTCAACATCTGCAGTTAAACTCCAACTCTCATGCTTCAGCAGGTAGACTTTCCCCCACCAGTTTAGCTTCATGCTGAGGGTGAAATTTATCCATTGGGTTTTTGCCTCTTCTGAAGCTGTTCAATGCACAAAGCACCAGCAGCAACAGCCTTAAAACTGAGGTGTTGAACAATTGCACACATGTCTGGTTCTCTGCTGTTTTTTAAAAAATTGTTTTTGGATCTTTACATAGAGTGAACTATGCCCCCCATCCAACTTTTTGTAGCCTGATGCCACAGGTGCTGCTCTTTCCTTGTCCCTCTTCCAGATTTGGATTGGATGGGGAGAGGGTCAGAAAGAATCTCTCTGGGGGGCACCTGTAATTTTAGAGGCTTCCGACTGAGGATTCATTCCTTCTGGATTTTAGCACATTGTAGCATGACATTGCAATAAGTTAACCATTGACCAGAAGTATGCATGTATGAACTGGTCCATTTCATAGGGATAGCTATTGCAACTAGACTGCCAACTTCTGAACAACTTCTGCCAAGCAAGCACCTTTATTTAGGTAATCATGTCACTGACTCTCCCCAAGTTTTAAAGAAGATTGTTAATTTTGCATGTCTGCTATTGTAATCGATCCTATATGTTTGGCAGTTATAGATATATTCTTTCCAAAGTGTGTAACGAGAATCAGAGGGTCCTCTTAAACAATGTGGACCCTCCACAATGCTCCAGCATGAGTGGCTGATGTGGGAATGAAGAGGAGTAGAAACTTTCCTTCTAATGGATTCTTGTTAGAAGGCAGAGCAGCCAAAGTTATTGAGTTTTCTTTAGGAAATCACGAATTTAAATACCCTGTAAATAGGACATTATGGGACGCAGGTGGCGCTGTGGGTTAAACCATAGAGCCTAGGAACTGCCGATCAGAAGGTTGGTGGTTCGAATCCCTGTGACGGGGTGAGCTCCCGTTGCTCGGTCCCTGCTCCTGCCAACCTAGCAGTTCAAAAGCACGTCAAAGTGCAAATAGATAAATAGGTACCGCTCTGGCGGGAAGGTAAACGCCGTTTCCGTGCACTGCTCTGGTTCGCCAGAAGTACCTTAGTCATGCTGGCCACATGACCCAGAAGCTGTACGCCGGCTCCCTCAGCCAATAAAACGAGATGAGTGCCGCAACCCCAGGGTCGGTCACGACTGGACCTAATGGTCAGGGGTCCCTTTACCTTTAAATAGGACATTGCGGCGGGGGGCAGGCTTCTGCTGTGTGTGTGTGTGTGTGTGTGTGTGTGTACAGAACCTCAGATAACTGAGTCCATTCAATGCTTTTCAATATTATTTGTGGACCTAGAGGGTCCCCTTCAGTATGCCCTCCCTCTCCCCTTGACTATGCCCATGTTTCCTTCCATCAACTTCCTTAAGTTATCCTAGAACTGAAGTCTGATTTTGGTTAATCCTTCCATCCCTTACACCACCTACAAGGGATAGGGAATTTCTCTTGAGTTAACCTGCCTTAGGATCCAAGTCAATATAAACATCAAAGCTCCCCTCTTCTCTTGGCACTGCAAATGCAATGCGGGCAAAGCATAACCAGCCCTCTTAAAACTGATAATAATGTTCAGGCCTAGCCTAGTGTTAAGTGTGTTCACTAAGAAAGTACCACTAGAACAAGCTACTCTCAAGTGTGCGCACAAAGCTTCACAGCATTAGAACACATTATTTTTAGACTTCTTAATCTGCAGAGGTGATTGCTGCCAACTAGGAGCTTCTATTCTTGGCAGCCAGAGCACCAGAAAACCGACAGCTTTTCTCTCACTCTGCCCCACTGACAAAGCAATGGGCTTTCTGGTTGAATTTCTGGCTGCCATGCAGTTACAGTACAATAGTCCTTCCAGGGAAAGCTCACCCCTGTCTCCTGATATACTATTAATGTAAGCTCGTTCCTGCAATGCTTCATTTTCTGGACTCCTCCTGCTTATCCCCCAGACCTCAAAATGGTGGGTGTTGTTCTCTTTATCCAGCCACTTCCCGCTCCTCTTCCCACCTACCATTTTTCACATCTCAGGAGAGCAACCTCTGCTTCTTTCAACTTCTCCATTTGCAGTTACCCCACAGTATTTCCTTTCCTCTATCCAACTTGCTGACCCAACTAATTGCCCCTGTTGTCTTTCAGGATTCCACTTCTACGTCTCAAACCCCTTTCCCTTCTGCCCCTTCATCTCTTTTCAACACCCGACCCTTCTGCTTTCTAAAAGCCCCCTGCTTCTCCGTCGCTCACCTCCACTAAAATCAAAGTGCAACCAAATTGCATTTAAGGTGTGCCAAACTGGATAGAAATGGCAGTTTGCCACCTTTGGTTCCTCATCCCTCTTTTCAATTATTACCAGATGACTGAGTGTGTAAGTAATCCGCCCCCCCACCCCCACCCCAGTACTAACCTCCAACCAAACCTGAATCCACTTCCAGGGTCTAGGCAAAAGAAACTGAGCTCTGCCTTTTCTTTGCTCGTTTTTGTTCCACCTTCTCTGAAGATTTGCATCTACGAGAAGATAAAGCTGCTGCTGCTGCTGCTGCTGAACAAGTCCAAGCAGTTTTGCCTGGCTGCTAAATCAGGGGGGTTTCCCTTGCCCACCTTTTTGCTGAGGGGGAGGAGGAAGTCCCCCCAAGGCCAGGCCTTTTCACATTCCTGAAGCGTAGCTATGCTACTCTGTTACACAGCACAGCGCAGCACAAAAGACCCTTGTGGAAAGTTTTAAAAATACCAAATATATGTATCCACACAGAGAAACAAATCCATCTGTGCTACAGTCACACGGACACTGGGGAAAAAACATCTAGTCAATTAGTCGTCAATGCACAAGACACTTTTTGTCCTATTATTTACTTTATTTATCTGCAAAATTCTGTAAGATTAGCCCATCTCAAATGGATTATTTTCTGCTCACAGAATCTGACTCCCCATGCATGCAAAGCAACACACAGCATCTGTGGGCTATGATACTGTTATAGAGCCTGTTCGGGAATACTAGAATTTAATAAACAGTAGTAATTAGGTAATATCAGGGATAGGAAGGGAAAATATAATCTGCAGACATTGTGCCAGACAAAGAAGCACAATCTTGGATAAATGCCTTCAACACCTGGAAACTCGCACCACTTGGAAATTGGGTGGCATGTAGCGATATTTGACACTAGAGTCTTGTGATCTCCTGACTTGGATGAAAGTTAGTATAAGACTTTTAGATAAGGCTTATCAGATGCTCAGGTTTTGAGTTTCTATTGCAAGGAATTTCCGGTTTGTACCAGCAAGGAATAGACATTTGGAGCTCGAACTCCAGGAGAGCCACCTGATTTGTGGTATTGCAGCCTATATAACACCGGTCCCGAAAGATCTACATTGGTTCCCAGTATGTTTCCGAGCACAATTCAAAGTGTTGGTGCTGACCTTCAAAGCTGACCTCTGGCCCAGTATACCTGAAGGAGTGTCTCCACCCCCATTGTTCAGCTCAGACTCTGAGGGCCTTCTGGTGGTTCCCTCACGGTGAGAAGTGAGGTTACAGGGAACCAGGCATAGGGCCTTCTCGGTAGTGGTGCCCGCCCTCTGGAACGCGCTCCCATCAGATGTCAAGGAGATGAACAACTATCTGACTTTTAGAAGACATCTGAAGGCAACCCTGTTCAAGAAAGTTTATAATGTTTGATGTTTTATCATGTTTTTCATATTCTGTTGGGAACTGCCCAGTGTGGCTGGGGAAACCCAGCCAGATGGGCAGGGTATAAATAAATTATTATTATTATTATTATTATTATTATTATTATTAACTGAGTAGTCTCGCCCAGTCCCGTAGTTGGGGTGGGGTGAGCAAGAGGGGGGCCATTGAGTGTCCCAGCCTTTGTGTGTATGTACACAGGAGCGACGGGTAAAATGGCATCAAAGCAAACATGCACAGGTATTTATTTATATACTGCTTAATGATGGGGTATTGTTTGGCCTGTCTTGAACTTGTCATGAATTGAGAATACATACCGTATTTTTCACTCCATAAGATGCACCCAACCATAAGACGCACCTAGTTTTTAGAGCAGGAAAACAAGAAAAAAATATTCTGAACGAAACAGTGGATGTATGATTTTTGTGGTTCATGCTGTGTCCACAGACATGTGATCTGATGGTGAGTTTGGGGTAGCCCAATGCAAAAATCCTGAGGATCCATGTGGATCCATGCTTTGTAACCACGTTTCTGCACCATTGCAGCCCCAGGCAACAGTGGGTGCGTGATTTTTTTGGTGCAGGCTGTAGCCATGGACATGCTATGTGATCTGATGGTGAATTTGGGGTGAATTTGGAGTGACCCAATGTAAAAATCCTGAGGATCCATGGGCTTTTACCTCCCCCCTCCCAGGCAGCCTCCACTAGCATCCCTCATCTCTCTTCTGATCCCAATGATCAGCTGTTTCCTTTCAACTCTCCCTTCCCTCTTGTTTGCCTTAGTGTCTTTTCCTTAGCTGGAGCAGTTTTTTGCTCCTCCTTTTCTTCTAATTTCTCTCCTTATTGCTTTAGTCTTCCTGTTTCCCCCCTTTGCAAGTTCGCTGTCTTTACCTCCCCCCTCCCAGGCAGCCTCTTTTATCTCTAGCATCCCTTATATCTCTCCCCGATCGGCAAACAATCAGTGGCTTTGTTTCAACACCCACTTCCCTCTTTCAAAAAAAAAAAAAAAAAAAAAAAGCTTGATCTGCTTTTTGCCCCTGGGCAATTCGGCTCCAGGGACCACACATTCGCTCCATAAGACACACAGACATTTCCCCTTACTTTTTAGGAAGAAAAAAGTGCGTCTTATGGAGCGAAAAATCCGGTACATCTCACATAATATGACAAGCTTGGAAAGAAAATGGGAGCCTGAGTCAAATGCCAATTACCCTAAGGAATTAGCAGTAAGGGAAAGAGTTGTCTGCAATGTTCAGCAGCCATCAAGAGAGCTTCAACTAATGGAAGTTTCAGGTTGGTCAAAGTCCAACTTAAAGCAATCAGAACCCAATATGAACTGAGATCTCAATCAGAGTATATCTGTATGCAGGGCTCCCCCCCCCCCACCAGCCAGAACTCAGGTCCAGCACCTCTCAGGTGGGCACCATTGCCATTACAAAAGAACAAGGGAGGTGTTCGTGGTGAGCTCTGGCTCCTCTTTTTCTAGAAAAATAGCACTGGCGGTACTTGTTGATGAAATGGGAGGATTGGGCTGATCTTAGTTTGATAGGATGAATCATGAAAAGTTGTGGTTAAAACTTTGGAACTAAAACATAGGCTGTCATTTATTTACACTTATTAGGATATTATACTTTGAAATGTGTGTGAGAGTGAGAGTAGGTGTAATTATTTGCCACTTACAGTTACTATGATTCAATAATGAAACTACAAGTGATAAACTTTATGTGTACTCAAACTTGATACGTACACTAAACCCAATTATTTCAGGCATGCACCTTTGGAAAGGGAGGTCAACATTCGAGCTCCATTGCAGGTCTATAATCATAGGTAGGTTACCTGTTTGTGTCTAAATTTAATTCACAGAAGGCTTATCCATGAATGTGGGCCTCCTATGTGATTTAGACTTTTTGCAATAGAAATCCAGAGACAATGGTGTTTTAGATATGCAAAGAATAAAAGTGCCATACTAGAGCTTTGCTTATGCTTCAGTAAGCATACTGAGTGGCCCACCACATCCATATAATTGGAGGCTGAAGATGCAAGTATAGTTCTTGGCTGAATTAATGGTACAACAGTGAAGTGCTCCAGAACTTCTCAACCTATAAAACAACCAAGTCCAGGTTTGGGAGAAGTGCCTGTTGCCATGCAATGCTGTGTGCCTCAACACCAAAGCGCGCGCGCACACACACACACACACACACGCATATATATACACACCATACACACAGGGGCATTTTAAACCTTGGGGAGCTTCTGTTTTATATCAGGAATAGTCCCCGAAAACTGAGAAGAACATTCCTTGAGGATAACATGGTGGACTAGTAAACAATTGATTTGGCATGAAAAACAACAACACCCTATTTGTATTAGTTGTATAGATAGATAGATATTGTGTTTTAATATTGTATATTGTACGGGTTGTATTTTCTTTTATCTTTTTTCCGGTGATTGATATGACCTTGATGGTTGAAGCAACAGCAACAAACAATAAAGAGAAACAGAGTTCTTATTGTCTGCATCATGTGTGCTTAAGTGAGGATAGTGTTTGCAAAAAATTATTTGAGTTGTTATTGCAGAAACTCCTGTTATAAAGGAATCAAAGGGCTTTACTGAGGCTGTGCTCCAAGTAAATGAACAACATGAAATGAGACAATTCCCATTAAACTATTCTTTCATCTGTTAACAGTTAAGGACTCTTTTATAACTCAGGACAGCTTGCTGAGGCGAAACAGTGTTGTCCCATTTCAGTTTTAGTGCTTTGCCTGTGGCTACAATAGTGCATCAACTATGATGCTAGTCGTCAATTAAGTGGAAAACTTCCATTGCCTTTTTAATACCCTTTTCATCTATTGGTGGTTTTCTTGGGCTACCGGGCTGCAGAAATTTCTTGACTGTAGGTATGTTGCTTATTCTCTCTTTAAAAGCCTAAGAGAGAGAGACAGCAAAATATTTTAGAAGAGAAAAGGAGAAATGGTGGCATTCCCAAATAATCATTTGTCATCTACGGTTACAAAAGTTTCATGGTCAACAGTTTCATTAAACTACAAGCGAGAAGCTTCAGATCTACTCAAAACCCAATTATGTCCCTTTGAAAAGGGAGCTCTATTGCAGGCTTATAATCGTATGTGGGTTAACCTGTATGTGTCTACATTTAATTCACAAATGGCTTGTAGAAACCCAATGATCAGGGTGGATGGGAGCTGCATTGCACAATATCTGGAGGATTTCACATTCTTGACCTGGCAGCTAATGAGAACTTAAAGAGCCAGGGAACCTGTTCACTGCCTATCTTTTCACTTTTATAATAAGTTGTGATATGGTGTTACTTACCTTTAAAAGAGGGAATTTGGCGAGAATATCAGCCTTCAGCTCTTCCACTGTTAAAATGGCTTCAAGCAATTGAATATCCGCTCTGCTGAGCTGATTTCCAACAAGAAAATTTTGCCCATGATCTTTGAAGACCTACAGAGCATGAAATAAGGTAAAAGGAAAAAAGAAAAGGTAAAGGACCTCTGGATGGTTAGGTCCAGTCAAAGGCAACTATGGGTTGTGGCATTCATCTTGCTTTCTGACCGAGGGAGCTGGCGTTTGTCCACAGATAGCTTTCTGGGTTATGTGGCCAGCATGAAATATATTGAGAGCACTTTAGGTAAATACACAAAAATATGCAAAGAGAAGAATGTGAATTCCGACCACTTTTGAATTATCTAACACCCAGATAATATTGCATCATGAGATGAAGAGGATTTGTATAAGTTCTGATGTATGAGTTCCAACAAACCACTGCCTAACAAAGAGAAGATGGAGCATGACCTTCCTTCTCCCCAAATCACTGCTTATCTTGTTTCCATGGGGTGGTGCAGATGCTGAGATAAGAAGTTCATGTCATAAATGAATACTGTGTGTGATTCCTGGTCTTCTCTCACACAGCTTTTTAAAACTAAAGAGTTCCTATTAGAAGTTTGGATATGCAAGGAATAAGGAAATGGTAGCTCAGTCAGTAAGAACGTGAGGCTCCTAATCTCAGGGCCATGGGTTCGAATCCTATGTTGGGAAAAGATTCCTGCTTTGCAGGGGTTGCAGTAGATGTCCCTTGTGGTCCCTTCCAACCCTACAATTCTATGCTTCTATGTCTTTATGTTGTACCAAGCAGCCCTATCAACATTACAGTTGAGCCTAGGTGACTTCTCTTAAAAGGGTTGTAAATTTCATTCTTTCTTCGCCTCGTACCTTTTCGAAGACTGGGAAGTATCTGGTGGTGGCTTTTTCAATAATGTCTGCAAACGCCTTCTCCCTCTTGTCAGCTGGCTTGAAAGGAAGCATTGTTATTGATTGATTCATATCCATAGTAGCTTCACAGTACATATCAATCCTGTAGGAAAGAGAATGTTGCCATGACCGGATCACTCAGTAGCAGGCTAATTGCTTTGTTAAGTTGGAAATGTGATGGTTATAATAAAACTCATTTGTCAATAGTAGAAAGGTGTTTCCTCATCTCAGTTATTCAGATAATTACAAGAAAAACAACAGCAGTAGCAGTAATGATAATGATAATGTAAAACGAACAGAGCCAAAAACCTGTCAGGGAGGGGAGGGGCAATGAATATTGTAGTAGCATCACTGGCACAAAATGTGTGATATCCCAGCAGATAAACAGGTGCAATTATCTGGTATGTTCGAGAAAGGGTATTTTTCCTTGGAAAGAGCCTCTCTCTGTGTTTTTAATACATGTGCTTCTTGGCGTACTATTATCTTCAACGGCTACACTTTTTTCTAAGGAAGAGCCTTATGTCAAAACTCAGATTTATACATCTGCAAAAGAAAAATACAACGCCTTCCAGTGATCCAGGCTACTGGGATTACATGAAAGACTAGAGTATGAACTTTGGAGAAACCACGTTGATTTCAAAGGAACCAGTCCACATGAATTTTGCTGGGACTGAGAGGTCGAATTAGCTCATACTGGACCCTTTCTTGCCCAATCTGACAGTAGAGATGAAACGTACTGACTCATAAGTCATCAGTAGATCATATGATAGACCAGAGATTTCCTCTTAAATCATACACAGCAAACCAAAACGTGCATTTATGAACCAAACTTAAAGGAATGCTACAGTACCATGCTCTCTGCTTCATGTCCTTCCCGTAGAGATTATATTTGGCTGCAATGTAGTTGAGAATAGCTCGGCTCTGCACCATCTTCATCCCATCCATTTCCACCATGGGCACTTGCTGAAAGAGCAGGTCTCCACCTTGTGAAAGGAAAGTGAAAAATCAATCCATCCTCCCAGGTAATGACTATGGAAAGTAAATTTTCAGGAGCATCTCCCAAGCCATGCTTTGATTTTGAGTCTTTACTTTTACATTGTGCCTTTGCGATAATCATGTTTGCCTCTGCTTTCCCCTCAAAACCTTTTTGCAGAACATGTGCTAAATCTGTACAGCAAGCACACATTGGAAACTAGTTTTGTATGTTATTTAAGATACTTCTGCTCTCTAGCTAAAAAAAAACAAGCAAACCATTCTTCAGAATGCAGAGTTGAGTGGCAAAATAACCAGATGACAACATTGTATATAAAAGTAATATAACCAGATGACAACAGTGTATTCACACATATTTTTGCCTTAAAATGTGCACACATAACTGAGACTGCAGAATGCAGAACTGGAGAAACTACCGGTATATTTAGAAAACACCTGCTACTAAGGCTGAGATCCTATACACCCTTCCCTGGAAGATAGTCCCACTGAACTCAGTGTTGTCCACATGTGAGTAGGCACATGTAAAATTGCACAGTGACTTTTCTGATTTGGCTATCTGTTCTTCATATTCTACAGAGAATCTACCCTGCTCTATTAACTTCAATTGGAGGTTTGCCATAAACCTGGACAGGAGGAGGGTAGGGCTTCACTGCAATCCTGAGGTTTGTGTGCTTATCATTGTAAATGTCTTGAGAGGTGAATAAATAGAAATTATACCCATTTCTATCAGTTGTATCTTATAAAGTTGTTTTTAGAACAGACCTACTGAAATCAACAGACTTGCATTTGTCATGTGTACTGATTTCAGGAGGTCTATTCTGATCTGATTAGGGATAGGAAAATACCCAGTCCACAACTGGGTTATAAACCCAGTCCACAACTGGGTTATAACATATAACATATAAATCTCTCTCTCTCTCTCTCTCTCTCTCTCTCTCTCTCTCTCTCTCCCTCTCATATAACATTCAGATGACATACTTACCCTGCCTTAACTTTTCTAGATCTTCTTTCTCCTCAATAAGTTGTTCTTCAAACTAGAAAACAAAAGAGGCAAAATATTTCAGGGGCATCATGAAATAATTTCAGGCTCCAAACTACTTCCAAACTACTGAAGGAAATTTGATGAAAACCTTTTAAGTATTCTCCCCTTTCACAGTCAGCTTTTTGGGAACAAAAAGCAGTTGCCTCGGTGTGAAAGTTGGGCCAGCTTTTTTCCCTCTGTCTGGGACAAAACAGCAAATGTTTCCCATGCAGAAATCAAGGTAGATACTAGTACTACAGGCTGGTCACGTTACCTTAGCACACGAAGCGTAAAAAATCCTACAATCATGTCTCTCCCTCCTTAGCAGTAAAAATACAATAATAATGAATGGAAATAACACAACAATCTGCTGCCCTTTCCAGGATAGCTAAAATCAACCGCCTGAGGCAGGTGCTTCCCCCTGGCAAATGGTAGGGCTGGAACCAAAATTAGAAACTGCCAGAAATGGATTCTTAGTCTACATGCACACACACACCAACATTCTTCCGATGAAAATAGGGACGTCCCATTCCATAATGATGTTGGGATTTTTGACTACGTGTTATTCTGTTCAGCTTCACACAGAGTCAATTAAGAATTGGCAGACAGCCAAGGATGACTGAGCAGAAAGGAGTAATTCTGCCTGGAGATATGGAAGCCTGGGAACAGCTTTACCATTGGTTGAAGTCTCACACAGGCATAATGATTTATGTGGAACACCCTCCCACCAGATGTCAAAGAGAACAACAACTACCAGGCTTTTAAAAGACATCTGAAGGCAGCCCTGTTTCGGGAAGCTTTTAATGTTTGATGTATTATAGTATTTTAATATTCTTTTGGAAGCCGCCCAGAGTGGCCGGGGAAGCCCAGCCAGATGGGCGGGGTATAAATAATAAATTATTATTATTATTATTATGACCTACTGACTGGAATGTGTTGTTGGTCAGTGTGGTGTTCTGAGAGTCGTTTGGAGTTTGTTAAGAGAGAGCTAGTTAAGATCCATTTCTGTTCTTGTATAAAGTAACTTGTAGAGTCTGCTGTAAATAATAAACACATCAAAGTAACCTAGTTACTAGTAGCAGCATTTGTTCCTGCTTCGTCCATCCTGCCTGCAACTGATTGCTTTCTGGAACTCTGCGTATGCTCTGCTAAGGTCTGGCTAAGGTCCTGCAACAGGTCAAAGCCGCAAAACACCAATAAATGATAATTTTATTGTTTATACCACATCTTACTGGGTTGCCACAGCCACTCTGGGTGGCTTCCAACACATATAAAAACATAAGAAAACATTAAACATTTTTAAAAAACTTCCTCATACAGAATTGCCTTCAGACAGTTCGGGAGTCAGATAACTCCATATCCTTCAACATTTCTCCAATGAAAATAGGGACATCCTAAGAAAAAGCGGGACATTCTGGTATCAAATCAGAAGCCAGGACAGCTTCTCTAAATCCAGAACCTCCCTGGAAAACATGGACACTTGGAGATTCTGTACACACCATACATTTAGAGCTCTTGGAAAGCACATGGCTTCCCACGAGGAATCCTGGGAGGTGTAGTTTACCCCAATTCTTGTTACATAACAACGCTGAACAAACAGCAGTTCCTTGATTCTTTTTTGTGGGTGGGGGAAAGGTGCTTTCTCAGAGAAATTCTGAAGACAAACCAACCTCGACTCCTGCTGCAGCCAACAGCCACCTTATGGTTTCCATAAGGCCTCTTCCATTGAAGTAGTAAAGCTTAGGTTTCCCAGCCATGTTCCTAAGTGTTTGCTTTCCTGTTACGAAGAGAGACAGAGAGAGATTGAGAGGTCATGTTTGATAGGGAAACCACTGCAGAGCAGGACAACTGTTCAAAATGGTGCTCTGGTGATTGCTTGCAGCAAGAAAGGATTTCATACTAAAGCCTTCTGCTTTTTTTTTTAAAAAAACCTCAATTTCATAATCACAAAGCGCAAGCAGATGTAGCATAGTATTGCACAGATAAAATAGGAAACAAGAGTTAAACCCGTCCCCCCAAACATCCATTACTATTTAACCACCATCAGATGGCCATTGTCTTTGCTCCTAGAGAAACAAAATGGCAACTCCCCCCTTGTACTCGCACCACTGCCATGGCCATCAACTGCCTTGCATCTCCTTTCCCCCTTTAAAAAAAAAAAAGTGCACTAAACATGGTGAGACGTAAAGAAAAGAGATAAACAGAGAAAGAGGAACAGCACCCATGTAGAAGGGAAAGTAAAGGGGGGAGGGGAAGAAAACCCAAAACAACAAATTACAAATTTGTTGTTGTACTTCACCAGATCCTAACCTATTACAGTATTTGTAAGAATGTATTCCAAATATTGTTGAATTTGTCCATGGGAAGTCTGCGTTCATATGCAAGTTGTTCATATGTTGCAAGTTTGTATGTCTCCAATCCAATCGTAGAAGGGAGCCGCGTTTTTATTTTCTCAATTCATCAGTATCTGTCCTTTTGCCATGGTAAGGGCACAGAGAGTCATCTCATATTGTCACAAAATGTGCTGGGTATATAATTCAATAGGATATTTTGCTCTGTAAATGTAAAGTTGTTCCGTACAGTTCTGTTGATAGTTTCAGTTACCTTCTGCCAAAAATATTTCAATATAGGACAATGGAAAAACATATGTTTTAGAGAAGCATTATTCCTCTTGAATCTCCAACAGTTAGATACCTTAGATAGCCCTTTTTAAAACAAACATAATGGGGTCCAGTATATTCTAAATATTATTTTTTGTTGTATGAGCCTCAATTTAAGGTCCACACACACCCTTGTTATAGCACTTTAAAAGCGTTCACCACTGTGTGGTCAAAATTGAGACTTCCAATTCTTTATTCCATTCCTCCCTCAATACCTGTATATCAAATTGGTTTGCTAGTAACAAAGATTTATATATGTTGATGGATGGCTTTTTTTTTTTTGCATAAGAATTAATCAGCTGCTTCAATATCTCTGGGGTCTCTGGGGCTGTAAAAGCTGCTGGTCCGTAGATGGTGATTAGCAGGTGTTTGGAGATATTGCCATTGAGCCTTTATAGGTAATCTGTATTTGTCTCTTAAGATAGAATATGTATAAAATTCATCCTCTTCGTTTATCAGCTGGTCTAACATTAATATACCCAAATTCATCCACCTCTCCCATATGACCATTTCTTTCCCAATGTTTTTTCTTTCTTTCTTTTTTCTAGTTAATTCTTTCCCGATTTTTAAAGATGGGTTTTTGCCACAAAGTCATTTTGTTGTGGGAGAAAAGGTCAAATTTATATTTTTTGGGACATGTGGTACCATATTGTTTGAAATGATGTTATTGTTTCGATAGTATCTTGAGTATTAATGTATTTAGATCCAAGTGCCGCCCAACTATCTAAAGGTGCTACATAGGAATATTCCAAAGTATAGTCATACCTTGGGTTACAGACGCTTCAGGTTGCGCATTTTTAGGTTACGGATGCACCAAAACCCGGAAGTACCGGAACGGGTTACTTCCAGGTTTCGGTGCTTGTGCATGCACATAAGCGCTAAATCGCGCTTTGCGCATGCACAGAAGCACTGAATCGCAACCCGTGTGTGCGCCGACGCTGCACTGCGGGTTGCGAACGTGCCTCATGTTTGCAACCCGAGCATCCACTGTAGCCCAATTTGGACAGTTGTTTTCAGTTATGGGTCTCCAGAATTGTGTACCTGGCAGTAAATACAGTAAGCTTGGTGGTACAGTTCTAAGTCTGGGATCCCAAATCTTCCTTCCTTTATCAATATTTGCATTTTTTGCATAGATATTCTTGGAACTGAAGATCCCCAAAAGCATTTTCTAAACAAAGATTTAATTTTGTGAAAGTATTTGCTCGGTATGTGAACTGGAATTCCTCTTAAGATATAAACTAGTTTAGGTATTTGGTTCATTTTAATAGCATTGACTTTTCCCCACAGGGTCAGTTTCAATGACTCCCATTTGTCGATATCAATTGACACCTCATGATATATTTTGTTGATGTTTAATGACGCTAATTTGGATAAGTCTTGTGGTATTAATATGCCTAGATATTTAATGTTGTCTATGCAAATATGAAATTGGTATTGTTTAAACAGTTGGACCAAAAAGTTATTTCCTATTAACACCAACTCCGATTTGGACCAGTTTATAGTATACCCAGAGATATTCCCAAAAACACCTATATTTTGCATTAATATTGGAATAGTACTGTGAGGTTTTGTGATAAACAGAAGAATATCATCTGCAAGCATTACCGATTTGTATTCAAGTGAGTTATGAATTACATGAAATATTTCCTTATGCTGTCTAATTGTACCCACCAGGGGTTCCAAACAGATATTAAAAAGCAAGGGCAAAAGTGAGTAGCCTTGCCTAGTACCTCTGGATTATACAAAAGGTGCAGACATAACGTCATTTGTCTTAACTCTAGAGGTAGGGGAGCAATATAATATGTTTATCCATTTTATAAAGTCTAATGGAAAGCCAAATTTTTATAATAAAGGTAAAGGGCCCCCGACCGTTAGGTCCAGTCGCGGACGACTCTGGGGTTGTGGCACTCATCTTGCTTACCTTTTCCATATATTGTTTGTGGATCTTATCAAAAACTTTTTCCGCATCTAGAGATAGTATAGCTAAATCTTCACTGTTCCTGTTTAAATTTATCAAATCCACTACCAGCCTGATGTTATCTGCAGCTTGTCTCATCTTTATAAACCCTGTTTGGTCATTTTTAATAATAGTTGGTATTACTCTTTGCAGTCCATTTGCCAACACTGCTGTTAAGCCAATATAGATCTCCACTTTTGGCAGCTGGGTTCCTAGGATAGTTATATAGGGACCCTGCTCTCTCTCTCTCTCTCTCTCTCTCTCTCTCTCTCTCTCTCAGAAAGGATCTACAACCCCCTCAACCGTGGATAACTACACCCTCTTTGTACATTCTTTTCTATAACATATGCATTCCAATAAGTGTAAATTTCAAGGGAGAGGTTTGTTTGGAGATGCAGATTTGGCAAGTTTTGCCTTTCAAATGCAAAAATTTATGCTGTAAACTCTGAGATCTGTGAACGATGGGGGGTATACAAATTTAATAAGTAATAAATAATAATAAAAGGGAAAAAGAAGGAAAAAAATTCTCTCCTGTGCCTACCCAAAACTCCCTTTTCCTCTGAAGTGCGACCAAGACTATCCTCCTGTTTAATTTTTAGAACTCTGCCTGCTGCCCAGCTCCTGCCTTTGGGCTTCTGTTCTGAGGGTTACAGTACCCCTCGCCCCCTCAAACCTTTAGTACTCTCCTGGTAAGAAGAAAACCTTTGGGCAGAGGTGAGGTCTCTGGGGATTGTCCCTGTACCACTGCTCTGTCCAGGGTGCTGCTCTTGAGCTATGACTCTCCAAAGTAATTGTCTACCTTAGAATACTAACCTGCTGGAAGTCCTGCTGGACATGTGAAAGTTCTTCTCAAGCAGAGTGAGGCCTGAATTGGTGTGGCTCAAGGTTATAAAAGCTCAGAAGCTCCACCTTCTGAGACAAGAGAACAGCCTATCTGTATCTCCCTAGTTTAAATAGAAATAAACACTTGCTTTGCCTTTCGTAACAGTTTTCACCTACAATCAGTCAGTTAATTAAAATGGGAGTAGTTTTCTCATGCTTGTAGTGTATAATATGATGCAACTCAGTTTTGGGTAAATGTATGCAGGTGCACTGAAGACAAACATTTGTGCTCTTGGTATATTCAGCCCAAATCCTTCTATCATTGAGCATGAAGTCACTGCAGCTGCTAGCTAGAAAATACAGGAAAAGGTCAAATACACAGGACTTCCCTGCTGATGACAGACCCTCCAAGTGTCCCTGTTTTCCAGGGACACTCCCAGATTTATTTCAGCTGGGGCAACCCAGTCAGGTGGGTCGAGTGTAAATAAATTGTTGTTGTTGTTGAACAGAACTTCCCTATTTTCATCAGAGAAATATTGGAGGATATGTGAGCAGTCTGGAGGCCTGTGTCAGCTGCTTTTCAGAAAAGTAGATGAGGAAAAAAGGCAGGACCAGCTCCAGATTAAGACTAAGAAACTGAGCTCTGCCTTTTCTTTGCTCGTTTCTGTTCCACCTTCTCTGAAAATTTGCATCTACAAGAAGATAAAGCTGCTGCTGCTGCTGCTGCTGAACAAATCCAAGCAGTTTTGCCTGGCTGCTAAATCAGGGGGGTTTCCCTTGCCCACCCTTTTGCTGAGGGGGAGGAGGAAGTCCCCCCAAGGCCAGTGCTGAGTTACAGCCTTATCACATTCCTGAAGCGTAGCTATGCTACTCTGTTACACAGCACAGCACAAAAGACCCTTGTGGAAAGTTTTAAAAATACCAAATA
The DNA here is from genome assembly GCF_964106645.2 of Podarcis pityusensis. Taxonomy (NCBI): domain Eukaryota; kingdom Metazoa; phylum Chordata; class Lepidosauria; order Squamata; family Lacertidae; genus Podarcis; species Podarcis pityusensis. The sequence goes on from NC_138026.1 coordinate 21,177,966, forward strand.
TATGTATCCACACAGAGAAACAAATCCATCTGTGCTACAGTCACACGGACACTGGGGGGAAAACCTCTAGTCAATTAGTCCTCAATGCACAAGACACTTTTTATCCTATTATTTACTTTATTTATCTGCAAAATTCTGTAAGATTAGCCCATCTCAAATGGATTATTTTCTGCTCACAGAATCTGACTCCCCATGCATGCAAGGCAAAATAATAGCATCTGTGGGCTATGATACTGTTATAGAGCCTGTTCGGGAATATTAGAATTTAATAAACAGTAGTAATTAGGTAATATTGGGGATAGGAAGGGAAAATATAATCTGCAGAAATTGTGCCAGACAAAGAAGCACAACAGCTGCACTGGCTTCTGGTTCCTTCCCAGGCATAATTCAAAATGCTGGTTATGACCTTGATGTGCTAAATGGCTCATGACTAGGTCACTAGAAGGACCATCTGAGCCTCTTTAAGGGCCCTGCTTGGGTCACACTAAAGGCCTTTCTAGCCCAGCATCCTGTCTGAGTGGCCAACCAAGGGCCAATGGGAAACCTGAAAGCAGGGCATGGAGACAACGGCCATCTCCCCATACTGGAGAGACAACTGGCTGGGCCAAAAGAAAGGGCTTTCTGAGAGGCTGCATCCAAATTCTGGAATACATGAGGTTCCTTTCACATTCTCCCTTGCCACTTTCCATTGGTTGCTGAACACGTTCCTGTTCTCGCCCACTTCTACTGTGCTGGAAAAATGAAGTTTTCTATGGTGAACCCTGTTTAGAGTCCTATTTTAATAGGTTGATGTTGTTCTTATGGCTGTTGGAATACAGTGGTACCTCGGGTTAAGTACTTAATTCGTTCCGGAGGTCCGTGCTTAACCTGAAACTGTTCTTAACCTGAAGCACCACTTTAGCTAATGGGGCCTCCCGCTGCTGCCACGCTGTCTGAGCAAAATTTCTGTTCTCATCCTGAAGCAAAGTTCTTAACCTGAAGCAAAATTTCTGAGTTAGCGGAGTCTGTAACCTGAAGCGTATGTAACCTGAAGTGTATGTAACCCGAGGTACCACTGTATATAGTTGTTTTATTGTGGATGTCAAGGTTTGTTTTTTTTTTTTTTTTTTTAAAATACTATTGTGAGCCATTCTGAGTAAAAGGAATGCATTAGATGGGAAGCTATAAATATTTGCACGAATAAATAAATAAATAAGTAGCCGTGTCGTTTTGCAGTACAAAAGAAAACACACTCTTGTTGAATATTTTAATGCAAGCACTTTACATACTTTAAATCAATTTACCCCCATGCACAGAAACAACATCTGCTCAACATTCTGTATTGTCACTTTTTGCTTTTTCATGAGAGGTAACAATCATTTCATTTACAGGCCTACTGGTTTTCAGCAGTCATAGTGACTTAAAAATCTGATGCAATGCTTCTTATTTACTCGCGAAAACTTCATGCACAGTTGCGACATATGCATCGTCAGGGGGCGGTTTCCTTTGGCTTCCAGGCTGCAGGAATTTCTTTATAGTGGGAAGATTGCTTACCCTTGCTTTGAAAGCCTAGAGCAAAAGATGAACAAATAAAACAAAGAAGTTCCCCCCCCCCCCAAGCAATAGAATAGCTTCTTGAGTATAGAGCAACATCCTTTTAAAAGGATTTTTGAAAATACAACCTGAAGATCTGTTTAGAAAGGAATTGTGTCAATATAAAGCAACCATCAGAAAGAGAGACTTGCCCTGCATATAAAAAAGCTAATATCCACATGGTCTGGTTGCTGCTCCCTGCTGAATGGATCCCACTCTGTGGTGCCAACATCTAAATCTGGCAAAAAAGTCCACTTCTTTGATATGGAAACCAGAGGCTGCAATCAGCTGCATAAGTGGAAGCCTCTGGGCACATTGCTGGAGCTATGTGGGAACTTCCCTAGGGTGTATCTTCCTGAGTACATGTTCCTGCTGCCACCCGCCCCCCCCCCGGAAAAATTTCACTTCTTCCCATTTGTGGAGAAATTTGCATTTTAAGGATAAATAGCATAATTCATGTTCCACGAAACAGGAAACTGTCCTTCAGCATTTGCCCTTCTTTGCATTTTGCTATGCGCTTCTCCAAATGAACTTTTCCCCTCCACAAAAATGGAATTTTTAGAGAAAAGTGCACAAAAATTGCATATACTGTGAGTGACGATGAGTTCCCCAAATGATTTCTATTAGGGGAAATCACTTGCAAAGGTGGGCGTATTAGGCTACTGCACTGGATACAATAATCTCCGTGTTAAGAAATATGCACACTAAAAAGAAACCTGGTGAAAAAACCCTGGAAAGGTAGCAAACTCCACTTGAGATTGGAAAACTGAAACGGAGACAACTTGAATCTGAGAGATTCATCTATCCCTACTCCAATCTTGATTCACAGCATTTCTAAACTGTTGCACTAATGAAGATAATCTGGTTCAATTCATGTACAAACTAGTGCGAAACCCTTTCAGGCAGAAGGTCTGAAGTAATCCAAATGACTCCATACACTTGGATTCAGAACAGACAGCAGCTTGCCGGCCTCGTGAATTCTGAACCAGAAACACACCCTCTCACCCTGCTGCCTTCTTGATCTCTGACGCCACCAACCTGGTGTTCTCTGCTGCCTTGCCAGGTGGCATTGATTCTTTAACCATGACCTCTTTCAACCCCTGCTGCCCCTTTGCCAGTGCTTGTAAACAAGTAAATGGGATCCTCATAACAGAGGGTCCTGGTTGCGCTCGGGACCCAAGAGCTCACCTGACAGGGTTAAAATGGTGGGGGGGGGGGGAAGGAGCAGGAAGTCCTGGCCATTCCCCTGGGATCATGCCAGGCTGCTTTAGCCAATAGCCAGTAGGTGGCGTGATCCCAGGGGCTTTAAAAGCAGCAGTGTTATGCAAGTGGGGCACTTGCATTTGCACAGCTGAACACCCGCCCACCCTCCCTAGTTTAGGTAGAGTCACTTGGCCTTGCTTTGGTTTGGGTCGCCTGTTTTGGAACAGGGGCTGAGTAGGATTTTTTTCCATTTGGCAGATTGGCTATAGCCACTTGGTTTTCGCCTACCCTTTAGCAAATCGTCACAACTTGTGAGGTGGCGGTTAGGCATTGGCTTATTGAAATGTGGGGGATGGGAGGTGTGGCCATCACCTGCCCCTCCAGGAATTGGGTATTCCGTTAAAGGAGTCTGGGGTCCTGGATCTCGTCCGAAGTCCGCTTGAAGGGCTAGGGCCATGCCAGGACCACAGGAACCCCAGGGTGAGCTTAGGTTGGTCCCCATTGACCTTGCTCCCTTGTTTGGTTTACCCCATTGGTCGATCACCCTGAGAGGTGGAGTCAGTTATAGTGGGGAGTCAATGCCTAAGCCAATACCGCTTATGTGATTGTATTTCAATTAAGTTGTGGCCAAAATTTACCCCAAAACTTAAACTAATATAATTGTCTGTGTGTATTTATTTTGGGGGTGGGTCTTGGGGCCTCGAGACGCAAACATAATGGTACAAGATGGGGATTGTGCTCAGGGAAGCAGCTCTGTGGAGTGTGCCTTTGGGGGAGGCAGGGGGAGACTGTGGCCCGGGGTGCACATATTTGAGGGGGCACAACCAGGCACCCTCAAGACAGGCACAGAGCCCTGGCAGCTGAGGCACAGCAGTGGGTGGGTTGGTTTAGATGGCAGGTGGATGGAAGCAGCCAGCGAAGACCCTATTGGAGGCGGGCTCTGTTCATCCTCCTTGCAGGCTCTGTGCAAACACTCGCAGCCCAGCACGTGCCCTCACACCAGCTGCCCAGTCCACTGTGGGGTGGGGATAACACTTGCCCCGCCTCAGGTGCCAGCAACCCACGCTACACCACTGGCACTTAGGTCTTGCCAGTCTGCCAAGAACAGTGTCAGAGAGCCACTGCGTCAAGGTAGCAGCAGGACTTGAGAAGCGTGGGGAGAGAAGGTGGGCAGAGTGGTCTGGTTTCTCCCTTGGCTCGCTTCATCACATCAACACCACTGAGTTATTAATAATAATAATAATAATAATAATAATAATAATAATATATTTATACCCCGCCCATCTGGCTGAGTTTCCCCAGGGCTTCCAATCAAGTGTTAAAAACAATACAGCATTAAATATTAAAAACTTCCCTAAACAGGGCTGCCTTCAGATGTCTTTTAAAAAGAAGATAGCTGCTTATTTCCTTCACATCTGAAGGGAGGGCGTTCCACAGGGCGGGTGCCACTACCAAGAAGGCTGGTTCCCTGTAACCTCACTTCTCGCAATTAGGCCCTCGGTGCTGGATCTCAGTGTCCAGGCTGAGTTAACAGCTTTGAGGGTTGTTGTTGTTTGAACAATCAAGCACTGTAAAAATCAATGACTCATGGTCACAGCACATTGCCTAAAGATTGGGGGTGTGTGTGAGGAAGATGAGCAAAGAGAGGTCACTGCACCCTCCCAGAGTCCTTCATCCAACATGCTGAGAGGGAGCAGGGAAGGAGCAGGAAGGGCCATAAATCCATGGTACAACCTCTGCTTTGTATGCAGAAGGTTCCAGGTTCAATCCCCAAGTGGGGCTCAGAGGTTCCCCTGTCTGAAATTATGGAGAATTGGCCAGTTGCCGTAGACAAAGCTGAGTTGGATGGACTGACAGTCTGACTTTCTAGAAGGCAGCTTCCTGGAATCAGTTGCCCAGATAGGGAATCATTATAGTCCCTTGTGTAAGGGTCAAGCTTTTGGTAAAGGCTGTTCTCTAACTGGAGCGCTCGCAGGCCAGCGCTCCAGTTGGAGAACAGCCTTTACCAAAGGTGCCATGGGCTTTGAAGACACTCAAACTCAGGATGCAAGGGAGAAATGTGCTAAGAGGAAGGCACGCTTGGCAAATCCACACCGTGATCAACTCCCACCCGGAAACCAATGCCCCCCCTGGGGAAGGACGTGTGGATGTAGAATTGGCCTCCACGGTCACTTATGGACTCATTGTTAAAACTGTGTTTATGGAAGACAACGAGTGATCACCAAAGAAAGAAAGAAGAAAGAAAGAAGGGTCAAGCTTAGCCTTAGTTGAATTCTACACACGTCAATCCAGAGGTCAGAACTGACACATTCTGAGACATGACAAGAGCAGAATTATGCACAACGCGCTCGAAAAACAGTTTACCTGCAGTTGAGGGAAGGGTGCGAGAACATCAGATTTTAGCTCCTCTACCATTAAGATTGCTTCAAGCAGCTGTACGTCTGCCCAGCTGAGGTGATTGCCAACGAGAAACTCTTGTCCAGGCTGTTTCAGGGCCTAGAAAACAAAAATAAAGAATGTACTTTTAATTTTGCTGGGGAATTTTGGGATAGTGTGGCCGACTTCTATTCAAACGTCATAGATGCTACGCAGAACTTGATAGCTCCCTCCCCACTCCTCTCCCTTACAGGCATATTTGAACCAGGTGAGACAGGCTCAAATAAGAGATAATGTAGGTGAACCTTCCCCCCCCCCCAGCTGTGAGGGAATCATCAGAATTTGCAGGGTAGAAGATTCTAGCTACCCATCCTCATTTTCGGCTCCCCCCCCAAAAAAAAAACCTCTAGTCACTCAGTACACCATGCTTTGCCCCTTCTCAGTGTTTCAAGGTGTTTTGTTCTTTTTAAAACTGCCTTAGTGCCCCCCCCCCACCTAAAGAGCTTTTGTTTTTGCGAAAACCTCAGGGGTTCCCCAAAGCATGCTGATGCCTCCCTCATATGTCTGCGTGATGCCATTTTGGCTGCATAAAAACCAGCACTCAAAGAATTGAGATCACTATTAGTTTACAGAGAGACTTACTGAGCAGAAGTGATGCCTGGTGGAACGGCCATCACTTGGCAGCCAAGGCTGAGAAGACCTGCCTGCTGGGACTTGAATGCCTGGAGGGAGAAATCTAGCCCTCTCCCTGCAATATATATTTCCAGCTATGCAAATCTTTATCAAGTGATGAAGTTGAAAACAAAAAAGGGACAACCCTAGGCATCGATTTAGTCCAACCATTGATTTGGTAACATAAAGTTGGACAAGGCACTGCAAATAAACTCTTGAAGACCAGGAAGGAGAGGGTAAGGACTGTTCCTTGAAATACCCTGCCAGTTGGGAATTGTTGTCCAAAAGATCTAGAAGGCACAGGCTGGTCCTGGGTAATGTGTAACTCAGCTTTCGGTTCTCCATCCCTGATGTAGGTACAAATGGGAATCGTTGTTGTCTTACCTTTTCGTAGACTGGGAAGTACCTGGTAGTGGCCTTCTCAAGAACAGAAGCAAGCTGCTTCTCCTTTTGCTCAGGTGGAGAGAAAGAATACACCAGAATCATGCCCATCAGGTCCATGGTTCCTTCCACATACATGTCAATGCTGTGAGGACAAGGCAAGCATGGATAAGGAAAATTAATCTGCTAGATTGAACTTCTTGGGAAAATAGGAACATAAAAATGGGAGGTGGGTCTAGCTTTTGTGGTCTGTTGACCTATCCTCATGCATTATTTCAATGCTTAGCGGTTATCTGAACCCCCTTAGAGAGAGAGAACTGGAAGTTTCTAAGTGGAATTAGCTGAACCTAGGAGCTATTTCAAGGAAGCTGCAGAAACAGCTGCCTAGGGAGCTGCTACTTTCTGGTGGAAAGGCTGCTTGCTTCCCTAGATATGTAAATAACGCCATTATATACAAAGGCACCATAAGCCTTCAGGGTTCCCTCTCCATCATCCTAAAAGAAGCTGAACCTCTAAATACTGCTCCTTGACACTCTAAAGTGAGAGCACATAACAGTAGGATGTTAGGGTAAAAGCCAAGGTTAGTCATACATAGAAGAACAAGGAGACCATTGAAATCAGTGGCCTTTTGCTCATGGATTTCAGTGGGTCCATTCCGAGTGTGATCAACATTGGACATCACCCATAAAATGTAACACACCGGATGAACACACATATGGGATGGGTGTTAGAACAAGTTAGACACCAAACCAGAAGCCAAACTCTTCCAGAATATCTTTTCCTTAGCCTCTCACAGCTTTTTTTCTCTTTCCTGGGCAATGCAAATTTGTGAGCATGTGCAAATACTGTTAACGCCACTGGAGTCTTTTAATGCAGCTATCAAGTACAGTTTGGTAAACCATGATACAGTACTGTGCTCTTTCTTTCAGGTTCTTCCCATGGAGGTTATATTTCCCCGCGATGTAGTTGAGGATGGCCTTGGTCTGGACCAGCTTCAGTCCATCCATCTCGACCAGAGGGACTTGATCAAACAGCAAGTATCCATCTTTAGGAAAGCAAAGGAAAAAAGCAAAAGCAAAGTCATTCATCTTTCCAAAACAGTTATTCTGTGAGATTAAGGAAATGTGGCAAGATTCCTCCACAGTGAAGCACTTTCAAAGCTAGCGTGTGGCCTCCCTTTCTGCCAGAAGGCAAACAGCCAAGAGAAATTTCAATCTACGGTACTATCATTTAGTAACGTATCTCATGCCTGGAATGTGTGTGCAACCTTCCAAATAGACTGGAGGCTCTTCCGGTGTCAGAGAAGAAAAGCTGACTTCTCCCTGCTATGGTGACTAATGAGTCCAACATTCGACTCACTGAATAAGCTCTCCCACCTTTCCCAGGTGCCACCTGTGTGAGTGTCTAACACAAGATTGCACCAAGCTCACAACCTGAGATAGAAAGAACAACCAATACTTTACACTGTTTGCAGAGCTGGGGGAAATCAGCTCAGCATAGCAAGAAGTGCTTTGCTAGGGCTCCTATGTTAGTTCTGCAGAGAGACCAGCCCCTTTTGGCTTTGTAGAAGAAACTAGTGGGTTAAACCACAGAGCCTAGGGCTTGCTGATCAGAAGGTTGGCGGTTCGAATCCCTGCGACGGGGTGAGCTCCCTTTGCTCGGTCCCAGCTCCTGCCAACCTAGCAGTTCAAAAGCACGTTAAAGTGCAAGTGATAAATAGGTACCACTCTGGCGGGAAGGTAAACGGCATTTCCGTGCGCTGCTCTGTTTTGCCAGAAGTGGCTTAGTCATGCTGGCCACATGACCCGGAAGCTGTACGCCAGCTCCCTCGGCCAATAAAGCGAGATGAGCGCCGCAACCCCAGAGTCGGTCACGACTGGACCTAATGGTCAGGGGTTCCTTTATCTTTACCTAGTAGCACTAAGAACTGGTATCAGCTTTTTGCTTATTTTCTTCTCTGCCCAACACCTTTTTCCTTTTGTGTCACATCTTTTAGATTGTTAGCCTGAGAGCAGGAATTGTCTTATTTTCAAGATCTGTAAGCCACTCTGGGAACCTTTTTGGCTAAACAATGCTTAAAATAATTGAAAGGATTCGAAAATATTGCTAAGCAGTAAATTTTCTAAACCAGGCCCTGTTTTGCATATGATTCAAACCTCCAGCTTCCCATGGGTTCTGCAGCATTCCAAGAATCAACCACACCTTTAAATCTGGACAGATTTCTACATGCTCAGGCCATTTGAATGTCAGATCCTGGGGCCATTTTATAATCTACCACCCCCAAAGAATACACCAAGCAAAATAAAGCTAATTGTTCCAAGGAGGCATGTTACAATATTCTATCCCACAGCCCAGGTACTCAAGCCCATTTAAAACTGCCTTCAAGGAAGAGCTTGTGGATTGCAGCCTGGATTATGTAACATGCAATAAAATTAGAAAGATCTTTTGCACTGAGGAATATTACACATTTTGGGGAGAATATTAATTATGTTTCCCCCGTCCAGATCTCCAACATTTCTTTCCTCCATTTTCTGTTGCATGAGATTTTTCAATTGTTCTTATACGTTCTTTCAACGCTGATTTCAAATCTGAAACCGATTTTCATGTACATGCTATAGTTATCTTCCAGTTTCCGACTTTTGCCGATATGGCATATTTACACTGGGGATAAGTGGACACTGACCCGTCGTTCTACCCTAACCACATGGTAATTATTGTTTTGCAAGCTCAAATTTTCTTTATTTGTATAGTTTTGTAACCTTAATATTTGTATTTTTCAGATCGGACCATGGCTTCTTCAAGTAGACAAAAATGTGTAAACAAGCCTGATGCCTACCAATATATTCCTACCAATATAGATTTTACATTTTATATGTGGGACATTCAGGAGCAGAAGAGGCAACAGCATGACTTGTGCTTTATGTGTGAAAACACCCTTGGCTGGACAAAAGAAAGTTTCTGCTTCTTTTGCTGCTTCTTGCATGTGGGCATTCCACTTTTGCCTTTGGTAAACATTTTGTGGTTTCAGAAAAACATGCAAAACCTGTTTGACCAGAGGTAACAATAGTGGGACAAAAGAAGTGTGTGTGTGCAGACCCATGGATGCTGAGGTCTCTCTCAAACTACCTTCAGCTCTCAAAAAAACTCAACAACTGTCTAGCTAGCCCAAGAGTTCAGCCACATACCTACTTCTAGCTGAAATTAAGATAGTGACTTAAGAGTCAAACCTTTGTGAGAAACAGCAGCAATCTCTGTGCATTCCTCACTGCATGTTATCTATAGATGAATGTTCTCATGAAACATTGTCTGCACCTACAGCACCAACATTCAATATAAAAACTCAGATGCATGCATGAGTTGCCCACAGTAAGGAAAATAAGCAATGCAAGGTGCCAGGAAACAACCATCCATGGTAGCTTTTGCTGCTCATGTACCCTTTGTCAGTATGTCATCTGGAAAGTCAGTTGAACTCCACTAATCTCTCCAAGGACAATCTTGTAGTTTGGCCATCTAGCTAAATCTGAGCAAACAATCCACTTAACAACCTAGATTTAAGCCATTTATAACCTGGAAGATTTAAGCCTATTCTTAGTGGTTTAACTGATCATAGCTGCACCATATATGCTGATAAAAACTTAGCATTTATAGTGCAGTTACAATCAATTTAACCCCCTTGTCAACAGCCTTAAATCCAGGTTATAAGTAAAGCTTCAGGCATTTGCTCAGATTTAGTTGGACGTGCAAGGCACCTGCAAGGTTATCCTTAAACAAAAGAATGGAGTTTGACTGTCGTTTCAGATGACATATTTGTTAAACATGTCAAATGGTATTTTCAGATTTTGGAGGAAAAGATACATGGGTAGCAAAAAGCTGTTCACTTATCTGGGCATAAGCCCCACTGAATTTAGTGGGGTTCCCCTCTGAATAGGCATATGTAGGTTTGCACCGTGAGTTTTACCTTTGATTAACTTCAGATACTGTTCTCTTGTTTTCAAAAACGTTTCTTCAAACTGGAAAAAGACAGGAAAACAGATCAAGTTATTTTCATTCCTATGTCATGCCAGTTCTTTTCATTGCATAAAGGTACTGCATTGGCTCTTCTGTAGATACAGAAATAGCTAAGAGTGTGAGCTGTGAATTGTGAAATCTCCTGTTCAAAGCTCCAAGCACACAATAGTGCAAATTTCACAGGCAATCTGGTGTAAGGGGAGTTTTCCAAACATAAGCAACCAACCTCCACTCCAGCTGCTGCTAAGAGCCATCTGATGGACTCCATTCTTCCTCTGCCTTCAAAATACGTCAGTTTTGGTTTCCCAGACATATTTCCAAGCTGCTGGTTTCCTGATGAGTGCCATTTAATGGGGAGAAGAAAAAGGTTAATTAAATAAATTGTGTACACAACCATGCAGGTACGATTTTGCTGAAAAGTTTGATTAGGTGGAGCAAAATGAAGAGAATATGTATTATGCACAGATGGAAAGGCTGAGTATTCTTGTGGTTACAACAGGAAAAGGACATGGAAGGATTGTCTGATTTCCAAAGACTATAGTCCCAAGGACATTTAAGGGGAGAACACTGTAAACAATGTTTTTACAATCAAATGGTGTATACATTTTATGAAATAAATAATATCTTATATTGGTGCCCAAGCACAAAATCTCAAAAGTCATTAGCCATAATAACCTACAAACTCATCGGCGTTGAAATGGGCTCCATAGGTAGATATTGTTGGGTCTGAAATTGTGGCATGGGTTTCTGTCACATTTATTATAATTCAATCCCTTGTTTATATTCTGTATGCTAACAATGCTCACAAATTTATGGAAACAACTTGAATTGTATGGATTAGATCTGTCCTTCCCACATGTTTCGGACAATGACTCCTATTAGATCCAGTCAGCATGACCAAGGGCCAGGGACGATGGGATTGGAGTCAAACAATATCTGGAGGGTGTCGGATTGGTGAAGGCTGGTTCAGATTAGAACAGGGGTCAGCAAACTTTTTCAGCAGGGGGCCGGTCCACTGTCCATCGGACCTTGTGGGGGGCCGGACTATATTTTGGGGGGAAAAGAAGAAGAATGAATTCCTATGCCCCACAAATAACCCAGAGATGCATTTTAAATAAAAGGACACATTCTACTCATGTAAAAACACGCTGATTCCCGGACCGTCTGTGGGCCAGATTTAGAAGGCGACTGGGCCGGATCCGGGCCCCAGGCCTTAGTTTGCCTACCCATGGATTAGAGGCTTTAAATTATAATAAGTAGGTCAGGACGGAACTTGATCTCCATTCAGACAGCAATTTATTATGTTTTCCCAACATTTCCTTACCTGTTAACTTCCACATTTTACATTATTGTTCACAGGGTGTAAAGGCCACTTCTGGAAAACTAGCAGAAGTTCAGTGCTCACTTCTGTATTATTTTCTTCCAGAAACAAACCATTTACAAACCTGTTAACTCAAAAAATTGCTGGAGCTTTGTGTTGTAATTTCACGGGATGAAATTTGAGGCAGTATTCTGGGATACAGCCCCCCCTTTAAAATTTAATGATGGTATCTTAATCAAAAAGCCAGTTGCACAACACAATAGGTAAGGTAAAGGTAAAGGGACCCCTGACCATTAGGTCCAGTCGTGACCGACTCTGGGGTTGTGGCGTTCATCTTGCTTTATTGGCCGAGGGAGCCGGCGTACAGCTTCCGGGTCATGTGGCCTGCATGACTAAGCCGCTTCTGGCGAACCAGAGCAGTGCACAGAAATGCCGTTTACCTTCCTGCTGGAGCGGTACCTATTTATCTACTTGCACTTTGACGTGCTTTTGAACTGCTAGGTTGGCATGAGCAGGGACCGAGCAACGGGAGCTCACCCTGTTGAGGGGATTTGAACCGCCGACCTTCTGATCAGCAAGCCCTAGGCTCTGTGGTTTAACCCACAGCGCCACCTGCGTCCAACACAATAGGTAATGCAGTATAAATGGAACCTTAGAATTTGGGAGAGCAGTGCTGGCCTTATAATCAGGAAAACAAATGCAGCATTCCCCACATCTGACTGCACCCTCAGTTGAGTCCCCATCCCCCTAAACCAAGTTCAAACGACAAAGAAACAACAAACCATTGTTTACTGGCTCGAGAATGAGCAGTGTGCATGTGCAATGTGTATTTCCTCCTCCTTTCCTCTCTTCACATGTTTGCCTTCAGTGCTTATATATTGACAGGTTAAACAACGTTCCCATGGTGTCTGAGCTGGGAAACTCTGCTTTAAACACTGCTTACAAACACAATATGACTAGGGTGGTTTCTCAGCTCAATATCATTCTGTCTGAGCCACATCATCTTGCTTTTTATACCTGACACAAAGGAGAACACTGGAGGGAGAAAAGAACAGCGGCTTGGGAGTTACTATGAAGCAAGTCAACCGAGGCTGAGTCACAGGTATTAATGCTCAAAGGCTGATGAAAACTTAATCTAAAGCAAACACCAAGATTTCCATTGCCCTCAAAAATGAATGAACGAGATCACTGTTCTGCAAACATGTCACAGCTCAAAAGCTCTTTACCAGCTCTACATGCCCGGGCAGCGCATCGTTTAAGACTGGAATGAAATCCACAGCACAGCAGAAAGGTTAAATGTAATTGTAAGTGAAAAAGCAATGCAAACAGTCCCCCTGCAGGCAGTTTAGGACTTGTTAAGGTCCAAATCCAGTATGGCAGCTGCAAAATTGTGAGCCTTGTCATTCTTTTAACATGTAAAGTTGGTTTCATTGAGATCATCTAGTTATTTCACCTTAAAGAAATACTCCCTCGCCTTTAGCTGTTTTCACATGCTGATGCTTTCTTGGCAGATCATGAGATTCAGAGGTTTGCAGCTGGACCCAGATGGGTGGTTGGGTGGACCATGAAAATTTGCAGCTGGGGCCAACTGAAAGGAGGAAAGGGTATTGCCTTGAGGGGCGACCCAAGTTGTTCTCGAGGGGGTCATTAGTAGTTTTGGCTTGCATTAAAAATTCCAAAATTGCACATGTTCCATTCTTGTATTATCTGCATTTAACAGTATGCAGAAAATCAACATATTCTTTCTTATTTATTGATTGCAAGCTGTACAGACACCAAATCAACAGGTGTTGTTGTATGCATAAAGCAATCCTAAATTTAAGGACATTTTGCAATAGATTTAAAATAATGGTGCATAATAATATTAAAATGGTGACATGGAAACTCAACTCCCCCCCTTTTACAACACAATCCTATACATGTTTGCCTGGAAGCAAGTCCCATGAAACTCAGGGGCACTCACTTCCAGGAAAGTGTGCTTAGGGATTCCTGTCTTATGCAGCCAAGTTCTATACAGAAACAAGTGCCACAGAATTCAATGGTGCTTATTCCCAGAAAAGTATGTTGTGGGATTTTTACAGCCTTTATTTCACCCCCATAAATGATGGTAAAGGTAAAGGGACCCCTGAACATTAGGTACAGTCGTGACCGACTCTGGGGTTGCGACGCTCATCTCGCTTTACTGGCCGAGGGAGCCGGTGTACAGCTTCTGGGTCATGTGGCCAGCATGACTAAGCCGCTTCTGGCGAACCAGAGCAGCGCATGGAAACGCCGTTTACCTTCCTACTGGAGTGGTACCTATGTATCTACTTGCACTTTGACGTGCTTTTGAACTGCTAGGTTGGCAGGAGCAGGGACCGAGCAACAGGAGCTCACCCCATCGCGGGGATTCGAACTGCCGACCTTCTGATCGGCAAGTCCTAGGCTCTGTGGTTTAACCCACACTGCCACCCGCGTCCCTAAAATGATGGTAGTCTGTTCCAAATTGGCTTTTTTCAGCAATGCCTTTCTTCTACAAGAGCTCCAACAATGTTTCCGCTCCCTCCAGCAACAGAAAACCATATGAAATCCCCCTTCTCACACCACGAGAGAACATTCCTCTCTGACCTGTGGCTTTGCTTCAGAGCAAAACATGCCATTCTGAACCACATTTCATGCCCAAGCCCCTTCTCTTTGCTGAATTTCAGCCGCTCTTTATCTTCCCTTCCTCTCCCTCATCCTGTGCTTTCACTCTTTGCCCTGGCTAATCCGCCCCATGCTTTATTTTCACTTGTCCTGCTTTCATAGATTAAAATGCAATTAATTCTCCCCTCTTTCCTTGTGTCAAAGTTCTGCAAACGCACTATAAAGTCAGCAAACTGCAAAAAATTATTGCATTGCTCCAGTAGCTTTTTGAAGTTAATATTTAACTCATAACCCACACAGCAGATAATTTAAAGTATCTTAAACTGCAATCCTATATCCACACTGGGTTCCACTGGCTGCAATGGAGCTTACTTTGCGGTAGACCTGTATAGAATTGCACATGCTAAGGCTGAAAAAAGTCACTTACTTCAAACATCCAGTACTAACCTTTTGCAAAGACTTGCTTTATCCGATCTCTTTCTCCACGCAGAAAGAAACTGTGCCTTAAAACGTCCTACAGCCCAGGAAATTCCAGCTACTCTGGTGAAGTCTCTTTCCACTGTCTTACCATTCAGTTTTAAAATGTCAAAGCTACACCTTCTATACTATTATCAGACTGAAAGGACCTGTGGCTTCCTGCCAGGTGTATACATGGTGCCAGACGCTTCCTGCTGCGTCATACGTGAAACACCCTTCATGTTCTCTTCACCCAAATCCCTGGTGACAGGCATGGGTTGTTTTTTTAAAAAATAATAATGCTCAGATAATTTATTTTCACATGAAAAGCACATGATTTGTTCCGTTGCTGCACTGACCGCAACATTTTATCACAGGATTACGCCCTGTTACTATTTTCGTATGGGGTAGAAAACGACACCAATGAAATTACGGGAAAAGTACTTACACTGACATCTGAAAGTACTCTCTTAGGAATGGCAAAAAGAGTTAGGCCTAGGAACAGCTGTTGTTCAGTGGTGGTAGTGCATTATCTGGTCCACATGCAATTGCTTATTTAATCCCCAGGCAAATGGAAAGTCAGATCCCACCATCCAAAAGCAATCCCCTTCAAGCTAGCAATTCCCTCGCTTTAACCTGGCCCAGAAGTCTGTCATCAGGCCAGCTGCTGCAAATCGGCAGTGTCTGGTATTATGTACTGAAGTTCTCACCCTGGGCCAGCAGGGGGATACTGTAGATAGTTTTCACTCAGGTCCACATATGCAAATAAGGAATTGAAAGTGACGTTCAGTGATTGGATAGTTACAGAAAGTTGTTACTGCTGCCTTGTAGTTGAGCTCTATATAAGCTGGTTGGCTGAACCCTTCAGCCCAGTTCCGTTGTGGCCTGTGAATAAACAAGAGCTGTCTGAAGAATCGCTGTGTCCTCTGATATGTTCACCCACAACTTAACATCTGGGTCCAGGGTCCTTCATGGATGCTCCAACATCTCCCCTCTCCCTTCAGAAGGGAGCAAAGCAGAGAAATGGCAGCAAAATATTTATCTGCTTTACAGTTGTCCCAGCTTCTGCTCCTCTCTTCCTGCTGGTGGGATCAATACTGTCTGTTTCAAGTGAGGAATGAAAGGAGTCTTTTAAAAAAAATCAAGATTGATTTACTGGATTCAGCGGGGCTATACGTAGTAGGATTGTAGTATCATAACCTTTTGGTTGAAAAAGAAAGAAAGAGAGGTGCCAGTACTCATATATTGACAAAAGTGCTCTAGGTGCTAGCAAAAAATGGCTGCCATGGGCAGCAAAAGATGGCCACTACTCCATACCAGTAAGCACCTTCAACACAAAAAAAGCCTTGATTATAAGTATAAGGTCTTTTTTCTCCCCTTCCCTTCTTCTCTGAGCAATATTTTTATTATCCAATCAAATGACTACCTTGCAAAACAAGTCTTGTCAGTCAGGATTTCTCACCCATGTAACTGTTTATTACAAATTCAATAGTAATAGGGGAATGGGTGCTGAAAGAGGGAAGCGGTGAGGCATTTTACAATTTATCAGCATATGAGCAGGGCTTTTTCCCTCTGCCAGAACTTGCTAGAACTCAGTTCCAGCCTCTCTCAGGTGGGTGCCATCGTCCTTCTAGGATAACATGGGGGGAAGTTTATGGTGAGCTCCAGCACCTGTTTTTCTACAAAAATAGCACTGTGTATTAGCATTTCAATTTTTATCTTTTTACACACATACACACACACGAACTATACACACATAAGGACAACATAGAATGTGTCTGATGAAGTGAACTCTGTCCACAATAAACTAGTATCCAGAATATTCTCTTCGAGAGCGGAGCCACGCCTCAGGAATTTGATAGGGCTACTGTACAGCTGAGTCCTGACGCTGCAGAGATTTCCTCCTCCCCGTCTGCAAGGGTGGGCGAGAGAGACTCAAGTGTCAGAAAGTTGTGGGCAACTCAGGCAAACTGATTGGATCTGTGCAGCAGGCGTTGTGCTTTTGTCACGGGATAACCCCCCCCTCCCCGTGCAAATCTTCAGAGAAGGTGGAACAAAAACCAAAACCAAACCAAACAAAGCCTTTTGAAGCTCAGTTTCTTTGCCTAGACCCTGGAAGGGGATTCAGGTTTGGAGGTTAGTACTGGAAAATGTGAAGTGCTTTGCTTTCTGCACTCAGCTATGTGGGAAGTAATTTAAACCAGGGAGAAGTGCAGCAAGGGTGACAGATTTGCATTTTTTTAAAAATCCACTTTAGCAGACATTAGTTGCAGTAGAGATGAGCAAAGGAGAACAAGGGCTTTTTTTCTTCTTTTTTCGAAAGCAGGACGGTGGGATTTTAAAGCGTGGAGGGAAAGGAAAGGAAAGCAGAATGCAGAAACTACAGTAGAGTGGGTGGAAGGGAAGTCAAAACAAGAAGCTTGGAAGTAACTTTCCTGCCATATAAATGAGGGCTGGAGGGGAGGGGAAATGGGGCCAGTAGTTCAGCTGTTTAAAATAAACTTGACATCTGCCAAAGTTTGCATGTTGCTAGCTTGCTGTGCTGGGGAAAGGGGAAAGAGGGATTTTAGAGAGTCGAGAAGTAGAATCTAAAAAGGTGAAAGCAAATGTTAGCAAGAATTAAATCTAGCTGGGTAAGCAAACTGGATAGGCAGCTTTGATAGGGGATATATCGTGGCTGGGAAATAACTGCAAACTTAGACGTTGGATCACCGGAGTTTCTTTTCCTGAGCTGTGAAGGGTGTTGGGAGGGACAGAGAGGGGAAAAAGAGGAACGGGGAAGAAGCTGGATAAAGTAAACAAGGTCCACTATTCTGGGGTTTTGTGGTATGTTACAGGGAAGAAAGTGAGGTGAGCTTCGCAGAGAATTAATTGAAACAATTCACCAACTGCTACAAGAACAAGCTGACAATAGTAATATGCCAAGAGAGAGGGGAAGCGGTTAGGGACGACTTTTTCCTGGAAACCTTTTGGGGAGTCTCAGATGGCTGCTAGGAGGAGGAGGGGAAACTTTCCTTCCATGACCCTTAAGGAAACCAATTCTTTCAGAAGTTCTATTTGCTGTTTAAAATTTTAATTTCTTCTCAAATTAGGAAGCGTGCTGTTTTCAATTCACACATACATATTACCAAATGGATAGTTCTGTCGAAGCTACAAATCTGTGGGGAAAGAATGTGTTCCCTCCCTTTATTTTTTAAAATCCTCTCTTACAAACACCTTTCAGTGTGGTGTAGCGATTGAAGTGTTGGACTAGGACCTGGGAGACGAGACCCCTCCAGACTGCTGGTGGTTTTTAGTGGCTGTATTCTGCAGCATGTTCTGACAAAATAATAGTGCAATCGTGTTGGGTTTATTCAGCCTGAGTTTGTTCCACAAGGTTTCCCCAGTGCTCCCACATTATTGCTGTACAGAGGGGCTATAGTCACCACAAAAGTGGGGCAACTGCCCCCCACCGGCTAGCGGTAATAAACTGAGGTGTCTAGACCACTTCCAACAAGAATGGCAAGTGCTGTTTTGAACCCAAAGCAGAAAACACGAAGGACCAAACACATTGAACATACTCAGCCAGCAGGTTGCGGGGAAACAAAAGAGGAATGTATCAAGACAGTATTCTGCATATTCACATTGCAACCCATGCAGTATATATGCACATCTGATATGAGTCAGAGAAGTCAGGTTACAGAACCCAGCTGATTTCGTAAGGGGACACCTCCCTGTTACATAAGTTGGCTCAAACATTTCTAAAGGGATTACAAGCCCTGCTGCACAGCAAACTGCAAGAACAACCAAATGCTGAAACTGTAGTGAACCGGGAGGGGTTCAAGATTGAATGAAAGCTGAATGAACAGGCATGCTATATCAAATGACAATCCCTAGTTTATAGGGCCTTGGGCACATTTTGCTCCATCTTCCATGTGGCAGCCCTTCAGGTATTTGAAGGGCTCTCAGTCTTCTCTTTTCCAGGCTAAACATACCTAGCTCTCTCAACTGTTCCTCATAAGCAGGCATAGGCAAACTTGGCCCTCCAGACGTTTTGGGACTACAACTCCCATCATCCATGACCACTGGTCCTGTTAGCTAGGGATGGGGGGAGTTGTAGTCCCAAAACATCTGGAGGGCCGAGTTTGCCTATGCCTGTTCATAAGGCTTCCTTTCTAGATCCTGTATCAACTTGTCCACCCTCCTCTGCACACGTTTCAGCTTGTCAATAACCTTCTTAAACTGTGATGTCCATAACTGGATACAGTACTCCAGGATACAGTACTGACCAAGGCAGAAGAGAGTAGTACTATTATAGGACATCACATGACCATTAAAGGCACAGCTACAGGAGCAAATGGAGGTGTATAAAATTATGATAGATATATATAAAATTATGCATGGTGTAGAGAAAGTGGATAGAGGAGTCTCTCTCTCTCTCTCTCTCTCTCTCTCTCTCTCACACACACACACACACTCATAATGCTACAACTTGAGGACATTCAATGAAGCTGAATATTGGGAGATTTCCAGGCCAGGTCTCCCACCTGGAAAGGGTCCATAATTAGGCCACAAAGCAGTCCAGGTACTGGACACCCAGCTAGTAATTCAGGCAAGATCAAGGTCAAGAGACAGTCCAAGTTCAGGTCACACAGAGGCAATAGTTCAGGCAATGTAATAAGCAAAGGTGAGCTCAAGAGGAAATCCACAGTCTGATCACATAGAGGTAATTCTACCTCCGCTGTCATAGGCGGCCTGTTTCTGAATACCAGTTACTGGAAACAATACAAAGGGAGAGTACTGGTTTTTTCCAGGTTCTGCTTGCAAGCTTCTCATAGACATCTGGCTAGCCACTGTAGAACAACATGCTGGCCATTGCCTGATCCAGCAGAACTCCTTTTGTGTTCAGTTCAAAAGTTGGCAGCTCTGGTTGCAACAGCTATCGCTATCAAATGGTTCAGGGTACATAAACCCGTACTTAAGGTAAATGGTTAACTTAATTGCAAGGTCATGCTGCAGCATACTAAAATCCAGATTGTATTTAACAGATCATCATCACCATTATTATTTCTTTATTACATTTATTTACCGCCCTATACCTGGAGGTCTTGGGGCAGTTCATCATCAACTGCAAACCTCTGAGATCAATTCTGGCCCTCTCAGAGAGGAAGCAGCTATAAGAACTTGGGTTGGTGGCATAGTTCACTCTGATCTGAGAGAAAGATCTAAACTCAACAAAGAAACTGCAGAGAAGCAGAGAGGGTCTGGGATAGCTCAGTGGGTAGAGCATGAGGCTCTAAATCTCAGGGTTGTGGGTTCGAGACTCATGTTGGGCAAAAGATTCCTGCATTTTAGGGGGCTGGACTAGATGATCCTAGTGGTCCCTTCCAATTCTATGATTCTATGTGTGCTTGTTCAACAGCTCAGTTTTAAGCTGCTCAGATCTGCTTAGTCATACATCCCCATTCTATTTCCAAGGCCTGAAAGGTAGATAACTGTACGCTTTGTGCCTTTAACAACTGTATGAGAGGTGGAAATTCAACAGATAAAACTGTCGCCCAGCACAAAGTCAGAGCAGTCTACCTGCTGAATGATGGGAGATGGAGTTTAAGTGCATGATCATTAAAAGATGGGCTTAACAATGAGGAGCATGCCTTACCCTTGATGCAATCACATTGAGGCTCTGAGTTTAGGAAAGACAGGTTTATTAAAGGAAATACCGTATTTTTTGCTCTATAAGACTCACTTTTTCCCTCCTAAAAAGTAAGGGGGAATGTGTGTGCGTCTTATGGAGCAAATGCAGGCTGCGCAGCTATACCAGAAGCCAGAACAGCAAGAGGGATCACTGCTTTCGCTGCGCAGCGATCCCTCTTGCTGTTCTGGCTTCTGGGATTCAGAATATTTTTTTTCTTGTTTTCCTCCTCCAAAAACTAGGAGTGTCTTGTGGTCTGGTACATCTTATAGAGCAAAAAATACAGTACGTGCTTGATAGAAAAGATCCTAGTTCTAGCTAACTAAAGTGGAGGGAGAAAAAGAGCGCCATGCCTGCTCTTTGTTCTCAGCAAGAGAACATAACAATGTCTCCTCTCTCAAGATAAGAGTGGGAGCCGTAGGAAATGAGGTCAGCTAGAGTGAGTGCATCAGTCTAGCACCTGAGGAAAGGTCAGCACATGTTAAAGGACAATCTAGGAAGCCATGAGGTTTCCTCTCTCTCTTCTTTCTTCCTGTGCAGACCCACCAGCCTCCAATACAAGTGGAGTTGTATCCCAACAGTTCCAACGTTCTGTCTGTTTAATCCCCAGTTTTCTGTATCTTCCATTTTAGGACAGTCCATAACATTGTTCTACTGCGAAACCCAGTTGTGCAGTACTTGACAAAGTAGAAGGCTGAAAAGATGGCTGGGAAACCCAAGTTGCACTATGTCCGAGGGAGAGGGAAGATGGAATCTATACGCTGGCTCCTTGCAGCAGCTGGAGTGGAGGTTTGTGTGACCATAAAAATAAAAGGGGGAAGGCAACGCTGGATGAATGAACTAGCAATAGTTGAGATGAATGGCCTCTTTTGCACACACAGCTGAATATATGTGCAGTATGTTGTGTGCTATCAACACAATTCTCTCTGTATGTTTGTGTGTCTGTATACACAAACACATACACTCCCGCTGCAACTCAGGAGAATGTTTTAAGCATCTGGTGAAGTAGACTGTAGTCCATGAAAAATTATGCCATACTAAAATTATTATTAGTTGTTGTTGTTGCTGTTTATATGCCGCTCATCTGACTGGGTTGCCCCAGTCACTCTGGGCAACTTTAAGATGCCACAAGACTCTGATGTTAATCTAGGTTTGCCATATCTTGAAGAGCAAAAAGGACGACAGCCCAAGTCGCTGCCAGTCCGAGCTGGGGCTGCTGCCACACCCATGCGCCTCTTAGTCCCCAGCTCAGGCTGGCAGCGGCCACAGCATGCAGAGCAGTCCAAGCCCAAGCCCTCTCCCCCCCCAAACTAGGACATGTCCTGTAAAATGTAAACATCCGCATGGATGGGCATGCCAGCCCTCCAAAAGAGGACATGTTCAAGTTTCCCCAGACGTATGGCAAACCTAGCTGCATAGGAAAATCTCTATCCCAAGTAATAAAACGATTTGGCTGCCAATTCAAGGGACAGTTTGTTTGTTTTCAATCATACAGCGCAATCCTATACATGTTGACTTAAATGGGAATCCCAATTAATTTGGTGGGCTGTACTCCCAAATAGTGAATATAGGTCATCTAATCAGCCATATAGTTCAGAGAAATGCATGCAAACCTGTTATGTACGGAGTTGAATAGGATCCAAAATGCAGCAGTCTGATTGGTCCTAGATCAATAGGATTCAGAATGCAGCAGTCTGACTGGTCCTAGAACAATAGGATTCAGAATGCAGCAGTCTGATTGGTGCACAGGAGCCACCCAATCCAGCTCCAGGTGGAAGTGAATCCGCAACCTGATTGGCCTACAGGAGAATCCCGGAATTAGCTAATCACGTGGGGCTCATTGTATAAATAATGTATATAAAGCAGACATTCTGGGGGGACTTCCATTCCTCCTCACCACTATGAGCTGAATAAAGAGCATGAAATCCACTCTCGACTCCGAGTATATTTCAAAAACAGAGAACCTGTGGGTGTATTTTAGAATATATATAAAAATATTTTTGACATAATAGAAAATGCTATATATAAGAGAGGGGGGTCACACTTCCCAGCTACAGAGGGAAGGCCAAGACAAATGTGTCTCTGGGAATGATTCAGAATCTTCAACATGATCTCATTTCAGTGGGTTGGACGGTTTGTCTTTTGAAGTCCTTTCAAGCAATAGAATCGTATGAATGGTGTGACATGCTGAAAATAAACATAGGAAAGAAACTCTGCATTGTATACTGACCAAGCGCATGATTTCTGCCAAGACAAAGGGGCCCTTTTCATCCCAACCATCCATTTTGTAATATGAATCAATACGAGGATACAGCAGTGAGGCAGGGAAAAAGGAATTTAATGGCTGTATTGCATTTTGCAGGTTTTCAAAACAGTCCCCTTTTAAAGTCAAGGAAAATGACAAGCATCTATTTCTCTCAAGATAATTACGACATGAAAAGCAAACATGATTTTGTTTGTTCTATTCTGTTTCAGTTTGAAGAACAATTTATTGAAACAAATGAAGACTTGGAAAAATTACGGAAGAGTAAGTCTATGGGTGAAGGTATTCTCTACATGGGACTGATATATTTAAAGAATTAATGGGGAGCCCCCATTGATTCTTTAAATGAAAACCTAAGAGACCACTTAGTGTTGGGGTCCAATCAGAGTCTACAAATATTTTTATTTTCATGGGTACAAAAAAAATTGGTCTGGTTTTCGCTTGCACAGGAAAAACATAAAGGAATTTGGATCTGGCGATGTCATAGAATTTCAACAGAAATGGAAGTGGGAGCAGAAATTGCCAGCTTGGTGTTATTTGCCCATGTCCAGAACAGAAATCATTCCACTTAATATGACTGGTATTCACTGTTGTTTCTTTCTGTCCGCAAATAATACATAATTGATTATTTATTTATTTCCCGCCTGTTCTTCAACCTAAGGCCCCAAAGAGGGGGTTGCAATATTAAAACACAACATAGAAAACAGTTTGAAAGTACTTACAAACAACCCATTTGTGTTGAGTTTATGATGCACCAAACTGAATGGGATGACATAACATAACACCAACGTAAGCTATGTAACTAATTCTGTAATGAGAGCTGGGAGGGTCCATTCACTTTTGTGTGAGATAAAGGTTAAGATCCACCTAAAGAGGGCTTTGTATTCTTTCTTTCTTTCTTTCTTTCTTTCTTTCTTTCTTTCTTCTCTTTCTCTTCTTGTTTTTGTTTTCCTTTTGCTTCCTCTTTTTTATTAGTTTGCTTTTTATTGTATTGTATCTCAAAAATTTTCAATAAAAAACCTTTTTAAAACCCATTACAATGGATAGAGAAATGAATGATGAATAGAAACAGTGTATAGAATAAATACAGGCTGGAATGGAAAATGACGTCTTTTTGCATCTCAAACCAATGTGGAGCCACATTTTCCTAAAGAAAGCTGCTCTACTGAGATGTGATCCTTATTAGAGACCGCAATACTTCAGTTTTAACTTTCAAAGAAGGCAGGCTGAATCAATCTGAAATACTAAGTTTGTGAGAACTGAATCATTCACCCCCATCTTTTTCTCCTTTAAAGATGGACAGCTCCTGTTTCAGCAAGTGCCCATGGTGGAAATAGATGGCATGAAGATGGTGCAGACGCGAGCTATTCTCAACTACATCGCAGCAAAGCACAACCTCTACGGGAAGGACCTGAAGGAGAGAGCACTGTACTTATGAACATGTAGAATTCACTCTAGGTCTATTTTTGAATAGAAAGCCAGCTCTTGACAGAAGCTGAAAACACGGAATGTCTGCCCTGAACTGCAAACATTCAATCATCTTTCTGTTTATGCATCTCTATATTCCCAGAGCTATATGTCACAATGTGATTCTTACAAGAACATTTAGACTAAAGCTCCTTGGGGAGGGAAACTGCCTAATAACATGATAATACCAAACACATCATGCACCATGCCTGCTAACCTTCCATACATGTGTGAAAGATCCCACCATGCATGCTGGGTTGCAACTGACTGGTTGCACAAATATATGTCCTTCCACATGGCTGCTGAAATGTATTGGAGCTGGTCATGATTTTTCACCTGCATATAAATTTAGGAATGGTGAAAGTCACATAAGTAATTATATATATTTTTCTGTTTGGATAAACAGCATCATTGAATCTGTTCCTATTTTTTATTTACTGTATGCATTATATCGTTAATGTATTGCTAATTTTGGAATGTATAATATGCTGTAATTATATTTTGATTTTCTTGTACTTTGATTGACAGCAACAAGAAGAAGAAGAAGAAGAAACACAAAAAATGAAAGTAACTGTTCTAATGGCTTCTTTCAGGATTGACATGTACGTGGAAGGAACAACTGATCTGATGGGGATGATAATGACGCTCCCTTTCCAGCCCCCTGAGAACAAAGAAAAGCAGACCAGCCTAATTTTTGAGAGGGCCACAACCAGATACTTCCCAGTTTATGAAAAGGTAAGGGATTGTCAGGTAGCAACGTAGAATGTGCAGCTAGATATCGACTGCTGAAGGTGTATGGGGAGAACCATCCATAGCAGCAGCAAAATTCTGCAGCAGCACTTAAATGTGGAATAGTAAACCTACAAGTCTACCAACATTTTGTACTACAACTCTCCTAATTCCTGACCATTGGCCATGCTGGCTTGGATTGATGGGAGCTGGAGTCCAGCAAATATGTGGTTTCCCACCCCGATGTCAAGTTCCAATGCTACTGAGCAGAGGATCACAGCAATGAGGGCCTTTCGGTGTTATTCAATGGGATACATGCAGGTGTGTAAAATGTATATTTGAATGAAAAAGCCAAGTGGCTGCTCTCATGGGACAGTCCCTGCCTGCCTCTCAGCCTTACATGTCTGAAACACAAAAGAAGCAGAAATAATCCACAAGAAGCCTCTGTGGCCCAGTATGAGCCAGGGGTCTACAAACCCTCAACACTGACTTCTATTTCTTTGTATGCCACAGGTTTTAAAAGATCATGGACAAGATTTCCTTGTTGGTGGGAAGTTCAGCTGGGCAGATGTCCATCTGCTTGAAGCTATTCTGATGGTCGAAGAGATGAAGCCTGATGTTCTTTCTGCCTTTCCTCTGCTGCAAGTGAGTGAACTAGGACATGTTCTGAGAAATGAGATGGAACGGAAACTGTAAGGCTGTGTGTATTCACAGAGTGCAAATACAGCAACTGGATAAACCTCAGTCATAGGAGTGTGCCGCACTTAGCATGTCATCATCTCTATGATGGTGATTATGGTGGTGTATGAGAGCAAGTCCAAGTGGCCATCTGGGGGATATGTCTTATGTCCTTATGTCAGGCATCTAGACTTCTGCATCTACTTTGCTTGATGATAAAAGTGCTTCATCTCCTGGCTAGAATTGCCTTAGTTTGATGCATTACAAGACAACCTGACCAAAAAAAGGCTCACCGGATTATAAAGTTGGAGGGGGGCCTTGTAGAACGACTATAGAGAAAGTTCAGATTTCACATGTGGATTCAACACCATGGGACCACAGATCTTTTTCCATAGATGCATTCTTCCACTGATTTAGACTCATGTTTATAATTATCTCTGAATACTTTTACAATGCTTGTAAAAATATGCCCCTGCTTATTATTAAGCAGATTGGTTGCTTTTCAAAACTCCCATGTCATAATAGTGCTTAAAACTTTATTTCAACCACTCAGAATTTGACAATCAAAGAATTCCATTTTCAGTACAGTCATACCTCGGGATAAATACGCTTCAGGATAAGTATTTTCAGGTTGCGCTCCACAGCGACCCGGAATGAACGGAGCGTGTTACTTCCGGGTTTTGCCGCTCGCACATGCTCAGACAGTCAAAATGATGTCACGCACATGCGCGGAAGCAGCGAACTGCGACACACGCATGTGCAGACGTGCTGTTGCGTCTTACTTTCTGTTCAGGATGCGAACGGGGCTCTGGAACAGATCCCGTTCGCATCCTGAGGTACCACTGTACATGTCTAGAAACAACAACAATAATAATGCATGTGAAAACATATAACATTTTCAAAACCCCTGCCCAAAGTTCACAATGATTCAAAAGGAAAATGGAATGGGGAGGGAAGAGGAAAGCAAACATTT
This sequence comes from Podarcis pityusensis, assembly GCF_964106645.2. Taxonomy (NCBI): domain Eukaryota; kingdom Metazoa; phylum Chordata; class Lepidosauria; order Squamata; family Lacertidae; genus Podarcis; species Podarcis pityusensis. The sequence continues at coordinate 21,204,361 of NC_138026.1, forward strand.
GAAGCTGATGGATGGGGTCTTTTTCTCAAATGTAAGCCCATCTATCTTGGGAAGTTTTTCTTATTCTTAGAGGAGATTCTTGTTTTTTCATCTAGGCCTTCAAGACAAGAGTAAGCAACATCCCTACAATTAAGAAATTCTTGCAGCCTGGCAGCCAGAGGAAGCCCCCATTTGATGAAAAGTATATTGTACAGATCAGGAAGATTTTCAACTTCTGAGCACTTCAGCTACGACAATCACTGCAAACAGTGGCCTTATTTTTCTTGATTTATACTGCTTCTCCACATACACCTTCGCTAACTTTTTGTCAGCCGCCTTGATATTTTATTACAAATTCTGTGAAAAGTTACTCCCACATCTAAATCAACTTTTAAATCCATTCTGGTAAGGGGGCATGCTTTCAGAAACCTGGCATAATCATGGGTAATAATAATGTACAAACCAGTTTGGGATAAGAAAATGATGGGGTTATATAGACCCTTCATGCTGCTCAATCCAGACTAAAAGTACGTTCTTTCAGTATTAGCTCAGAAATAGAACTTGCTGGTGGCAAAAGTAGTTCAATTACATTAATCGGGATTTATGCTAAACATGTGGGGAGTCTATGATTTTGATGCTTGAGAACCCAGGTAGATCCAAACAAGGCCTTAAAATTGAATTACAACATTTTGCATGAATTTCAGGGCTATGTACTAATTTTTAGAAATCTGTTGTTGTGTACTATAATATCAACCCCAACATCCAGTTAGATTTATGCAGATTACTCAGAGGCCTTTCGATTTTTATGCATTCATATACCAAAAAAATTGAATAAAATGTTTAAATTAAATTTTTGTCCATCGTTGGAAAACATTGCCAGGGTCAACAAACAATTGGTTATGTGCCACTTAGAATGTCTTCAGATGAGCAGCAGCAGGAGAAATGCAGGAATCATGTCAAAGGCAGTCATATGTACTGTTAGTGATTATTACTATGTTACTAAATTATCCTTTGTCTTCCTTGACCTACGACACAAATCTATTCAGGCACTGAATTTGTTACTATGTAGTAGCTCAATCATTACCAAGGATAACTGCCTTAACAATTAAAATGCATTTCTTTCTTTTCTGTTGAGCTGTATTTATTACGACTGTTTGCTAGCATGCACCTCTCTGTGAAACATGGATTTTAGGAGGAAATCCTACTCATTTCACGTAAGCATGCTTAGATCTCAACCCAGATGGTTTTCCTCCCTACTTTTCATGATCTTACACGCTTCAGTATGTGCTGATCACAGATTTTGGTTCCGACTCCAATTTGGCATTTTAGAAAATGGCCTATCTCAAGTGCAAAGTGCTTTGGAAGCTGCCCAATTCAGCTGGGGAGTCAAAGTCCACACTGGAATAGAGAAGCTGTGTTCTCCCTTCCACCCACAGTTCAAAGGAAACCTGCAAGTCACAGCCAGCAGAGTCAATTTGGCCAGTGGTCAGAAATTATGAGAGTACAAAGCTGTGCAAGGCTCTGGTGAGTGCAGGGGAGCTGAGCTCCATACAAGAAGGGGCAGCCCCTGTGGGAATGTTTAGGGATGCGGGGGAGGATGTATTGTCTAAGATATCCTATCCCAACTTGTCTTTACAAGTTCAACAAAATCAGCAGAGTTAACATTCCCCTTTCTTAAACACACACACCGCAGATAGCTTGCTCAGACTCCTTAGAGTCTCTGTAAATATTTCCTGGTATTTCCCCCATTTAATCCTCCCTAAAATAAGTCGCTACACAGTCTTCTGTAAAGCATAAAATGTTTACTCACAAGTAATCATCTGTTCACACAAAGGTTCCCGGACGTGAAAGGTTAGAACATAGTTTAAATGTGGTTACTATCTCCTTATGGGAGAAAGCCCCCTTTTTCTTCTCTTGGCCTGGAGCCAAGGGTGCATCTTAGTAGTGCTGTTGTTAAGATGGCATCGATAAAGATGAGAGAGACAAGATGGTCACCAGCCTGTGGTTCTGGTTCTTTCTACTTCAGGAGAGGCCACGCCCATCTCAAGTTGCACATAGGAAGTTTCGTCTCAGTCCTGGAAAGCAGGAAGTTCCGGCTGGAGGACTGAGAGAACCTTCATGTCTACTCTACCCATGTTGTGTTTGACTGCACCTGATTCTTACATCTCACAGCCCCATCAATGAGTGCTGCCAAATGAGAAACATTGCCCATGTGCCAGCTTCTGATGGGCACCTCCAAGATCCCTACTCGTCTTTCTTAGGGTTCTTTATATTTGAAGGGCTTGAACTGGTCAGTCCCTTGAATAGAACAGGGAAGCCTAGCCCATGTGGTTGATGGTCAGAGATGTTAAGAGCTGATGTACAGAGAGCCACAGGTTCCCCAGCCCCCAAAACAGAGGACTATTCTCAGCAATGGGTACATGACCACCACTCACCTCTCTGCAAAAAGGGCCTGAGGACGAGTGTTACACTTGTGATGCAAAACTTTCACGTCTCCCATGCCTTTAAAAGTTTTAATCGGTAGATTTGCCTTAGAAGTAGAATATTGTAAAGGAAAGTGCTTTCTTTTTGTCCCACATTTATTTGTTTTCCAAAGTTGCCATGGGTACTTAAAAAGGAACTAATCTGTTTAAAACAACAGTATTATACCAGGGTAAGCAGTCACTTAGCTACTCCTTGGGTTTGTTTTTCACCCTCCAGCCAAATAGATGATACAGTATGAGAACTGGAATATTCACAAAGCAAATGATTACTGCTCTGATCATTTCAGAGTACTATATTAATCCCTGTAATGGAATATACTTGCTTTAGACTACTAAACTAGAGAATCCCACTTCTCAGCCTTGTTAATTTGTCACTTGTGTCATCAAACAAGACTGGGCCTGCATTTAACTTGTGTTTATCCTTTCCCCCACTTACCCAGAGCATTAGGAGGTTCCAATTTATGCTGCTTCTTTATCTTGGTAGCTCCCCAGGGTTTACTGTTTAAAGGGGTGAAAGAATTCTGTGAATTCTAACCAGCATTTAAAAGGATGCCGAAATTCAATCTCAGTTTGTAAACTCTATCCTGGAATTACCTCAGCCAGAGTTGACACCTTACACATGACCTACAATAATACTGTCAGCTTGGAATGTCTGAGTAAATTGCACACTTTATAAATACAAGAAATAAAAGTATTGATGTGTGATTTCTGTGCCTATGGCCCTCCAGAAGTTGTCAGACTCCAACGCCCCTCATCTCTGTTCATTGGCCATGCTGGATGGGGGTTGATAGTATTTGGAGTCTGACAACATGTGGAAGGCCACAGGCTTCCCACCCCAATTTAGAGCCATAAATCTTCCTATTGGGAGTTTGGCACATGGCTTAATAGGACCACGTGAGCTAACTCCACCTGCAGCACTGACATGTTCCGTGGGCACGCTCCCTGCCTTGTGTGCATTCAGTATAATGCATGGAATATGCCTGCTTACATTATTAAATATGTGGCTTTCAACAGCTGCAAAATTCGCTATGAAGTAATGGAAAACTGTAGCTGCTGAAATTCTGTCTGTTATGCAAAGTGGGAAAATGACTGGGTGCTCTGCCAGACTTTAGTGGCTGACCCTATCTATAGTTCTAGTTAGAGGTAGGTAGCCGTGTTGGTCTGCTGTAGTCGAAACAAAATAAAAAAATTCCTTCCAGTAGCACCTTAGAGACCAACTAAGTTTGTTATTGGTATGAGTATTTGTGTGCATGCAAACTGTGTATCTGAAGAAGTGTGCATGCACACGAAAGCTCATACCAATAACAAACTTAGTTGGTCTCTAAGGTGCTACTGGAAGGATTTTTTTTATTTTGTTTTGACCCTATCCAGTTAGTTCGTTGTCTTTTTTTAAAAAAATGTTGCAAAACTCACTGCATGAATTAATTATCAACTTTTCTGGCCTTGGAGATACAATGAGTACAACTCAGCAGTTTAATAGCTGGTTTAAAATTAAGCTGTTGAACAAATGCAGAAAGGACTGTCTTACTGCTGTTTATCGATTCTGGAGATTAATCTGAGAGCACTTACACACGAGAGAGAGAGAGAGAGAGAGAGAGAGAGAGAGAGAGAGAGAGAGAGGCAATGCCCATGTCTGGTGACCACTATAAATAGCTGTGTGTCATTGTGCCACTGTAAATTGTCACGCCGACATAGTGAACATGGGGGGTAAATAGCATTTCCATGACTGAGCCTCCTCAGGCAGCCTTCCTATACTTATCAGGAGCAAGTCCCATTGAACCCAATGGGCTTCTGACCAAGTAGAGTGAAGAAATGCTCCGCCATTTTGTGTTTGGATGCTACAAAACGGTTGCATTTGGTTTCAGAGGCCTGCTCTGCACAGTCTGGGCAAAGGTTCACAGGAATGTTAAAGGGACAGAGGGGGACATTTTGCAGGGGGGGGGGCACCAAATGAATAGCCTAGCAACCTGGCACTTATATAACCAAGTGTCTGACTGGGTGAAAGGTTGGGATGGGGGGGGGGGAGGAAGAGAATGAAAATAGTGTGTCTAAGTCAAGCAAGAAAACAGGGTGGTTAATTCAAGTTAAAGAAACACAAGAGGGAAAGAAATTGTACAATTCCTTTCAGATCATAATCTGAGTATAGTGGTACCTCGGGTTAAGTACTTAATTCATTCCAGAGGTCCGTTCTTAACCTGAAACTGTTCTTAACCTGAAGCACCACTTTAGCTAATGGGGCCTCCTGCTGCTGCCGTTCTTATCCTGAAGCAAAGTTCTTAATCCAAGGTACTATTTCTGGGTTAGCGGAGTCTGTAACCTGAAGCGTATGTAACCTGAAGCATATGTAACCCAAGGTACCACTGTATAGGTGTTTGGAGTGCAGAATTAAGTTTTGCCCTGGAGCAGTAATTTAGCTGCGAGACTGGACAGTGTTGGAGAGAATCATATGTCTCCCTTTTGCTCCGAGGTCAGCAGTTGAAGCAGAGCAAAATCAGGATTGGGCTCACGACAAAGAGGGAGAAGGGAGTTAAGGCTTCGTCCCATCCTAAAAGAAAATGCCCCCCATATGCCGTTCATGCGGGAAGCATCTTTTGGCAGGTGGCAGTGGGTTTCCATCAAGACTCAGCAGAGGGAATGGGTAAACCTTCTCTTCCAGTGTGCCATGGACCTGATCCCTCCACAAGGTATAATTTTTTTAAAAAAATTAAACAAAATATGTGAAATGCATACATCGTACCTAGGGCAAACTGTATGCCAGACATGGGAATCGCAAATGAGTAGAGTGCTTGTGCTCAGTTCCTGTTTTGGGGGTTCGAATAGGCATCTGGCTGATCACTGTGACAACAGGATGATGAACTGATGAGGACTTTGGCCTGATTCTGAACTCTTCCAAAGTTCACCTTATGGTGACAATACAACATTTGAAGGACACAGAACATAAGTCACACCAAGTAGTAACGCGGGTGGCGCTGTGGTCTAAACCACTGAGCCTCTTGGGCTTGCTGATTCGGAAGGTCAGTAGTTCGAATCCCCACGATGGGGTGAGCTCCCGTTGCTCTGTCCCAGCTCCTGCCAACCTAGCAGTTCGAAAGCACACTAGTGCGAGTAGATAAATAGGTACCGCTGTGGCACGAAGGTAAACAGTTTTTCTGTGTGCTCTGGTTTCCGTCAGTGCCCCATTGCACCAGAAGTGGTTTAGTCATGTTGGTCACATGACCCGGAAACGTCGGCTCCCTCGTCCTGAAAGCGAGATGAGCATCGCAACCCCATCATCGCCTTTGACTGGACTTAACCTTTTTACCTTTACCTAGTAGTAAAATCACAAAAGCTCTCTTCTGGTTACTTATACCTCATCATCCTAAGAATTCAAGACGTTTTTCAATGTCAGCAGTTAAGACAAGAGAACATGCCTTCAATATATTAAACTTCTTTATTTCAGTTTTGGCAGTTTCCATATTCTGGATTTCTGGACGGAAACAAAGCTTTCCTGTGTTTCGGCAATAAAAAATGTTTTTAGTCTATATGCATCAGATATGTCTATTAATCAGGGAGCTTCAGTACAAGATAATAAGATAATGAAAATTGTTATGTATGCATGTTTGCAATGCTCTATTTCGTGTTTTGCAAATCTCCATGTCTGCAAAATTGTCATTCAGGGCTGCAGATGAATTTCAAAGCATATGCCACAGAGCAGGAGTCTGAGTTTCAATGGTCTTGTGATTCCCATTATTTCTGATGGTGTACTTCTTACTGTTAAGAGTAAGGCATCACTGAAATCTCATTGCTCCACAAAAAATAACAAAAAATAACAAGGATCGTCATTAAAGGACAAGTCAATCACTTGTCTAAACAAGAACATAGATGCCAACAAAAATTACGAACAATCGTATACATTTCTAATCAGAAATAAATGCCATTGAGGTCAATTGCTCCCAGGGGTATAGGACCACAGCCCAAGAAAATGCTACTTAGAGAAAACACTAACACAACTTAAAGAATGTAGCCCCAAATCCACAAAAAAGGAACACTGCCTTTTGTGCAGTAGTCATTAACCCCCAAAGTGCTTGATCTTCCTACATATACATTGAAAAATACAAAGGAATTGTTGCTTGTTCATGTAAAATTATACAAATGCCGTTTCTTCCTGCTTTGGTCTCTCATACCAGGTGAAGAACAAGCTTCAAGATCATCAGAAGGCTAAAAGAGAGAGAGAGAGTGAAATTAGCAAGCATGCTGCCAGTTGAGATGTGAAAAATACATTTCCATATCTAGGACTATGTGTACTCTAATCTTTTTTTAAAAAACAAAACCCTACACCAAGGTAACCCAAAGTCCCTGCTCAGAAAAGCTGAATTCTGTGAACTGCACAAACTATGCAAATGTTATTCATTTGGTTATTTAGTTAGTGCATTTAGTTATTCTTCAAATCATAGAGATAAGCAAAAAAAAAAAAAAAAAAAAAAAAGCTGGCCAAAACTGCCCCCTACCCCTCTCCACTGTTTTACAAGGCGCTGATGATGTTCTGTCTCTTTCTCTCTGTCTCTTAAATTTTCTGTTTTACAATTTAGAATGCTCATTTAAACAACCTTAAAATATCAAAGACTTCTGTTCTTCTCTTTCCATGGTTCATTTTGCCTATCATAAATCCCTGCATATTTTACATAAACTAAACCATTCAGTATTCCATTATTACATCCATCAAAACTTATTTACACTGTTGAATTTATCTTAATGCTGCCCACATTTTCGAGTGCACACAATTTCCCCCCAGATATTCAATAAACATTTTCCAATCTTCTTTAAACGCATGTTCTTCTTGTTCTCTTATTCTTTATGTTAGGTCCTCAAGTTGCGCACATTCCACCAGTTTAAGTTGCCATTCCTCTTTAGTTGGGACCTCGCTCGTTTTCCATTTTGGGGCTAACAAAACACGGGCAGCAGCAGTGGCATGCATAAATAATCTTTTTTGACACCTGGGAATTTCCGTCTGGATTATCCCCAACAAAAAGGATTCTGGTGTGTGTGGGGTTTTTTTGGGGGAAAGTACTTTTAACCTTTCCCCCCAATTCATGATGGATTATTTCCCAATACTCTTTGACCACATATGAAAGAACATTCCCTCAGTCTACTGATGATGTACTCTCAATCCTAGCTTCCTACTTTTAAAACACAAGAAACTTGCTTGTTTGTTTTAAAGATCAGGAAACTATATCTCCAATATAAAATCTATATTGGAAACTCTATCTCCAATATAAAATCATGTACCTCAGTGTAGCTGCAAAATCACAGAACACACAGAATTTGGTCTCAGAAAACTATGAAATGCTGTGGTTTGCAACCAGCAAGAGGCAAACTTTCCCCAGTATCCTGCTGCTCCCTGAAGCCAGCTCCGAAGGGAACAGTGTGGAAGGAAAAGTGCTTGCGGAGGAAAAGTTGGGATCAACTCAAATCGCCTCCTGTTCTCCTGGCAAGAGTTTCTGCCATGACCTCACAGATGGACCCATTCTGCTTGTGTAAGGGACAGTCTGGATGCAACCGCCACAACTTTTGTCACCTAAAAACTAGTTCTATAATCAAGAGACAGATTCGCAACCAGCAGCTCTCTGACCGTGGTTTAAAGTTGTGTGCAATACAATCCTATGCTTACTTACTCTGGAGTAAGTCCCCCAGTGTTCAAGGATGCTTACTCTCTCAAGTATGTGCTGACTGGAGTGCAGCTGAGTAAAAAAGGGGACTCTCTCTCTCTTTATTTACCTACCTGAGGCCTGCTATGATTCCAGCTGGCATTAGCTTCTTGGTCCTCTTAAACCTCACTCCCATTACAACTGTCAGGAGGAAAGCTGTGACTGCAAATATACATACAAGCATTAGTTTATTATTAATTCTATGGGTTTTTAAATGCTGCCTTTCAACCATGTTTCCAGGGTAGTTCACAACAACAAAACGTAACAACAACAGGGCATGCTCAGTGACCAAGAATGATGGAAGTTGTGGTCCCAAAGATCTTGAGGGTACCAGACTGCTCTATCCTCATGATGCACAGCTCTGCAAGGCTCAGGTGAATGCTATGCAGGGTGGATAAAAATCAAAGTTTTTCTTAATTAAAAAAATCAGATTTTTTTTATTTAAATTGGATTTTTTAAAATTTTAATTGGAAATTTAAAATTTAAATTGGATTTTTAAAATAAAATGCTTTCGGAGGAAAAATCTTTCTAAAGATAGTTTTCTATTTAAGTTACATTATAGTCCAAAGGCTATCCATCAGGAAATAAGGATTTGCTTTAAGTTTTTCATGTGTGCTAAAACTCAGTCTGAGGTTTGTTTGTTTTTTCAAAAAATGTTTAACCACATCAGTTAACAAACATGGATAAATATGCTATGAGTGTTTTAGTTAAATAAATTGTTTAAATGATTGTTTTTCTCCTTCCAATAAAGTACAGCAGAAAAGTTGTCCAAATACAAACAGTTAACTTATCAAACCTCACAATAATTTCATAATTATCTGTCTATGTATAACCAAATCAGTAATTTTTGATATAAATGTAAAAACTACTCTGAAAATTAATTATTCAAAAAATGAAACCTTCATCTGGTTGTAAATATTAAGATTATACCGGCAAGAATGAGCCTTTCTGTAAAAAAATAAAATGATTTAAATCTTACTGACTAGTGATTTAAATCGTGATTTAAACTGATTTGATTTAAATCAAATCCACCCTGGTGCTATGTAAATAGATTATAGCTCTGCACATGGAAGAGCTGCGCCATCGATTAGTGTGCCAAATGTGAAACATTTCCTAACATTAAAGAGAACAGGGGAACTGCTTTCACCTCAGCCTGTTGCATTTCCTCACTGGAAGTCCAAATGCCCCCTGGAGCCAAATGAAGCAGTTAAAACTGGAGGTGACTGCATATTTTGAGTCAATACCTGCAGCTGTTACAAAGGTACTTCCCATTTTACGGCTATCTGTTTTCAGTTTATGATCATTTGTTTTAGGATGATTACATTCAAAGCAAGATTTCAATTTCCTGTTAAACTTGCCGTGCAATGCCTTTTCCAGAAAGCAGGATACTTACACAACGATATCTTTATATCTCTGGGGTCGTGAGTTACCCAATATGCGCCATAAGCAGCCATCAAGCCGAAGAAGAGGCCAGCCACCAAGGAGATTTTACTGCCTGTAACAATGATATCACAATAGATCAAGCTTAGAGGAAAAAAAGGAAATATGCAGAAAACTGAAAAAGAAACGGAAATGCTTCTACAATGTCTTTTTGAAATATGACGGTCACTTTTTGGTAAACTTAAAATACATTTACAGTTGTACCTCTGGATACGAACAGGATCCGTTCCGGAGCCCCGTTCGCATCCTGAAGCGAATGCAACCCACGTCTGCGCGGATCATGATTCGCCGCTTCCGCGCATGTGCGTGATGTCATTTTGAGCGTCTGCGCATGTGTGAGTGGCAAAACCTGGAAGTAACAGGTTTCGTTATTTCTGGGTCGCCGCAGAGCGCAACCCGAAAACGCTCAACACGAAGCTATTTCAACCCGAGGTATGACTGTATTTAAAATGTATATTGCATGTTAAGATTTCCCTCCACTCCTTTCTACAACTGTTCCAAGATTTAAGATCAACCAATCAATCAAATAATCTGACCAGACCAGATTTAAGATTTTATTCTGATCTGGTTGAAATCTGAAAGGCTTTATGGATTTCAGTCTTGAAACCAGTTTTGTGCAAAAGTGCTATGTATGTATGTGAGAGAGAAAATAAATATACAAGATAAATTCAAAGACATCTTTTAAAAAAAATACTTTAAAAGAAGGAGCACTTTTGGTAGGAGAGAACGCTCACGTATTAATTTAGTTTCGTTTTATAGTGAAGTGAAAAGCAAGCTGTCTGGCTGAGGTTCAGCAGAACCTCAAAATCTGGTGGGGTGCCCACCAAGTTGGATTCCATAAGTATCTTAACTAACTAGATTTCTGGCCTTACCTGAAGACTAAATCAGAATTATTAAATGACTAGGCTCGTCTCACATCAAACACTCTGGTAAAGTATAGACAGAAAATGAGCTTTTGTATCATGATGGCACTGAGGGGAATAACCCCCTCTCCTCCAGCCCTACATATTTATTTATTTAGTCATTTAATAAATAACAACAACAACAATTTATTATTTATACCCCGCCCATCTGGCTGGGTTTCTCCAGCCACTCTGGGCAGCTCCCAACAGAATATTAAAAAGATGATAAAACATCAAACATTAAAACCTTCCCTAAACGGGAAACTGAAGTGTTTCACATGATTCTTTCTACACCACTGGAATGTGATCCAAGGAGAAGTGGGAAAGAAGACTCCATTTTTGTGTGTGTGTATTCTACAATTCCAGTGCTTACCTTTGCGAATATATCCTGCAGCACCTCCGAGAGCGACAACCGCAGCATAACCAAAGCCAATCCAGTCCACACTCATGATGAAAAATCTATAGGGCAGAAAACCAAGTTACCAGTGAGAATATAGAAAAACTCAGGGAAAGAGGGGGAAAGAGAGTTATGATCCAGTGTTCTTGTGAACACCCAACAATTAAAGGAAAACACATTCCTGGACATGGCGATCAGCTCTGTCCACCCAGCAAACCAATATGCACCTATGGTCAGGTCTGCAAACTGGAGGATTAGAAGAAATCCTGTCTTTCATTCAAGCTGTCTTAAGAAACCAGTCTCCATATTACAAATACAGTGGTGCCCCGCAAGACGAATGCCTCGCAAGACGAAAAACTCGCTAGACGAAAGGGTTTTGCGTTTTTTGAGTCGTTCCGCAAGACGAATTTCCCTATGGGCTTGCTTCGCAAGACGAAACGTCTTGCGAGTTCTTGCGAGTTTGTTTCCTTTTTCTTAAAGCCGCTAATAGCCGTGCTTCGCAAGACGAGAAAACAGCAAAACGAAGAGACTCGTGGAACGGATTAATTTCGTCTTGTGAGGCACCACTGTACCAGAGACAAAGTGAGTTTTCGAGCTCTACAGCTAGACTGGTTGACTGGGAGTGGCTGAGACCATATAACACTGGTCCTGAAAGACCTACATTGGCTCCCAATACATTTCCGAGCACAATTCAAAGTGTTGGTGCTGACCTTTAAAGCCCTAAATGGCCTCAGCTCAGTATACCTGAAGGAGCGTCTCCACCCCCATTGTTCAGCTGAGGTCCAGCTCAGAGGACCTTCTGGCAGTTCCCTCCCTGTGAGAAGTGAGGTTACAGAGAACCAGGTAGAGGGCCTTCTCGGTAGTGGCACCCGCCCTGTGGAACCCCCTCCCATCAGATGTCAAGGAAATAAACAACTATCTGACTTTTAGAAGACATCTGAAGGCAGCCCTGTTTAGGGAAGTTTTTAATGTTTGATGTTTTATCATGTTTTTAATATTCTGTTGAGAGCTGCCCGGAAACCCAGCCAGATGGGCGGGGTATGTATGTATGTATGTATGAATGAATGAATAAATAAAAACAGTATGGTGTAGTCTGCCCTGTCCTGCCACTGTACTCAAAACTGCTCACCACATGGTAACAGCAGCCTCCACATGGCAGGTGTTAAGGGGCAAACTAGCTCTTAGCGGAGACGGATTGGGGGGGGCAGGACTGGTTTGTCAGCACTGGGGGGTGCTGAGGTGAGAGGGCGCCACTGGGGACACTGCAACAATGGCAAACAACGGAAGGTGAGGGCCAAGAGAGGCCAACGAATTTTGGCATTGCACAGGACGCCGCTGAAATATGAAAGCCCAAATTCCACCACAGCTCTTAGCTAATTCTAAAGCACTTTGGCCCTTTATCCCAAACTGCTCTCCAGAGCATAATAAACCTAACTACTTGCCCTACAAATCATGGAGAACTTGCAGTTTTTCCAGGCTGCGCAATGGCCACCCAACATTCTTCAAAAGTCTAACCTGGAGGTCCTGGAGGTCAACCTCCTACCTAGCAATTTAACTTCTGAAACTTTTTTTACTGTTTCCCAGGGCCAATTTTTTTTTGTTATTTACTTTTTCAGTTTGCCCTTGGATGCAAGCTTCCCTCCCAAAATGACCAGAACGGGGAGCCCTGTTGCAGAATCCAATTGTAAGACTACAACTCCCATCAGCCCTAGAGCTAGCGGGACCAGGGGCCAGGGACTATGAGAGTTGTAGTCAAAGAATCATGGAATTTGATCCAAGCCTCTGCAGTGAAGGAACTTCAACTAAAACATCCATTACTGATGGCCATCCAGCATGGGCGTAGCCAGGATCTATAACGTTGGGCTGTGTGGCAGAACTGAGCTATCTGCGACACGATTTGTCAGTTAGCGGGTGGCGCTGTGGGTTAAACCACAGAGCCTAGGACTTGCTGATCAAAAGGTTGGCAGTTCGAATCCCCGCGACAGGGTGAGCTCCTGTTGCTTGGTCCCTGCTCCTGCCAACCTAGCAGTTCGAAAGCACGTCAAAGTGCAAGTAAATAAATAGGTCCGGCGGGAAGGTAAACGGCATTTCTGTGCGCTGCTCTGGTTCGCCAGAAGCGGCTTAGGCATGCTGGCCACATGACCCGGAAGCTGTACGCCGGCTCCCTCGGCCAATAAAGCGAGATGAGCACCGCAACCCCAGAGTCGGCCACGACTGGACCTAATGGTCAGGAGCCCCTTTACCTTAAATATTTCTTATTTATTTAGGGGGCGGGGCAGCTCCCCCCCCCAAAAAAACTACACCCGTGTCGTCCAACCTCTGCTCAAAAACCTCCTCTGGATGGAGAACCCACCACGTTTCGAGGGAACCTGTTCCATCTGCGGACCCAAGGCTGAGAAAGGCTGCTCGGGACTCAGGATGACTTTGCGCAGCAGCAGGAAGATAACCCACACATGTGACACCTCTTGCAAAACGCGACCTCCGCCGATCTCCTGAGCGCGTGCAAAAGTTTCAGTTTGGAAAACACGGGCGGCGCGCCTGCCATGTTTTACCACCAGCTGAGAGGCATTATCTGGGCGCGCCGGGCCTCTCTCTCCCCCCCCCCCCGCCCCCCCAGCCCAGGTTTTCACCCCCAAATCCTGCAAGTTTCCCTTTGCTCTTTCCGCATATGCCCCGTGGCGGGGGCGAGGCATCTCCCTTTTGCCCTGCAAAGAGTTCACGCGAAAACGACACCCGGAGCAGCAACAGGGAGTGGGAGGCACCCGAGGAGCCCACGCCGGAGCAGGAGGAAGTGACGGCTCTGCAAGGCCCTCGACCTTGGCCGGGCTTGTCAATCGCGGCCCGGCGGGCTGCCATAGGCCAGGCGAGGCTATTGTACCGGAGAAGGGGAAGGAGGGAGCTCCAGCCCGGGCTGGCGCGCTCTGCTGTCAGTCCGGTGCACGGTGCGGGGCATGCAAAGGCGGCGGCTGCTGCTGCTGCTGCTGCCACCACCTGGCCCTCTCCCTCCCAGGCCCCCATCTCCCTGGGGGGCGCATAGCAAGCCTCTGCCCCGCGCGGCCTCCTTTCACCCGCTGCCCACCTCCTTTCTCCCGCTGCCCACTTACCCGGCTTCGCAGTGCGGGCAGCGCCTCCCTCGCCTTCGGGATCCGCCTCCGTCTCCATCCGCATCTTTGCGCTCTCTTGCGCGCCTCCTACTGGCGCAGAGTGCGAGGGAGGCTTCGTGGGTGGGTGTGCCTTCGCGGGCCTCTTTGCAAGGTAGCGACGGCCCTCGGAGGTGCGGGTTTGCGATGGGGTGTGGGGTAGGGTGGGAGTAATTCCAAGACCTTTCCTAGTACGTCCTCTTTATTTTCTTGCCCGGGTTTTTTGCTCCTTTGACCGAGGCCGGAGCGTTTCAAGGCAAGGCAACAGTGCCACCGCGTGGGTGAAAGTAGAAAGCGAAAGTGCCAAGTCTAAAAGGGGGTGGTTCTAAAGAAGTCAGTTTAAAGAAGTCAGTGTAAACTTGCAGCCTTTCTCAACCTGTGGGTCCCCAGATGTTGTTGAACTACAACTCCCATCACCCCTAGCTAGCAAGGCCAGAGTTCAGGGATGATGGGAGTTCAACATCATCTGGGTACCCACAGGCTGAGATCTGGTGAGACTCAATGCATATCTGCCAACATTTCTCTGATGAAAATAGGGACTTCCTAAGGAAAAGTGGAGGGGTGTGGGTGGTGCTGTGGGTTAAACCACAGAGCCTAGGACTTGCCAATCAAAAGGTCGGCAGTTCGAATCCCCGCGACGGGGTGAGCTCCCATTGCTCGGTCCCTGCTCCTGCCAACCTAGTAGTTTGAAAGCACGTCAAAGTGCAAGTAGATAAATAGGTACCGCTCTGGCGGTTTCCGTGCGCTGCTCTGGTTCGCCAGAAGCAGCTTAGTCATGCTGGCCACATGACCCGGAAGCTGTACGCCGGCTCCCTTGGCCAATAAAGCGAGATGAGCACCGCAACCCCAGAGTCGGCCACTACTGGACCTAATGGTCAGGGGTCCCTTTACCTAAGGAAAAGTGGGACATTCTGGGTTCAAATCAGAAACCGGGACGGCTTCTGTAAATCTGGGACGGTCCCTGCAAAATAGGGGCAAATACCACCTGTGCCTTGCAGTACAGTGGTACCTCAGGTTACAGACGCTTCAGGTTACAGACTCTGCTAACCCAGAAATAGTACCTCGGGTTAAGAACTTGGCTTCAGGATGAGAACAGAAATCATGCCGTGGCAGCGCAGCGGCAGCAGGAGGACCCATTAGCTAAAGTGGTGCTTCAGGTTAAAAACAGTTTCAGGTTCAGAATAGACCTCCGGGACGAATTAAGTTCTTAACCCAAAGTACCACTGTATCTCAATCCCACGGCACGTCTCCATATCTGGTCAGTGGTGAGAAGGAGTGTTGCCAAGCCTAGGCTAAGCCAGTGTGGTATAATGGTTAGAGTGCTGGGCTAGGACCTGGGAGACCAGGGTTCAAATCCCACTCGGCCACGAAGCACACTGGGGGACCTTGGGCCAAACACTGTCTCCCAGCTTTACCTACCTCACAGGGTTGTAGTGAGGACAGCATGGGGAGAGAGAGAGCCAGGTCTGCTGCCTTGATTGGAGAAAAAGTGGTGGGATATAAAAAATAGATAATGTTCCTCCTATGAAAAAGGACCTGTAGATTCTATGCAGTCTAACACTGTGAAAAAAATTTGTGTGTGTGTGTTATGGATATGCTCATGAAACTGCCAAAATAGATTCCCAAATATAAGTTCCATCTCAGCCTTCTCTGATAAATCAGCTGATTAATGCCGATGAATAGACACATGCATCATCAAGCTGCATACCAATTAAAGCTTGCCCCCCTATTATTATTATTTCCCCCTAGAGTCTGGACCATATAGCATAGGGTATATTTGCAGGCCTTGGATGCAAATGCTTTAAAATAACTAGAACAGTCAATTTATCTTTCTTCCAAAGAAAAACATTGTGTTTTTTTTCTTCTCTTTGTTTCTGCTCGGCAGTCCATTTTTAAATTATGTTCCCAATTTCTTTGTATTCCTACTACCACCAGTAACTCTAAAAGGATTAGAGAATAATTGTATAATAATTGTACAATAAAATTATACAAGTTGGTGGAGGGAGAAAGTGGATGCAGAGAAGTTTTCCTCCCTCTCTCACAATAACAGAAGCTGGTATCATCAAATAAAGCTGACTGATGGGATATTCGGGACTGGCAAACGGAAATGATTCTTCACACAATACATCATTAAGCCGAGGAATACACTATCACAACGGCCCCAAGCTTAGATGTGGCTAGACACATTCATGGAGACTACTAGTTATGAGGGCTATATGCTGCTTCTCGGCCATCTTCTTTGGCGATCACTCATAGCCGAGTGAGATTGGCTTCCATGGATATGGTCTTAACAGTCTGTCCGCAAGTGACAGTAGAGCAGGGTTACCAGACGTCCCTGGTTCCCAGGAACAGTCTCCGGATTTGCAAATCTGTCCCCGGACAAATTCCGTGCCCAGAATGTCCCCAGATTTGCAAATCTGTCCCTGGGAAATGTGGCAGCAGCAGCCTTGGCAGCCTGGAGCCAGCCTGGTAGGGCAGTTGGCTCTGGCTGGCTTCAGGAGCTGCTCGCTGCTGTGGCACCTGCCATTTTTCCTGCGCCACAGCAGCAGGCAGCGAGCAGCTCCTGAAGCCAGCCAGAGCCAACTGCACTACCAGGCTGGCCCCTCCTGGGCTACAGCAGCCCTCCCGTGACTCCAGAGCCTCCCCTCATCTGTCAAAAGGAAGTGGGAAGGGGGAAGGAGATGGGGGAAGGCTTGGAAATCAAGGGTGGGTGGTGCGCCGTTGCCCAGTTTTTAAAAGAACTCTGCACGTTTATGTTTCACAGGGTGCGAAAGAAGGGCTTTGCACCTCTATACAATATGCATGTGTGCTTGGGCCCAGG
Source organism: Podarcis pityusensis (assembly GCF_964106645.2). Lineage (NCBI taxonomy): Eukaryota > Metazoa > Chordata > Lepidosauria > Squamata > Lacertidae > Podarcis > Podarcis pityusensis. The sequence continues at coordinate 21,221,207 of NC_138026.1, forward strand.
GTCTTTTGCCTCACCATCCCCACTACTGACTCCCTGTTGCTACTCAGCTTCAAAAAAAAAAAAAAAAAAAAAAAAGGGTCCCCAGATTCACTGAAAAAAATCTGGTAACCATACCGTAGAGGCCAATTCCTGATCTGCACATCCTTCCGCAGTGGGGAAGTCCAGGACAACTGTGTATGTGGCAAGGGGGTGGGAGGTTTGATGAGGAAAAGAAGGTTTTGAGAACAGTCAGGCTGTTCTGTAACCACAAGGATATTTCTTCTATTGAAAACGCATTGTACTATTAGATAAGGAAGTGTGTTCTTTCTTTCCCTATAAGCCTTTGCTTTTGCTTGTTTCAGAGAACAATAGGGTAAAGGTAAAGGACCCCTGGACAGTTAAGTCCAGTCAAATTCCAGGCTGAGGGAGCTGGCGTTGGTCCACAGACAGCTTGAGGGAAGCCACAGTGCACAGACACGCTGTTTACCTTCCCGCCACAGCCATACCTATTTATCTACTTGCACTGGTGTGCTTTCGAACTGCTAGGTTGGCAGGAGCTGGGACAGAGCAACAGGAGCTCATTCCATCATGGGGATTCGAACCGCCGACCTTCTGATTGGCAAGCCCAAGAGGCTCGGTGGTTTAGTCCACAGCGCCACCTGCATCCCTTTTTGGAACAGTAGTTTCTCTCTGTATGCTTGTAATGAAGGAGGCTTAGGTAGTTCTGAGACAAACACAATCCTATGGGCTATTTTCCCACAACAATCCACAACTATTGCTCATGTAATGCTACCCATTTTGGTGGCATGCAAGAGCATTTGAACTGTGTTGTCGGAGCAAACCAGAGGTTCCTTTTGTCCTGTATCCTGAATTCAGTGGTTAGCCAGAAGCCCCTAAGAAACACAGAACTCCTGCTGGGTGGGCTAAGCATCACATCAGTTATTAGGAGCTATCTTGCCAACAACAGTAATTCTGGTAGCAAATGTTGACATAGTGGTAAATATTTCACTAGTGAACCTCCTGCAATTGGGGGACCAGAAGCAGAAGCCAGGCAAAAGTACAAAGAGTAGAGCCAACCCTTAAAAACCTCTTATTTATTTTTTTAATGAGCCATCTGAAGCCATTTGTACTCAGCTGAGAAAATATTTGTCAAGATCGTTCCCTGTTATTTGTTTTGTGTGCGTATGACAATTCCTTTGTTCTGAAATGTTTCAGCAGAGGCTGAGAATTTTAAGCGTTATTTAAATCCTACCTGGTATTTTTATGTAATTATGCCTGAAAGTATTTTTTTATTTTTTTTACTGATGGAACAAAGTTATCATTTCTTCTAAAAGTGTGTGTAAATACAATGTACTCCTAAAATACCCCCCCCCCCAAGTCTTGGGGATCAATTTCTAAAAGTATTCAAATTGGTTGTCTTTAACAAACAAACAAAGGAAGGAAGGAAAAAGTACCCAGATGCGTTTTATTTATAAACACTGCAAAAATATATAGAATTGCATACAGTGTTTGCCATACTCAGAACAGACTTATTCAAATTAACGGACATGTCTAACTTAGGTCCATTATTTTAATGTCCTACTATGAGATGAAATTAGTTGGGCACAATTCATAAGATGCCCAAGCAGTTCATAATTTATTGTTACAGGGAAATGCAAAATTAGAATCGAAAAAGAGAACAAACTAGGCACAACCAAAGGAGCCAACACAGTAATATAACAGTGATCATTATAATACTGAAAGTAATTTAAAGAATAAGAAATAAGGAAATGATTAACTAACTCATCCATTCAGTACTTCTGCACGGCCATTGTACCTTCTAGGTCAATACTGTAGAGTGCTTCTGTTGTCTGGTTGAACATTTTCTTGTTTAAATGTCTTACTGAATCCATTTCACCTTATCTAGTATTAGAAGAACTGATTATGGATGAATTCAGACTCCTTATTTCAAGATTTTAAAAAATGAGTGTGTGTAGATCCATTCAGCAAAGTCTACAATTGGCAGTAAACCCAACTGGGGCCAGTATAAAATCAGTGCCATGCATGGAAGTCTTGCTGGGAAAGAAAGCAAAACAATCTTTATCTGGGAGCTACATGTGTATGCTAAGGACAGAACTATCCCATGATGAAACATAATATGTTCTAGCCATAATTTCAGCCACAAAAGTTATAGTTAAGAATAGAGGTATAATTAGCATGTTGTGTTTGCAATGCCAAAGTTAATACTTCGTCAGTGTTTCCATTATAAGCACTAATTTGAGGCTCTGCAGATTTCTAACTTTGGTCCATTAATTTCAGTGAGTCTACTTTGAGTATAACATAGATGGAAATCCTCTTTCTCGTAATGTGGATCCACCCTCTGGATGTTTTAGGTCTCACCCTCTGGAGAAGCAGCAAATGAATTTGGTTATTATTATTATTATTATTATTATTATTATTATTATTATTTCTATACTGCCCTATACCCGCAGGTCTCAGGGCAGAAAAATATCAGAATATAAAACCACAGAATACATATTCAAAATAAAAACAACCCAATAACCCTCCCAACACATTTTAAAAGGGCATTACCTATATGACTGCCCTTTATAAATAATAAAACTATTATTAAAGTGAACATCATATTTGCCTCCTGTATTTCTGTGAGTTTCCAGTGCAGCACAATATGGGTTACTAATAAAATACCTTGCATCTCCCTGCCTCCCCCACCCCCCCCAAAAAAGATTTCTTGAATATTTCCGAATTATCCTTGTAATCCAGGTCTTAGACTTTAGTTAAATGTTCTGGGCTAAGATCAGAAGATCAGAAAGAGACAAAGAATTTTTTAATAATAAGATAAAGGTAAATCTTTTTAATAATAAGATTTGTACTTAGGAGAGGCTTTTTGAAATATGATGCCAGTCTTTTATCCATGAGACTAAACAAATCTTATTAACAGGGACATGAAGATGTGAAGGTGTTACTTTGGTAAAAGAAAGGAGGCTCTGTTATTCCTTGGATTACGTAAGACTGAACTTTAAGCAGAAAACAAATAATTTTACCATCCCAGTGTTGTTGCAAACATCCTTTCAGAACAAAGAGATGCAGTCCAACCCACACATCAATCTTAGTGCATCACGCATGTGTGAAGTCACGTGCGCAACACGCAATGCAGGTCCAGTGGCCGACTCCTCCAGAGCCCTCAGCCTCCTGTGTCACACACGCATTGTCACGCATGTGTGTGACGTATGAGAGGTTACACACACACAAAATGTGCACCTCCTTGCCTACAACAGTGCTAGTCAAGTGTTTCTGTGGGAATGTTGAGGATAGTAGGAGAGCATATATTGATTAAATAGTATCCTTCCTCACTCACGCTAGTGAGCTAATAGCAGAGCCCATTCCCAGAAGCAAGTTGATGGATTCAATGGAACCATATAAATTGAGCAATCCAGTCTGGCTTGTCCATATTGTATTGTTCCTGGTAAATTTCCCCTTTAGTAAGGTAAAGGGACCCCTGACCATTAGGTCCAGTCGTGGCCGACTCTGGGGTTGCAGCGCTCATCTCGCTTTATTGGCCGAGGGAGCCGACGTACAGCTTCCGGGTCATGTGGCCAGCATGACTAAGCCGCTTCTGGCAAACCAGAGCAGCGCACGGAAACGCCGTTTACCTTCCCGCTGGAGCTGTACCTATTTATTTGCTTGCACTTTGACGTGCTTTTGAACTGCTAGGTTGGCAGGAGCAGGGACCGAGCAACGGGAGCTCACCCTGTCGCGGGAATTCGAACTGCTGACCTTCTGATCGGCAAGTCCTAGGCTCTGTGGTTTAACCCACAGCGCCACCCACGTCCCAAATTTCCCCTTTAGTCCCCTCTTAAAAACAATAACAACACGACTGTCTTCCTTTAGAAAGTAATGATAAGGTTTACTTACATTCAGTTCACAGTATGATCCCGAAGACAGGCTTTCGATTTTAGTTACAGCTGCAGAGAAAGGTGTGAGTTCATCCTCTTGTGAGGGATGAGCCCATGTGCTGCTTGCTAAGAGCCAGCACACAGCAAAAGGCATCAAGATAGTCAAGAGAGTGAGAGAGTCAAGAGGAAGATGGCTGTGTGATTAGCCCCTTTATAGGGTCTGCCAGGGTCATGCCCATCTATCTAGTCACATGCAGGGGGAGGATGCTCCAGACCAGGTTTGACCGGAAGTCCTCCTGGCTGGAGCAACATTCCCTTGCGTGTCCACTCTGGGCAAACAGGAAATATTGTATTTGACTGCTTATGTGATGTTACATCGCACAGTTTAAGAGTAGCAAATGGAATTAGTCCCTGGCTAAGGGTGACTCCCCCCTTCATGGATCACTGCCCTGTCGTGGCGAAGGGGCTTGAATAACTCAGAGAAGCTATGAGCTATGCCATGCAGGGCCACCCAAGATGGACAGGTCATAGCTGAGGGTTTAGACTACAGTCGTACCTTGGGTTAAGTACTTAATTCGTTCCGGAGGTCCGTTCTGAACCTGAAACTGTTCTTAACCTGAAGCACCACTTTAGCTAATGGGGCCTCCTACTGCCGCCACACCGCCGGAGCACGATTTCTGTTCTCATCCTGAAGCAAAGTTCTTAACCTGAGGTACTATTTCTGGATTAGCAGAGTCTGTAACCTGAAGCGTATGTAACCTGAAGATTATGTAACCCAAGGTACCACTGTAAATGTGATCCACCTGGAGAAGGAACTGGCAAACCACTCCAGTATTTTGCCAGGAAAGCTCCAAGGACATAAAAAAAGGAGAAGTTTTGAGAAGAAAGTGAGAGTTTCCAAGGCATGCTTTGGTTCATGGGGTCATGGAGAGTCAAACACGATTAAGACGGCTAAACAACAAAAACAAAGGGTGGCCTTCTGTTAGGGATGCTGTCGTTTCATTCTGCATTGCAAATCCCCCACTGAGCACAGGGTTTCATAGAATAGAGTTGGAAGAGACCCCAAGGGTCATTGAATCCAACCCACTGCAATGCAGGAATCTTTTGCCCAACGTGGGGCTCAGATCCATGACCCTGAGATCAAGAGTCTCACACTTTACCAACTGTTGAACTAAACGACCTCCAGTGTCCGTTCCAACTCTTATGAACCTGTGATCATGCTTGCCATGGTGGCAGCCTAGGGCTTCACCAATAAAACTGATCATAATGATTCCTAGGACACCTTACAGAATCCAGTTAATGTGTTCCATGCATTGTTAGGATCGGTTGTGCATTTCATGGCAGAAAGAGAGTCACCGCAGGATGGCTGATGGAAGCGTCGCCCTTCTGAAAGAACTATAAGCACTGCTGACAGAATTGCTATAAGTCATGTCTTAGCCAAACAAATCTGGTTGACAAATCCGTTCTCATAATCTGGTTTATCGCAAAGTGAAATTAGTCTCTCTTGTAACAGGAAGCAAATCCCTGACCAATAATTTGAGCGTCTCCTACTGAAAGGATATGCTTGCATTTAATCCAGTTGCTCAAAGTTTGTTTTTCAGTCGGAAGGCTCAAAAGTTCATGCATTATAAAAAGAAGGATGGACATTCCTCGCGCGGAGTGCAGTGGTTATTATCCTGTGTTGCCATGATGTATTTACTGAGAAAATCTTTGCAAATAAGCCACAGCCCTCAACCCCTGAACCCTTCTAAACCAGCCAATTCCCATGGGGAGTTCAGGAGTTTTTATAGACAGATACTGTTTTCTCATGAGAATTTTGCTGGAGTTCATAGACTCAGAATTGAAATCAGAGGAGATTTATGAGGTTGTACTGCAACTATCATGTCTTTCTTTCCAATACGTGAAGAATGCATAGAATGAAGCATGTCTCAGCTGTGGAATCAAGATGGAAAAGAATAAGAGCTTGATTCGCAGAGGCTGCAGCCTCAAACACACTTCGAAGTTCCAGGGTGCTCAGTTTTTGTTCAAACAGATACTTTTTCCTCATTAGTCTGCAGAGAGACCTGGAAAAGAAAACAAATGTTAAGTAGGTAAGAAAAGCTGTTTAATGCATCAAATCTTCCCTTGTTTTCAGCAGCAGGAGGGGGTGGGAGGGAAGTAGTTTCCCTATCCCAACTACTGTTAATTCCCTTGGCTATTTCTCCGACATTCCCGTTTTACAGTTCAAGTTTAAATCTGGAACAGTGTTTGCTTTTTGAGAGACAGTTGGTGCTTTTCATGTCATGTATTTCAGCTGGAATTTGGCCCAAGCCAAATATCGTGGTTTGAGCGAATGAGCGGCAGCGGAAGTGGTCTAAGGAGGAAGGGCTGCTTCTGGAGACCTTCCAGCTTTCCAGTACAGTTATACACTTAAGATTAGGGCAATGGTCTAAACAAAAGAGAAAGGAAAAGAGTTCTCATCATCCGCTGATCTGATTTATTAATATAATCCTTGGCACAAAAATGGGAACTTGAAAAATAATCCCTCTTAACATTCTAAAACCAAATCCTAAAGCTTTTAACTGTCCTAAAATGGATGCCCCTTCCTTGAAAATAGTTTTTTTTTGGGGGGGGGGAGGGGAGAATCTATTGGAAACGGATGCTTATCACCAGAAAACCTGCATCCAATTATTAGCTTTTTTCGACTTCTTGCCTGAACACAGGGACATTTAGAGTGGCTGCCTATCTTCTCCAGGACTTCAGAACAGACTTTAATTCTAGTATTACACTGTAGAGCAGGTGTGGTTAAGCCTCAGACTGGGGGTTCAAACTGTCCATGCAAAGCATTTTTCCCCCTGCCCCCACCTCAGATTTTGGTGTCAGTGGCTATCTATCTATCTATCATCTATCTATCTATCTATCTATCAATCATCTATCGCAACAGTGCTGAATTAGGAGAAGCCCAGCACTCTGATGGGGGTGCAAACCATTCTCTTCCCAGTAAATAGATCAACCATTTGATGAGTGGTGAGGGGGGCAATAAGTATTACAGTTACTAATATTGCATATTTGCACCTTGGGTTTGGGTCATCCACTGCAGGCATCCCAAGGAGCAGTTTCCCCATCATAACAGATATTTTTAATGCAGTGGTGGCATCAGAACAGGACTTTAGGACAGAACTCAGCAGAATGAACAGGAGCCCCCCCCCCCCTCAAGGCAGCAGACCTGACCAATCACATCAGTTGGCCATCTTCAAGTGAAAGAATCTCTCTCCATGTGTGGGAGAGAATGAAACTGGCAAGAAATTCTACAGGCCACCCCAGCGGTCTTGGCACTTAACCAGGCCTTGTGTTTCCCCTTTGGGCAGGGGAAATAGGCACAGAGGAGACTGCAGTGTCTTTAAGATTTATGGCTCTATTTACACATATGTACACCTTGATGGAGGGAGTGCAGAACTATACTCCATGAGTGTCTCTTGTTGCTTCTCCCATAGCTTCAGTCCAAAGTAGAAGCCAGCCACGGTCCCTGGTCTCTGTGTTTAGTCTATCCCAACCAGCCCACATGGACTTCTGCCCCCCCCATCCTTCTTGCTCCTTCCAAAAACCTCATGCAAAAGGACACTATTTTCTTGTGGTAACATCATGCCCCCTGTAACCCCAGCAACCATCCCCTCCCAACTCTTTTGTCTCTGCCCACTAATCATGGCTGGAAGGAAAAGGACAATATTTGCATTGTCAATGTCTCTCAATGACCACCTCTCTTCGTTTCTTAATGGCACCTCTATCGGCTGATCTCCTGAACAGGAAAACTGGTATTTTTACACTGCTAATTTCAACGTCAGTTAGCTCACCTTAATTGTCGAAACACTGATTAAACCCCAACACCCAGGAATCTAGGGGGGGCAGGGCACCCAGAAAGCCAGAGGAGTCGGGGCACCCACAAATCTGTAACAATACTATGCAGGGGCAGGGCGGATCCTGATATACCAAGAGCTTCATGGCACCTTAAAGACTAATGCATTTAAGTATTATGAGGTTTAGAAATGCATTTAAATTTATTCATTTAACAACTTTTGAAGTTGAAGAAAATAAATGTTTCTCAATGAAATTTAAAACATTAATTTAATATTTAAAAATCTTCAAGCAGTATACGTACAACAGATGAAAAAAGTTACCAAGGAAGTGTCAATAGACGCCGTGGATCATGGATCATGCAGATGGAATTTGCAACCAATTTGAGTTCATGACAGAGGCAATATATGTATGTCTCTGTATTGTCTAGTCTAAATCCCCTATGGGATGAATTTCCAAAGAAATTACTAAGCCCTTTTCAGGACATTGTTGAGAGATTTTCCCGCTAACGGTCTTTGCGGAAATCAAGCAGGCCTCAGTGAGATGAGATTATAATTCAAGATTTCCATATCCCCACCACTGAGAGACATTCATAAAACAAGATCTCTTGCCTCAGTGCAACAGGGTATCTGTAAAATATACTGTATTTAAAAATAAACAACTAGCTCCTGCTGACAGTTTGATGGTTTTTTAAAAAACAGCCCTTTGATTTATTTACACAGAGATATATTCCGCAGCAGGCTGTCTGGGAACTTTTGTCTCCATTCTGGGCCTTGCGTCCATATTTGATACATGTGGGTGAGATTTGGTTTTGAAGATCTCATTAGTAAATGGTACCTGAGGGAGGCATTTGCATGGGTCTTGGGGAAACGATTCCACTAGTGCTAATGACTATGTAGAGGTCAGATTGGTGTCTGTGGCATCAGTTCCCTATCTACTGTTACTGACCTTGTCAACTTTCCCGCTACAGTACAGATCTTGCAGATCTGGGCTGGAACCAGGAGGGGCGGACATCACCATATACCTCTCTGCTCTCCAACATTTTGCTAATTAAATTCGTCTGTTTCAAAATGCATTCTTTAACCTCCACCTTGTCCTAAAGTTTGGCTCAAACTTTCTTCTTCCTGAAGTGCCATGTACTTGCCTTTGGTTATGGATTAATAACAGGATTAAAACAAATGTTCCAGCTATAATGGAATGGCAAAGCAAGTTACAGGAATATGCAGAAATGGCGCAACTGACAAACAGCTTGAGAGGCAATACAAGGCAAGTGTTTACACAAAAACGGGAAAAATATAAGAGATATATACAAAATCATAATAGTGGTATGTTGTCTATGGCAGCATTTGATTGAACCTTGTCTAATGAAACACAAACGAAAGAAATCAAAAGGTGCAAACTGTTGTAAGAATGTATTAGAAAAGAAAACAAAGGATAAGCTAATAATGTAAGGTACATTCAACATCAGAAAGAAAATACACATCGGGAAATGATAGGAAGTCCAATTACATTTTTTAAATTTATGTTAATATATAGATAAGAAAATAAGAGATAGTAAAAATATAAAATAAGTTTAGTGTCTGTAAACAAATGGAGTATTACTTGTATATGCTTTTTGTTTATACGGTTTATATTCTTGTCTAGTTAAGAAGATATACATTATATTTGTTGTATAAGATTGTCAATAAAGTTTGAGCTAACAACAACAACAACTGCAACACCATTTTTTATTTGCATAGCTCTGCGAATACACTATGGCAGAGCTTTCTAAACTTCTCAAGTCGATGACACACTTTTGGGGCATGCATCATTTCGCATCACAGTAATTCAGTTTTGCATCATATTGCAACACAGTAATTTGGTTTTACTAGCAAACCAGAGGTTAAACTAACCCCTCTCCAGCCCCCCTGGAAGGGCGCAGGGAGCGTTCGTGCAACACACCTACACAATGCTGCTGACACACTAACATGTTGCGACGCACAGTTTGGAAAGCTCTGCACTATGGTAACATTTGCATCAGGGTTCATCTGATCAGGAAGCCCAAACTTCAGCTGAATCATCTGCAAGGTCTCTAATGACACATCATGAGTATCATGACTCTCACAGCAATACAGAGGTGGAACCAGACACCGAGGATGTCATCCCAGTGCAACTCCTGACAGCTTACGTGCAGCAGTTTCACTTCCCAATCAAAGGTCTTTCATTTGGTGGTACAGTTTAAAGGACAGAGCAGAAATCCAGGGCCCCAATCAGCAGAAGGTTCCCCCAAATGCATCGTGCTAGTTTACATATTTTTAAAAAATAATTTTTCTTATGTTACAAAAGTACAGTGGTACCTCGGGTTAAGTACTTAATTTGTTCCGGAGGTCCGTACTTAACCTGAAACTGTTCTTAACCTGAAGCACCACTTTAGCTAATGGGGCCTCCTGCTGCTGCTGTGCCGCCGGAGCCCGATTTCTGTTCTTATCCTGAAGAAAAGTTCTTAACCTGAAGCACTATTTCTGGGTTAGCGGAGTCTGTAACCTGAAGCGTATGTAACCTGAGGTACCACTGTATGCGAATTATCTCTTTCTTTCAGGCTGTAGAGTCTTTTCTACCTCTATCACAAAAACTACATCTGCTGAATTGCTTCCTCCTACCCAGCCTTTAATAGGACGCAGGTGGCGCTGTGGGTTAAACCACAGAGCCTAGGACTTGCTGATCAGAAGGTCGGTGGTTTGAATCCCCGCAACGGGCTGAGCTCCCGTTGCTCGATCCCAGCTCCTGCCAACCTAGCAGTTCGAAAGCAATTCAAAGTGCAAGTAGATAAATACCAGCGGGAAGGTAAACAGCGTTTCCATGCGCTGCTCTGGTTCACCAGAAGTGGCTTAGGCATGCTGACCACATGACCCAGAAGCTGTACGCTGGCTCCCTTGGCCAATAAAGCGAGATGAGCTCCACAACCCCAGAGTCGGCCACGACTGGACCTAATGGTCAGGGGTCCCTTTATCTTTACCTTTACCCAGCCTTTAAGACCTACCGCCTTGGTCGAGAGGGTGTAAAAATTCCTAGTCCTTGTTTGCACAAAACCCGATTAGGGTGGACTAATGGACTCTGCTTCAAGCAAAAGTGCTCATGCTCCAAATTGACTTTTAACAAAGAGAAATTAGTCCCATGTGTGCATGTTTGAGCGACCTCTGAAATCTGCAGCAGTTCCTCATCTGCATTATGCAGAGAGAGAGTAACAGCTCCCCGTCTGCTTACAGCACAAACAAGTTGGTTTAGCCGGCTGTGCCTAATTACGCTGCTAATTGTGGTCACATAATGCATAAATACTTCCTGGATCTGCTGTGCGGCAGTCTACCGGGACAGAACTATATGGATTTTCCTTGTGCTGGCTCTTCTGTTTCCCACAACACATGTATTGTATAGTTTTCTGGTGCTTTGGATGCCACAGGTGCGATATTCTTCACCATTGTTTGTGTGCCATGCCAGGGTCAAAGTTTCCGCAGTTCAATAACACGGTGTTTGATCAGCTGCCTGGGCTGGAGGGAATTTGAATGGCTTCTTTGCTGTACCAAAGAGGTAGAACAAGGATAACACTGCTCATATTTTCCTTCCTAAATAGATCGAGTGCACATTGGTGCACATTGAAATCTGGGCCATCTCTTACCTGAGCAATGCATCTGAACACCAGTTGCTTGAAATGGCAGGAGGGATAAGTATTTTGTTTTCAGGTTCTGCTTGTGCACTTCTCATGGGCCTTTGATTGGCTGCTGTAAGAATAGGAGGCTGGATAGCCTTTTTCAGGCAGAAAAGAAAGCTGGCAACTCCAATCAGAATTCTGCAGCTATAGAAACATTTGACCATGTCCCTCACAAAAAATCTTGGGATTAGACTGCTCTGGACATAAGCAGCAGAGTAAGTGGTGATGTGAATACTGAATGTTTATAGTGAAACGAATAACACCCAAAGCAGCAACTTGGCATTTTAATTTTATTTATTTCATAAAGTTTATATACTACTGCTTGATTGTATTAAAAAACCCCACTCAAAATGGTTTACACATCTTCTTGGGCACTGCAAACAAGGAGAGAACTGCAATCTTTATTTCAGTTCAGTCAATTTCTGCAGCAGTTTTGAGTCTTTAAAAAAAAACTAGACAGAAATGTGTATGAAATTTTGTGAACATTTCTCATAATGCACACCTAATATAGATTTTTGCAAGCTGCTTCCTGAAATATACATTGCTTTCACCAATAAGCACCCTCAGGTATGCCCCTGTCCCAAGTCTTGCCTCAGAAGAGCACATTTTGAAGCCCCTGAATCCATACAGGAAAAAGTAAGAGCAGTACCAAAAGCCCAGCAAAACTAGGCTGGTACCCATCTAAAATAATTGCCGTGCTTGTTGTTTACTGAGAATCTGCCTACTTCTTTTCTTTTTTTCAAAAACAGAAACCCACCCCCACCCCCTGCTCTCCTAAACAGGAAGACCCTTCCCTCAGGCTGCGAACAGTATCAGTACTGAACTGTCAGGAGGTGGATTGTGGAGCCAAATGAATAAATATGTAATCAAATGAGGTGTCAAACAGACAAGATAAGGAAATGAAGATAAGCAGTGTTTGTGTATGTCAGAGGGCACAGTAAGTGCACTTAATTCTTCTGCAAGCCATCTATTTTTAGGGATCTCATGTTACTTGAGCTCTTCTTTTCCAGCATAGTCCAACACTGAACCTAATACAGGCCGAAAGTCTTTCCATAAACAAACTATCCTAGATTTATCATCCAGGGACGTTCTTCGAAGAATGGTTCCCGCTTTTCATACGCTTCCTGCTTTTGATCACAGTTCGCCCTGTTCCAAATATGCTCTTAGCTGCTGGAGGTGTCAACAGCCTTTGCCCTCCAGATGTTTTTGGTCTACAGCATCCTACCAGCCCAGTTGATAGTTGAAGTCCAAAAGTTCTGGAGGGCACCAGGTTGGCAAAGGCTGCTCTGTGCGGAGAGTGAAACGTCCACTATCGACACCAGAGGCAACTGTGTCCTGCTGAACATAAACTTTGTGCAGACACTGCAATTTGCTTGAGCAGCTTTAAACAAAGGACCCTACCCAGCCCTGCTGACCACTTAATATCCCATTGGGCATGTCTGTCTCCGCCTCTTTAACAATGAGGGACCTAAACACGGCTAATATTGGCTGGAACCTAACCTAAATGTCTCCAAAGGCAAGCAAGAATTAAATTTAGAATGGTACAATTTCTCTCTACAGAATGCACGATAACTGGCAATCTATAAATTGAGATCTGGAGGGTGTCCCAAAATATATGAATGACTAGGCACTAGCAGCAAAACACCACCAGTTTTTTTTGTCAGCTATCTTCATATTCACCACGTGTGCTCAGTAACTTAAAGGTTAGTCAGCTCACCTTATCATCTGTAGAGTTCAGCCAAGTGGCTAACTCTTACTGCAAAATCCAGTTTTTGGACCACTCAAAATGACCCTTAGTCAAACTGCTTTTATTCTATCATATACGTAAATCTATTCTTTGCTTGCCTTTTCAGTTACATATTGAGGCGTCATTCTGCATAGGCAAGATCACAAATCATTGTATTTTAATAATTTTATCCACATCTTGATTGCATGCTTGCACTTTTTGTGGGATTCAAGCTATAGTTTATTCCTGAACCCTTATGCACTTTGCGAAAGCAAGCAATTCATCAGAAAAAAAGTATAGGGGGGGAAATGGGGAGGGATGGCTCCATGATACGAGAGAGCATGCAGGTAGTGTTAGTCCTTGTTCTCAAAGAGATTAAGCACAGCAGCTTTTTAAAAAGGCAGTGGGAAAGAGAACTTTTAAGTACTGAGGCCCGGCCCAAGACATTTGGCTGCCTGAGGTGAATGGCAATCTCATGTGCAGAAGCCACTGAACTTTACATCAACACCAGCCGTGGGATTGCATCCCCTAACACAGGCACGTCCAACTCCCAAGAGACTGCAGTCTACTCCCAGTATAAAAAAAATTGTCACTGGAGGGAGGAGCAGCATATGTGGGGTGGGTGTGTGGATTGCCCAGAGTTACTGAGCTTTTTTGGGGGAGGATTGCGCAGAGATTTTTAGCTCCCCCCCCATAACTTTTTGTACACAATAAGGATCCCGTGATCTACCAGGATCAGCCAGGGATCTACCGGTAGTTTGCGATCTACTGGTTGGACACCCCTGCCCTAATACAGCTGAGGGAGGCAGACTAGCTGAGGAAGGAGAAGGCAGGCCGCATGGCACACAGTCCTGACCATCAACACCACACTCTACCCAATGGTAGGGCCAGCCCTGCGGGGAACATTCAGTGGAATTCCCTAGTTCAAGGTGGGTATTTGTATACAGTATCTATACAGTGGTTCCTCGGGTTAAGAACTTAATTCGTTCCGGAGGTCCGTTCTTAACCTGAAACTGTTCTTAACCTGAGGTACCACTTTAGCTAATAGGGCCTCCCACTGCCGCCATGTGATTTCTGTTCTCATCCTGAAGCAAAGTTCTTAACCCGAGGTACTATTTCTGGGTTAGCGGAGTCTGTAACCTGAAGCGTATGTAACCTGAAACGTATGTAACCTGAGGTAGCATTGTATATCTATGTGATCCAGGGTGACTGCATGCATTTCCTTCTCATTCTGATAAGCTGGTGATTTTTCGTTTGTTAAAACCCTATCTACCAGAAGTAAATGTAATGTGTGTCAAGGCTATGGATGAGCTGTACTTCGATGGCAACACTTAATCACCCTAATTTAATTTGTGGCATCTTCCTATCAGCTAAGTGACGAACCCTTCAGTATTCAAAGGTGGCCTTTGTCTTCCCAGCTTTTACCAGCATTCCTGGGCACCACCACCTCCCAATGTTGGACCAATTCAATATGTGTTCCCAATGTCATAATTTCCTACTACTTTCTCATGCAAAAAGAAAAAGAAGAGAAGAAGAAGAAGAAGAAGAAGAAGAAGAAGAAGAAGAAGAAGAAGAAGAAGAAGAAGACCATAGTTTATAGTTATGTTTCTGCTGTGTCGGCTGCGGAATTCAGCAAAATTTTTATTTTTTTCGTATGTGTCGCTTACCACCAGATGGTGCTAAGAATAACAGCTCTGTGATTTCTACACCTGAGGTCTCTTTTTCACTCCCACTACGGTAAAATGCTTTAAAAAATACTTTCAGACCTAGACTTCCTGAAACGTGCTACTTTATTTCTCACCTCCTGCATCTCTCTCTCTCTTCAGAGTACTCTCCTTAGGAGTTGTTCCCTGAGAAGTGTTTTTAATCGGCACAAATCTTTGTAGCTGTTTCTTCCACTGCTGCAGCACTCCCAACAAAAATGCAGCACTTGCCCCCAATACTGATTTTTTTAGCAGCTGTTTGGCACACCAGATGTCTGTTCCGACAGAGAATCTGGAAACAGTTTTCCATGACTGCATGAAATAAGGGGGGCCGTCACAGATTCTCCATGGGACTAGGGTCCAATGGATTCAATCCCTAAATAGATAAGAGCATTTTGAAGCACACCGTGCCACTTCTACAGTACAAGGTAGCTTCAGCTGTTTGCTCCTAGCACGGTGAAGGTAAAGGTAAAGGTAAAGATAAAGGGACCCCTGACCATTAGGTCCAGTCGTGGCCGACTCTGGGGTTGAGGCGCTCACCTCGCTTTACTGGCCGAGGGAGCCGGCGTACAGTTTCCGGGTCATGTGACCAGCATGACTAAGCCACTTCTGGCAAACCAGAGCAGCACACATAAATGCTGTGTACCTTCCCGCCAGAGTGGTACCTATTTATCTACTTTCACTTTGATGTGCTTTCAAACTGCTAGGTTGGCAGGAGCAGAGACCGAGCAACAGGACCTCACCCCGTCACGGGGATTCGAACCGCCGACCTTCAAATCGGCAAGTCCTAGGCTCTGTGGTTTAACCCACAGCACCACCTGCATCCCCCTAGCAAGGTAGTTTTGCCTTAAATATGCAACTGTTGAGGATTTCATAAACCTACAACTTATCACTCCGAATTAACAGATATTCCATTTTACAATTTTACGGTATTCAGGGGGAAATCACCATCAGGGGGATAGTCAAACTGCACAGCATTAGAATCATAGAATTGTAGAGTTGGAAGGGGCCAAACCTTTGCAATGCAGGAATCAAGAGGCCAGCCTACTTGGTGAGGCTCCACTCACATGCTGGAATGATTCATGAGTAGGACCTCTGATAGGCACACGGTTGAGGGATGCTGCTTTTAGCTCTTTTCAGATGTTGCTGGGCTGGTCTACACTATCCTCATCTCTCACCACTGGCAGAGCCGGATTTACGTATAAGCTAAACAAGCTATAGCTTAGGGCCCCACTCTCTTGCCCTCCCCCACAAAAAAATTATGAGTCTTTGTAAATTGTGTTTCTAAAGGAACTTTTGATTTGCCAAATGCCAATGTGTTTGCATTATTAAGTTTGTTATGAATAAAAAAATCATTTTAAGTTAGAGCTTAATAATTATTTCATTAATGTACTTCTTCTTAATTGTATTTCACTATTAATATACTTCTTCTTAATTGTATTTCAGTTCAACAATTTCTTTGATAAAATACATATTTTGTTATGTGCAAATGGCTTTAGATACCTATTAAGTCCATAAATTACCATATAGCATACAGTGGTACCTTGGGTTACATACGCTTCAGGTTACATACGCTTCAGGTTACAGACTCCGCTAACCCAGAAATAGTACCTCGGGTTAAGAACTTTGCTTCAGGATGAGAACAGAAATTGTGCTCTGGCAGCGCGGCAGCAGCAGGAGGCCCCATTAGCTAAAGTGGTGCTTCAGGTTAAGAACAGTTTCAGGTTGAGAACTGACCTATGGAATGAATTAAGTACTTAACCCGAGGTACCACTGTATATTCAACACAAAAAAACAGCGACAATTTGTTGTTGACAAAGGACCCTTCACCTTCAGCTTGTTGAGAAAGGGCCCTGTTACCTTCAGTAGCTTAGGGCCTCATCAAACCTAAATCCAGCCCTGGCCATTGGCCATGTCTGCTGCAGCTGACGGGAGGCTGGGGGAAGCTGGGTTAAAGTATGAACAGCAAATAGGAAGAAAACCCTGAAGAGAACTCTGGGAACGCCCTTAGGAGACATTAAAGCTCTTCCAACATTGAAAATGCAGTTTTGGATAGCTGATGTTTATGAGATGTTTCAGTTCAGTTTCAGCAAACGTTTTTGACTCCACAGTGAAGGATGTGCATTTTGCCAGTTAAACCAATGCTTCCCACATTACATCTGCTTGTTTGGAGCAGCTCCAAAAAGAAGTGGAGTGTGACAACTGAGAGAGAAGAGAAACTGGAGGATGATCTCTCTTTCCAGCAGCAATCCCTGACGGGTTGCCCGCTAAGACATCAGGTTACTCACTGACATTGAAAACAGCTCAATTGATCTCCCTAGTTGAGCAGTGTTAAGAGCCAGGGTTTAAACATAGCTTCTTGGCATGCCTTCTCTGAAGGGCAAAAAGGCACCGAGGGGAATAAGGTTTTCATTCAGTCAAGTTTTCTTGGTCAGATAATGGACCAAAGAACTCAACTTTCCCCTTTAGGCTTTGCATTTTGTGGGCAACTCCTCCCTATCCCCATCAAGGGCTGCATTTACTTTGGGGTTATCTGCAATAAGTCACATTTCGGCAGTAGGTAGGCCAGATCTGATGGTGGGTGGATCTAGGGACAAAAGTAGCATGGATTAATTCAGAAGAAATAACACCCTGCTTTGGTTTTTTCCAAGGCTATCTCGGATTAGATTTCCTAATCCTATGCACATCTGTTAAGAAGTAAACCATGGGGTTACTCTCAAAATTTATACAGTGGTACCTCGGGTTAAGAACTTAATTCGTTCTGGAGGTCCATTCTTAACCTGAAACTGTTCTTAACCTGAGGTGCCACTTTAGCTAATGGGGCCTCCTGCTGCTGCCACACAATTTATGTTCTCATCCTGAGGTAAAATTCTTAGCCTGAGGTACTCCTTCTGGGTTAGCGGAGTCTGTAACCCGAGGTACCACTGTATATATATCAGTACAATTGACAAATACATATACCGTTTGGGAAGGGAAAGGAATTCCTTTCCAGTTTTAATGTGCCACACAGGCATATAAAAGAAGCCTGCCAGCTTGTTCTCAGACTGCAGGACGGATGGACTCTCCCCCCCCCCCCAGTCACACAGCTGAGAAAAAGCAATTTATCATAAAAAAAATTATGCCCCTTCCAATTGTTCTGATACTACATAGAACAAGGATGAAAGAATGTTAGAAAGTCAAGAAAACTTGTTCCAGTGGGCAGATTAAATAATTATTTGGAGGATGCTTAAAATGAGGCAATCTGTTGCCCCCCTAAACTCAAAAACAAACTCCACACCAAATGTTCTAGGAGCCACTGAAGTTTTTTTTTACGGTGCAAGTTTTATGTTGCGTAGACAGTAAGCTGAGGGCACATATCTAGTTACAAAAAAAACTTGGAAGACATGCTGAAAAATTATTGTCTGTGCAATTCTACGCACGCCTACTCAGAAGTAAACCCCACTGAGCTAAATGGGGCTTACTCCCAGGTTTGCCGCTTTTAGTCTTACCGTAGCCAAATTAATTTTGTTTCAGAACACGTTGTAATAAAGTTGCTAGATCTGCCACAATCCTAACATGGGGCTGTTTTTAGACGTGACAATAAAAAGGAAAAAAAGAAGGTAATAATCTGCCATTAAGTAACATTTGAGATGCAATGGAAGCGAACGACAATAGATTAAATGTATCAATTTGTTCCCATCACTACTTTTAAGATTCAGGATTCGCAAGGGAAGAGGTATTGGGAATTAACAAAAAAACGTGCTGATGGAAGCTTAATTTACATCTTTATAACAGGGATTTTCTAGTCTTCCCTGATAAGTTATGTCCATTTGCAAGCCATAAAAGTGGTGCCAGATCTGTCCAACAATGTTGCTCCCAGAGCTGATTTAACGATGTGTGCACACATGGGAGTGGGAGATAACCAACATCTTTTCTGGATTTATTTAAAGCTGCACTAAACAAGCCTGAATTCTCATGCATTTGTGTACAAGAGTACAAAAGGTCTTGCACTCACACGGAGCCCGCCATCCACACCCCAAATTCACATATATGTTGGGAGGCAGTCTGTGAGGCAGAAGACAATGCGGGAAGGAGACTGGTCCCTGTAACCAAAAACTAAAGAAAAAAAGAACTCTCCTGCAGATGTGCACCAAGTATGAAATAGATTTAAAAAGACTGAAGAAGAGCAGTATACTAATATGACTCTATTTCTATAGGATCCTCCCCACCCACCCAGTTATATGTAGGAAATATTAAGAGTAGGGGTAGGCAAACTAAGGCCCAGAGGTGGGTTCTGGCCCAATCGCCTTCTAAATTAAGCCTGCGGATGGTCCAGGAATCAGCATATTTTTACATGAGTAGAATGTGTGCTTGTATTTAGAATGCATCTCTGGGTTATTTGTGGGGCCTAGGAATTCGTCCGTCCCCCCAAAATATAGTCCGGCCCCCCACAAGGTCTGAGGGACAGTAGACCGGCCTCCTGCTGAAAAAGTTTGCTGACCCTCGATTAAGAGCAACCCTGGCTGTGGTTGTAAGACGCTGGTAGACCACTGTAGACTTAAGACATTGATGTTCTGCTGCACTGGGCAAAAAACAAAAACCAGGAAACATATTGGATTCACTATATTCATTTTACTGGATACGTAAGCCAAGGAGGATGAAGGAGAGCCATATCAATATTTTTCAATCAACTAATCTAATATTTAGGAATGACTGATAAGATCAGAAAGCGGATGGAAGATGAGACCATATGAGGAGCTGAAAGACAAATTAACAGGCTGGCTGCAATTCTATCAAATAAATGCAGCATGGAAGGAAGATAAAAAAATAGGGATGAATGAGAAAAAAATCTAAATTTCAGATAGAAATAATTGAAGGCAAATCCAAGTTATTATCCAAAATGTATAACATATTATTAGAATGGGATACCAAAGATGAAGAAATAAAGGAGGTCATGACAAAATGGGCAATGGATTTGGGATACAATATAGAATACGATAAGTGGTTGAAATTATGGACTAGTGGAATGAAATTCACGGCATGTGTCACACTCAGAGAAAATTTGGAAAAGATGATGTATAGGTGGTACATCACACCGGCAAAATTAGGGAAAATGTATAAAACAGGGAATAAGGCCTGCTGGAAGTGTAAAATCAAAGAAGGCAATTTCTACCATATGTGGTGAACATGAGAAGAAATGAAGAAATTTTGGGAACTTATTTATAATGAGTTAAAAAAAATATTTAAATACACTTTCCCCAAAAGACCAGAGGCCTTTCTACTAGGAATAATTGGTGACGAAATTAAAAAAGAAGATATTATTCCAGTATGCTACAGTTGCGGCTAGAATATTAATTGCACAAAATTGGAAAAGTCCAAACACCCCAGCGATTAGAGATTGGCAAATAAAATTATTTGAATTTGTTGAATTAGCAAAAATGACACAAAAAATCAGAAACCAAAAAAAATACAAAGTTTATTAGTGATTGGAATAAATTTATCGTATACATTGAAGGGAATTATAGAAACCTAAAAACTATAGCAGGTTTGATATAGATCTTACGATGTATAAACCATTAACAATTATAAGCTGCAGAAAAAGAAAGTATTTTTACTAAGAAGCCCGAAATCGGGAGGGAGGGAGGTCAATAGGTATGTAGAGGAAAGACTTAAATATTTGAAGATATAAAGATTTAAGTGTGAAGACAAAGAACGGTAATGGAAACTGATGTTATTTTTATGTTATGTTTGGATATTTCTTTTGAAATTGTTGATTTGTTTTCTCTTTTGGTTATCTAAGTGAAATTCAATAAAAAGAAATAAAAAAATAATAATATTTAGGAATGACTTATATAAATAGGTGATGAAAATCTAGTGCTCACCAAGGAGGAGGTGGGAAGGAACAGTGTGAAATAACCTCCATGGCCTTAGAATTTAAGAATGAATACCAGCTCTCCTTCCTGAAAGAATTTGCTATTCTGGAAATGTTACTTAAATGCTTGTACGAATGCTATCTGGTGAACTATATTTAAGAAGATCAAACCTATCCATTCTGAAGGAAATCAGCCCTGAGTGCTCACTGGAAGGACAGATCGTGAAGCTGAGGCTCCAATACTTTGGCCACCTCATGAGAAGAGAAGATTCCCTGGAAAAGACCCTGATGTTGGGAAAGATGGAGGGCACAAGGAGAAGGGGACGGCAGAGGACGAGATGGTTGGACAGTGTTCTCGAAGCTACCAGCATGAGTTTGACCAAACTGCGGGAGGCAGTGGAAGACAGGAGTGCCTGGCGTGCTCTGGTCCATGGGGTCACGAAGAGTCGGACACGACTAAACAACAACATAACATATTTTATGATAAGTGCCTTAACAGTTCCATATTTGCAAGCCAACTCGCATCCAGTTTGTAAAGCATTTGAAGCATATATTGTTTTATCCAGGTTGCCTGTTCCTTTTAGAAGAAGAAAAAAATAACAATCTTGCCAAAACTTAAGCCTTGGCAATCCAATGTCCTCTTAATAGGTTCCAATTAAATGGCAGCCCAGTGTCAAACTGGGTCAACATCCAAAGACAAGGCTTACTCTCCAATAACATTTCCCCACTTTTGCAGTTAAAGGAGCTTAATTTCAGAATGCTGACATAACAACTGCAAGATTTTTTGCAGGTGCTGCCACAATGCAAGCAGCAGCACTCCCATGGTGTGGGTGCATTGTGAAGGAATTGGAGTTCTTAAATAATAAAAATAAAAATAATATGTGTGTCTATTATGTGAGGTGCATTAAAGCGAAGTGCCAAATTCAGACTGCTGCTTTGGAGAGCTTCGAATCTCTTTGTAGCTGAATAGCACAGTACTTTCCCCTCCTTTTTTTTGTAAAAGCCAACAATACAAAGCAGTGTTCTGGCGAAGTACTCTTCTAGAAATTTAATCCTGCCTTGCTTAATTTCCCCTGCAGTTTCACTTGGCTGTGTTGGCGGATATTGCTGTGTGTGGTTGACTTTTTGTACAAATAGCTTTCAAAGCTACTCAGGGGCTCTCTACAAAATGTTTCCTATGCTCTGGGGAGACAGGAACGCTACGTCCATTTCTGATGGAAGTAACTGTTTGAAGGGTGATGTTGTAGAAATGCAGGGGGTTGCCCAAAACAATTTTTTTTAAGACTTACTTTGAAGATGGGAAACACTTGCCTCAGAATATTGATGATTTTTATACAATGAAATTTCCGCAGCATTTTATTCGCTCTCTCCCAGCTGCCCCAAGAACATTACATTGATGTATTCAAAGGAGCTTTCCATTCTGAACACAAAACCTTTCTGGGAGATTCATCTTTCTTACTTTGGTTCCTGCTCTAATAAGCAATGTTTCCTTTGCAAGTCAACTCATGCCTCTAGAGTGGTTCCCAATTAGCTAATTACTGAGGACCCCTTATTTTTCCAAAAACTAAGCCACAGACTCTCTACTTTTGGAAATTTTGATAACTCTATGGTAGTTACCTGTGCAAAGCAATTGTTTGAAGAAGATGTGGGGTGGCCCCTAAAAAGCAAAGGGTTTTGGGTATACTGAAAAACAGACCATGAAAGTTGTGGAATTACCACAAATTGCCTATCGCTAGGCAGTAGGAAAAACTTGTCTCCATTGCTTCACTACAACTGAATAATAAGAAAAGCAATTGTGTCCCCAACTTGTAAGTGTTCTGTATGTAGAAGGCTTTTTATATGAGAGTATTCAAACATGCTATTCCTTACTTGTAATCTGAGATGGTATACCTTAGGAAAACATTGCAGCATATGGTTCTGCTAACTGAGGGATCCTTCAGGGACAAAGATGAAGGCATGGTCAGGGCTTGATAAAGTGAAGACTGAGTGGAAAACAGGAGAAATTTTGTAATGTTGGTAATAATAGTAGTAGTAGTAAGGTAAAGGGACCCCTGACCATTAGGCCCAGTCATAGCCAACTCTGGGGTTCCGTCGCTCATCTTGCTTTACTGGCCGAGGGAGCCGGGGTACAGCTTCCGGGTCATGTGGTCAGCATGACTAAGCTGCTTTTGGTGAACCAGAGCAGCGCACGGAAACGCTGTTTACCTTCCTGCCAAAGCGGTACCTATTTATCTACTTGCACTTTGACGTGCTTTCAAACTGCTAGGTTGGCAGGAGCAGGGACCGAACAACAGGAGCTCACCCTGTCACGGGGATTCAAACCGCCAACCTTCTGATCGACAAGCCCTAGGTTCTGTGGTTTAACCCAGAGCGCCACCTGCGTCCCTTTTAATAGTAGTAATTTGTTATTATTAATTAGTCCTCCTGTGTGCAAATTTCATCCTAGGCTTAAAGCGATTAATTAGTTAAAAACAGTACTTATTTGGAGTGAGGTTGTGGCTTTCACTGTGCAATTAACAAAAAAAAGTGAGTCCCTGGCAGGGGATGGTGCCATGGACCCCCTGGGTGTGTTCTGCAGACTCTCGGGGGTCCCCAGATCCCTAAATGGGAACCACTGCTCTAGAGCACCCAAACTCTGTTAAAGCCCCACTTTCTGAACCAGAATAAAACAATGTAAATCTTCACATTGTGGATGTGTGCAATTGTGATAATGATGAACACTATGCAGGCCAACACAGTTGATAAACACCTCCAAAAAGAATACACCCAAACCAAACCAAGTTGAGCCAATGTAGTGGCCATGAAAGAAATTCTGAATACCTTGGAACATCACAGCCGTGCCATGCAATATACATGTTTGTTAAAGGCTTAAAGCGCACTTTAAAACCAAGCAACGCCTTGTAACTATTGAGACTGACTTTTCACATGACAGAATGGGCCAGACACAGCAATCATTTGCGAAAGTTTGTTCCAGTTTCAATATTTACTTACGATCACACACATTCAAAATCAATAAAATAATCCTTCAAAGAAGTTTCTACTGGAATGTATGTTTAATTTAATCCTGGCATCAACTCTTTAAGTTTCCACAATGTGAACAAACAGTATCTCTTCCATAAGCACAGATCATAACCCTTTCAATGAGAGAGGGAGAAATTTCACATTTAAACTGACAAGAGAAGCTGTCAGTTCATTTCCCAAAGAAATATTTATGTGAGCGGCAAGAAACATTTCTGTGAACTACATAATTACCCCAATTCAAAATAGAGACTCTCTATGAATGCAAAATCACCAAACCGCTCTTTGGTACTTGTCTCTTACCTCACTGCTTTTGCAATGCAGTTTGCAGTTTGAACTTATTACCAGCCAGCACATATAAATGTGCAATATTCGAAACCATTTACAGAGTGAAACTCTTTCCGAACAACTGAGACCAAACCAGAAACACCAATTAGCAAAATGAATATGGTGAACACAACTATTATCGAGTAACGCTGGCACAGGGAAAAAATCATTTTCAAAGGAGCCTATTTTCATTGCACATTTACAACCCCCTTTCTAATTATGCCTTTGTGATACTCAAAGGAATTTAAGCAAATTAGAACCAGAGGTCTCAGGTAAAGTGACTTTTGAAGCTTTCACAGCCATTTTTTTTTTTAAATGATGTGAAATACAAAAATACTAAGATTTATCCAGTGGAATATCCAGAGCAGAACAGGCAACTAAGTCAATTGCACTCCAAGTTGCCAATAGCATCCATGCCTTTAAAACTCATCTGGCTCTGCAACAGTGTGGGACTTGCTTCCTCATGGTGTAACCTCACGCTAGTGAGAAGCATGAGGGTCAATCCACCATAGGGGTGGGACTAATTATGTGCATCTTTCGTACCCAATCACTTTGCTCCTGGCTCAGTTAGTGTTGCCAATCTGATGGTCCCTTGATTCACACAAACCTCTGCAGCATGAGATCACACCATGAGGAAGCGACTCCCCTATGTCTATGGCTACATGTGGAATGTGGCCTTGCCACAAATAAATGCTCCATCAAAATTAGGCGATTCAGTTCTAGTATTCCTGTCAGGCAAGGCAAAGGGACAATCACATTGTCTGCCCTTAGTTTTGTTCTCTTACAAAGGCCTTCTTCAGATGTCAAAAGAGCCATTCAGTGTGAAAGTCTGAAGGGTGTGCATGTTCTCTGTTTTTGCAGAATTACAACCCAACGGATGAAAACTTGTATCTCAACTGCTGTAGCAGCAGGACATCCAATAAAGATATATTCATTGACCCAATTTACATTAAACGTTAGTGGTGACCTGTCTATATAGAGTAAGGTATTAAAACTCTGAAAGTTCAGAAACAATAGTAACAGGCAGTAGGTTGCCACACTGCTTTTTAAAAATTATAAGTCAGTATCTACTTATGTTCTGAAATAGCAGCCAATGCCTCAAATTAATAGCAATTTTTAAATAAACAAATCATGGGGGAAGCTACATCAACTTGCCAAAGATATTAAGTTTAAAATAAAGCTTCGCGAAGGAGATGATTTGTGTCCCAGATAATCTGGAATCTGTGAACAGTTAAAATGTTTCTGTTCAACTTCCAAAGAATTGTTCTGCCTCATTAAATTTAAGCAGCTTGTTTTAGTTGTAGAGTTGAATGATACCCATAGGTTTGATAGGCAAACCATTAACAAAAAAAGCTTTACAGTAAAACTGGAAGGCAATTCCGCAGGTCTAGGACACAGAGATTGACAGCATATCCTTTCTCAGAGGCTACAAACCCAACACATTGTTCTTTCATAGATTATTCCATTAACCAGCAAGTCTGCTCTAGTAACCAGAAGGCAGAATAATGAAGTAAATGAACATCTGAAATGAAGTATACTATACACTTCCAGGAGAACACACAAGAACAAGGTGTTTCTTACTCATCATAGCTGAAGCTAAACGCATTTAATATTTTAAAAATCTAAGGCAAGCATTTTAGTTCATGTTGGGTCTTAAACAATTCCAAGGCCAACAGAAACTTCTTGTGAAAAAAACTCAGAAAGATAAAAATAGCCTCTAATCTTTTTCCATTTTGATAGTGGAATCTTGATTTTTTGTTTTTACAAAATAATAGATACGAAATAGAATCCCTTCCCTTAGTTGATACAGAATAATTAGCCCCATGACAACAGGAAATATTTTCCCAATATATCACCAAATAGCAACAAGAACCACTGGTTCTTACAAAATATATTGGTGAGTGGATTAAATACTAATAGAATATGCATCTCTCACTATTATTCTACAGTGCAAAACTGCATACTTCAAGTTCAAGTGCACGCCAACTGTGAAAACCTTTGGAAATACCCCAAAATTACAGTGTTAAATGATCAGGCTGTGAAATATTAGGTTAAATTTAAGATCAGTAGATTAAAAAGGCACATAGTCTACATTTTGGCAAGAACACATTGATGTTCCTTGTTACCATAAAATATACTCCAAGCTGCACAGCAGCATCAATCATGGCAAGGCACATTCATTTGGTTCCATGTAGCTCAGGACCACTTCACACAAGTCAATGTTTTACCAACACTTGTTTCCCAGCTGGTGTATTCACAGCAGAACATTCACAAGTAACACTATATGGTTGCTCCTGATAAAAGCAATCATCTTCTTTGTGGACAAAACACCCCGTGTGAAGTGGTCCTGGGGTAACAGGAAACTGGAATGCGCACTGCTGTTTATGGCACACATATTATGACTTAAACTAACTGTGTAGCTGAAATGTACCAATATGCTCTTTGCGAATCTAGGTAGGTTACAACCAAGACAGCCTCAATTATCAACTTACTAATTGAACATATTGTATATATAAAATCATTTATGCACCAACACAGGGTGTTTTAAATCAAGAACACAACCCTTTTCGAGAATAAAATTAAACATGTTGCAAACAAAAACTAAGCCATCTAGTTATATAATTAAATCATGCATATGTTAAAGTAATTTCCACATGAAGAGTTTTTACCTATATTTTTTCTTTAAAAATAGCTTTTCATGTTCTACCAATTGCTTTGTAAATTTGAGAAACTCAATTTAAAAAGGAAAAAAAAATAGAAAACAAATGTGTTGGGAGATATTAGCTTTGGTTTTTAGTTTGTGACGTAGCTGTGATAATTTCCATAGTGAACTAAAGAATGTGGGTCAGGAATAAATATATAAACCTAAAGTAATATCAGTAAATACATTCAGAGGTCCACTTCAGCTGTTTATCTATAATCACATGTTCTATTAAATCATGTGCAGATAGATAGATATCCACCCATAGAGGGAAAATGCATTATAATTCTGGCTCTCTGCTGCTTTTTCTGAGGGGAAAAATCAGGAGCATAATTACGTATACATGTTCTCCACACTGACCATGGCAGATTTAGGTCACAAGTCTCAATTCATTCAATGTTCCATTAATAAGGCTTTATTTACATTTTATAAATTCAGTAAAGAGTTTGATGTGATGTGCAAGACAGGAGAATAACGTCACTGGTTGTAGGTGCAGATCCTTACGCTTTAACGCTGACCCACAGACAGCCAATCAAAGTTCCATAGAGCCATGTTTTCACGTAGAGTTTCCGTCCAGATTCTGTCAGCAGCATACTAACAGTCAGCCCACTTAAAAACAGCAAAGATGGCAAAGTTTTCTTGAGACTGAGTTTGGAATGGACACATTTCCCAGGGAACTTGTTCCTTCTTTTAGAATCTTTTGCATCATAAAATTCTATTAGCAACCTAGGAGCAAAGAAAGGATAAAAAAAAGGTAACAGGCTTATCATAGCTTGGTGATGAACACAAATGTCACACACGTTATCATGTGCAAATAGTATTGGGCAGAGGCAGCTGTTGGACTGGCAAACTTCATTATGTGAATTGGACACTTTTTTCCTCCCAAGTGGGCAAAATAGACTCAAGTGAGGAGAACAGCCTGGCTTTGCCCAGGTAGGCTATGTAGCAAATGGTCATGTAAATCCAGCCTGGAATAGCAAGCAAAGATAATTCACTATTCATCAGTTTAGGTAAAGGTAAAGGGACCCCTGACCATTAGGTCCAGTCGTGGCCAACTCTGGGGTTGCGGCGATCATCTCGCTTTACTGGCCGAGGGAGCCGGCGTACAGCTTCCGGGTCATGTGGCTAGCATGACTAAGCCGCTTCTGGTGAACCAGAGCAGCGCACGGAAACGCTGTTTACCTTCCTGCCGGAGCGGTACCTATTTATCTACTTGCACTTTGACATGCTTTCAAACTGCTAGGTTGGCAGGAGCAGGGACCGAGCAACGGGAGCTCATGCTGTCGCGGGGATTCAAACCGCCGACCTTCTGATCGGCAAGCCCTAGGCTCTGTGGTTTAACCCACAGTGCCACCTGCGTCCCAATTCAACAGTTTATCTCTATCCTAAAATGTATGCTCTAAAAACATTGTGCTTTGTAGTTTTTGGTGCTTGAGAATTTTATACTCCGAAACACCCATGGAAGTAAATTTAACCTGAGAGAAGGTGAGCAGACTCATAGCCACTAAGAAGCTTACTATAGGAACCAAGATTTGAAGCTCTGCTTCCCATATCCAAATCCAACTCCTTGTCCACATTGGCTATATTAACTCGTGGGCATCCACACATTTATAAAATATAAGCAAAAGGTCTGTGGGAAACATTTTAGATTGGATCCAAACTTTGTTCCCACCAGCAGAAATACCCCCTGAACGAAAGCAAAGTCTACTTTCCCTACTCCTCCCGTAGCATAGAGCACCACCTCTTTCTTGTTCCGGAAGGTTCTCCAACCTTTCAGAAGAGCGTAATAGGGGGTGCTAGATGAACAGGCAAAAGAGGTCTCTACCTTCTCCACCAGCAGCACCCCTTTGCTGGATCAGAAGCTTTTCCAGAAGGTGCCTTTTCAACCATGGAAGGCAAAATCTGGATCCAACCCTTCACTGATGGTATGCAATAACCAGTTAAGATTTTGTTGAGTTCTGTGGAACTTTCAAGCCGTATTAATGCTGCTCCAGAAGCAGTGTCACATCACTGTATTTACTTACTTATCCTTGATTTCAAAACGTTCGTGAAGCCATCTTCTCATATACATCTGTTCTTCAGGAATATCTTTGAGTGCAATGCGATCAACATAAATATGGATTCTTGGACACTCCTTACAAAGGAAGTCTACAAAACCCAAAAGAGCATCATGAATACACTTGTCCCATCAGCAGGAACTCCACTGTCGTTCAGTAAAATTAAAGCCAAGTCCAGTAATTGTGCAGTGTTATTCGGCATTCTTTAAAAGAAACAGGCTTTTGAAAATTACTCCAAGGTCGGAACTTTGAGTAAAAAGATCACAATTCATTTTATTAATTTTTTTTATTTAAAAAAAAATTTTTAGGTTGCTTTTCAAGGTAAGTACTCTCACAAGGCAGAGTATAACACCACTGTTTCCATCCATGTTCAGAGACATTAATGTCTACTTAAACCTTAAATAATGTATGAAATGTACCGTATTTTTCGCTCTATAAGACGCACCATGACACAAGACGCACCCAGTTTTTTGGAGGAGAAAAACAAGAAAAAAAATATTCTGAATCTCAGAAGCCAGAACAGCAAGAGGGATCACTATGTAGTGAAAGCAGCAATCCTTCTTGCTGTTCTGGCTTCTGTGATAGCTGCGCAGCCTGCATTCGCTCCATAAGATGCACACACATTTCCCCTTACTTTTTAGGAGGGAAAAAGTGAGAGCAAAAAATACGGCATTTTTTCCCTTTTAAAATACTTTTCCAATCTAGAAAAATAGAGGGTAGGAGTGTTACTTTCATAAGTGCCACTGAAGTGGACACATACATTCTCTCTCTTTCTTTGGCTATTGAAGTCAAAATCACCACCTTCTAAAACTTGCACAAATACATGAAACTGTTAGGAACATAAGAAGAGCACTTCTGGATCATGCCAAAGGCCCATCAAGTCCAATATTTTGTTCCCACAGTGGCCAACCAGATGCCTAATGGTTTACAGTTCAGTATAGGAGTTGTGAAAATCAACACACACAAACTAAAAACCCAACTTCAGGTGCACATATGAAAGCTACTAAATCCATTTGATCTTGAGAATCACAGTATAAAGTAGTATTTCGGGCAGCAGGGAAGGGAGGAGAGAATCACGAATAATTCCACAGGGTTAAAGTTCAGAGCCAGCAGGAACAAGATATGACTTGTAAGTCGCAATGAAATTCAGGAATGCAGAAAACGGAACACGAGAACTGTAGTATGTATCGTTAAGTGAATTCTGATACCAAGAGCACTAGGCACAGCTGAAAGGATTTTAAACCATGACCTTAGTTTTACTTTTATTGATGGTTTGTGTGTTTTGGATGTCCATTAATCACAAAATACCATTCTGCAGGAACAATATATATAATAATTTGCATCCTTCTGATTTTATTTAGAATGTAACATGGAAGAAAAGTGGACACTGGGGACTTCTGCACTCCTTCCCTTTTAACTCACACGAGTATTTGAGGTATGTGCCTCTCCATACTTCTGCCACACACTGGTAGGTCAGGAGCATCTATCATTACAAGAGTTGCATGTTGCCTTTGCCCTAGCTGAGGTTATTTTAGGGTCCTGGGCAGGTGCAAGCAATGCAAAGCAATCTCATTTAGCTCTTCGCCATCCAAGTGCCAATTTGCCCTGCAAATCCTTGAAATGCATTATATCTTGGGTCGCCGTTTCAACCGTGTCAGTGCTGTACTCATGGGATAAAGCAAAAAGGAAGGCGCAACATAAAATCAAAGCTGCCTCATGGCAGTCCTCCAGCTTTTCGTCCAAAGTGTGGAAACCACTGTGGGAGAAACTGCCACTCTCACTTCTGCATACTATGTTACCCTTAGCCTTAATACCATTCTAATTTTAAAAAAACGAATAGTCAATGCAGTTGCGAGAACGAAACTCTTGATTATATCCAGTTGACCAAGGAACTATTTTAATTGTACGCAGTTCATCTTAGCAAGACTAATTCATTTTTTTTCAAAAGACACAATGTCACTGTAACTACTTTGGCTTACCAGTGGATAAGAACAATTTATGGCATTCCTGTTTTTGCGGAGGAACAGCTGGATTCTATCATAAGAGCCACTAAAGGTTGCGTAGTCCCATGACCCTTAATTTCACATCGGCTCAACTCCCCAAAGGCTTATGTAATTAAGCTAAAAAAACCAAACCCCATTGCAACAATTCATTAAGTACAAATTACATCCAACTTCAGGAATATTGGCTTGAAATGCCAGCATTTGATGGGTTGCTTAATTCTTCCAAAGTTGCCAAAAGGCTATTCTTGGAAGGACGAATAAAGCAAAATGCTCCCTCCACAAGAAGCAACATAATTAAGAATCATACATTACCCCTCAAGCTTTTGATTAGGGACAACTTTCTTGCTGTGAATCAGAAACTGATTAGAATGTGTTAGGCAAATTCTCATGGGAACAAAAGCGCAACCAACTTGAAAGGAACTATTTCTAGGATGGCTTTCAGTCATAGGAAATAAAAGGAGTAGAAACTAAACATCAATGAGCATCTGTGTTTGCTTGCAGAAGTACCATAATCATGAGAAACGGGAGGAAAAACTAAGATAATTTCAGATAGATTAAATGGCAAGAACACCAAAACCATTAGCACTACAATGTTTCTACTACTGGTACTGAGGAATGGGAATGAATCGTAATGTGACACAGTGTTCTTCACCCATTATCTCCAAAGAAGGATAAAAAGAAAGCAAAGTACAAAACTATCCAAAAGGTTACAGGCTCAGAGACAAGTAGTAGTTTGAGTCTTGTCAAATGGGTTTATGTTTTGTGTAATACATTAAAAGACTAATACTAAAATATAAACTAGCTTAAATGCATTACGTTTTTTGAAACAGGAAAAATCCCGCCTAGGAGTACACACAAAATCACTTACGTCACCCGTTTGTTTTGACAAAAGAGGTGAGATTCTTAAATATATTGGTAGCCCCTGCACCCGATTTCATCACAGGCCAGGAGTTGACATGTAGGTTTTAATCCAAAACAGTGATTGAAGGGCTGTTTTCCAAAATTAATGAGCACTAGTCAGATCTTGCAAGTATGCCAAAGGCAGAGTGCAATAGGAGAGAGGGATGATTTCAAAGTTTTTAGTATTTTGAGACAGAGAAGTGACCCAGGAGACAGGGACAGATATCCACAATCCTTTAAAGAGGGTTTAATCTCCCAAGGTTAGGGTAGATGCTGCAGTCACCCTGGCTATCACTGCCACATTGAAAGATGCTGCGAATCACCCCACGATCACCCACAATGAAAAAGGGGGTAAGGTTCAGATAAATCAGATGTGGGGAAACGCTGGCCCTTCAAAGGTTCTTGAACAACCATCGGCCGTGTTTGCTGATGGGAGCTGCAATTCAACAAGACCTGGAGGGCCAAAGTCCCCCAGGTCTGAGGTAAATGGACCCGACATTACTTTCTAGTCAGGAATAATGGGATGGACATTAAGTACCAAAATTAACATCAGAACAGGGAGAGCGTGTGACTTCCCACCAGTCTCCTGAACAAGAAGTATATTAAAAAATATTTTGGACCGTCCTTCATCCCCATGGATGAGAATAATCACAACAAAAGATTAAGTCAAAATCTTCATAAAACCCATTTTGAGACAGCTAAAAATTATGAGCAGAAAAGCCTACATGAACTTAAAATACCTGGTCAGAGAACCTCAGAGGCCACACACTTGTTGATTGCAGGAAATCTGTTGCTACCCAGTCTCTGCTAAAAAAACCTCTCATGAAGATGATTCAGACACCTGGTAATCAGTTTCCCCCCAAGCACTGAATGAAGGTGAACAGTCACAACCATCTCAAGTTTGCTTGCCCAAGAAGGGGATATTAGCAACTGGGCAGTAGTTGTCACAAACCTCAGGACTGTCCTCTTGAGGGCTTACACCACCGCCTCCTTTAAGGCAGCTGGCACAGAAGCATTTAACTTCTAGACCAACCCAATCAACCTCTTCTGGCTGGTTTTTAAAAACTATGATGGGCAAGAGTTGAGATACATCATTGGCCCAAACCTTCCACAAGTGCTTTGTTCACATCCCTGTATACTAGGCCCCGCCCACCTGTCAAATATGGCTTGTGGAGGGTTGGCCACAATTCGGTCCAACCCGCTGTCCAAAACAGACTCCCCATTCTTGCTTAAATTAATTCAACATCACCAACTCACCTGTCATGGATGGAGCCACTTTCCTTTGTCCTTTCTGGTCCACAGTACCTTCATATGCTACCGTAATGTCATAAACTGCATCTAAGTAGGTTCTCATCGAATCAATTGCAACATGAGTAGCCTTCACCCGTGGTGTCAGTACATGTTTTAATACAGCAAGTCCTAAGCAAGAGAAAAAGTATACTGAAAATGTATTAAAAGTGGCTTTTTCTCCTGGAGAACTGAAGCCTCCAGAGTATGATGATAGTGTGACATATTAACTCCTGTTTGTCTCTAGTCTGCAGGTCACATTAAATTAGGGGTCCAGTCCGCACGTAACATTAAGCCAAATCATGTGGGCACCCAAAGCCAATTTTGCAGCAGCTTTGCTCTTCTTCCAGTCATTGTGCTCTAGGACAGGGATGGCCAACTCCTAAGAGACAGCGATCTACTCACAAAATAAAAAAACTGGCAGTGATCTACCCCTTTTGGGGAGGGGTTCAGGTCAAAGTGTTGTTGAGCTTTTTTTAGGGAATAAAGTTCTGTTTTTTTAGGGATTCAGGGAAAGGTTGCTGAGCTTTCTTAGGAGGAAAGTTGCTCACCAAAAGATCACTAAGGAAACAATCAGCATCACTGCAAAAGCTCTGTCTTCCGTTCTGGAGATCGTGCAGCAATGGAGGATGGGGTGAGGGGGTGGGGCCCGATTCTATTTTACCACCACTGAGGAAAGGGAACCAGCGATCGACCGCGATGTACCAAAACCTCCCGGGGATCTACCAGTAGATCGCGATCGAACTGTTGGCCATCCCTGCTCTAGGACATGACATGGTTTGGCTTACTGCATCGTCTGAAGCTGGGCTCATGGTTTAGCCCTCCCAAGACAAACCACAAGCTGTAACCAAGATTTGCCCTACAGTTTGGAACTCATATTTGGTTTCAGAGAGCTCAACCACAAGTTCAGATCCAGACAATATTTTAAGACAAAAGGAGCAGCAAACAGGGACAGGCCAAAAGGGGGGCAAAGTAACCACAATCTCTTTCTTGGAAGTTGCTTGTTCACACTAAATCATGGCTTGGATTCAAGTTATGCGTGAACAAGGCCAGTGTATTGAAAACTTTCTACTTCAAGGAACTGTTTGCCCGGGAACCCTAATACAATTTGCCACAGAATTGCTGGGCACTGCAGAGGATTCTGGGACATGTTCTAGGTTAGACACAGAGTTCATGGAGGGTGCGGCCAGGCCTGCTGGGCCTCAGCAACAGCATCCTAAGACGCACAGCGTCTTACTTATTCCACACACAAATGTATCCAACACTGTTCTGCATACCAAAGGTGGAAACATTGGTTGTGGCAAACAAGTCATTGTTTCATTGAAGCCCGTCTGCCACCACTGATCTCATCAAGGATCGCTAGCTAAGCACCAAAAGAACCCGCATAGAAAAACAAAATGAAAGCCACTGCTTAGATCAAATTTCAAGAGCAAGCATCTTAAGCAAATTGAATTCTAGGTGAAAGAATATCAAAGACTGTCAATCACACATATCCATGGTACACCGTGCTGCATAGATAGAAACGATGACCTTAATATTTCCCCCCACTAGAAAGCCATGGGAAAATAACAGTATTCCCAGCTTGCACAATACGTTCATGTATTCCTCAAGTCTTAAGAGGCCAGTATTTGAAGTCTGCCTTTTATAAACTTTCAGCCTATGGGGAACACTAGAGAAATTGTAGCCTGCAAGTTAGGGCTTCCTAATGTCAAGGTTTGCCCTAATCCTTACCCATAACTACTTTCACGTCCAAAGAGAGCTGCTGTGGACATTGGCTATTCAACTGCTTCCATCCGTTTTCCGTAACCAGGTTCAATTGAGTAGCTCAAGGAGAAACCCAGATGAGTCCTGATGGTTGGGTGGGCTTTACTGATATATCAGTTGGCTCATTTCATCCTAAATTAAGTTACATGCCCTCAAAGATTTTGCCCTATTTTGTTAAGTTTTGCTCCCAAGCAAAACTATGGTTCATATGTTACTCTCAGATTATTTAAACCATATTAATATGCAGCGGAAATACACAAAGCTCTAAATTCCTATTATGCATTTATAATAAAGAGATTTGCTTTTGGTAAGTTGCAAGTCCTTGTACAAAAAGATCTTACAATGAATCTCACAATCACATTCCTTAAAAAAATTATGAGGTGCCATCTTCATCGGCAAATGGGGTTCATGGCAGAATACATAACATGTTTAGAACTATAGCACAATATTGAAACATAAAACAACATAATGCAACTGAGAGGAATAAAACCTGTTCAACAAGAGGAAAACGAAATAATTTAAAATGTGAACTAAAGCAAGACAAAAGTTCCTTAGTTAAAGAAGAGACAGCCTGATTTTATTTTTGGAAACATTAACTGGAATTCCAGTATCCTGCTGTTAACAAAATGCCACCATCCAAAATCAATATTAAAATAATAGGGAGGTCTCAGTCTTGCCCTTATTTTGTGTAAAAAATAATAATCTGACAACATGACTGTGAGCATGATATATTAGGTTACAGCTCAGTGCTCCAATGATTCTACTACATACAAAGCAACTGGAATAAAAGAGGGTTGCCTTCAAATCCTCCATTTACAGAGTAGTTAAAAGACAGTTCATTTTCTACACCAACAGGAATGTGCTGCATCTCTTAACCAACTTTCCTGCAAACAATATTTCTCTTTTTCTCTTTCTACTGCTTCCACCAAACTGTATTCCTTCAACACTTGTTACAACCAAGGACAACACTGATGTCAGGTCCATCGCAGCCATTCCAGAAATGTTTACTTATTCAATACAAGACTATGCAAATATTTTGAAACCTAACACAGCTTTTTAGCATGTGAATTTTGTATCAAAAGTGCCACAGTGTTTGTGTTGCTGAGATGTTGTTCCAGCCCATGTGTGCCGGACGCAGTGTTATGACAGCAATTGTTTTTATTACCAAGCATTCAGTTCGGCTAATATTGCCCCAAGCTTTCGATAAAACATCCACAAAATAACACAAAAAGCCACACGTGAAAATGGCTAGGAAGGTGAATGGTCAGCATAACCAAGGAAAAATATGTACCTCACTTGCAAAGAACAGGTTTGCAACTTTAGCACATACATATCTGAATCCCTTGTGGCCTTCCAGATGTATGATGCAAGAATGGGACTGCTGTTCTGGACATGCGTCACAAAGTGCTAGTCAAATTACAAGCCTGATTTGGCAGTAAGCACTGACTACCATGAACATCTGCTTATTATTTTAGGAACCCATGTCCAATTGTTTGACAGGAATTCCCTTTCCTCTCCTTCCCCTGCAACCCCCATGTCTGCTCTGAAGGGTGCTTGGTGGGTGGAAACAAGTAGATATCACCCCCCCCAAGCATAAATACTGAGTCTTGCCATGTTGCTAAATAATACTTGTAAGGGACGCGAGTGGTGCTGTGGCCTAAACCACTGAGCTTCTTGGGCTTGCCGATCGGAAGGTCGGCGGTTCGAATCCCCGCGACGGGGTGAGCTCCCGTTGCTCTGTCCCAGCTCCTACCAACCTAGCAGTTTGAAAGCACACCAGTGCAAGTAGATAAATAGGTACTGCTGTTGCAGGAAGGTAAACGGCATTTCCGTGCGCTCTGGTTTCTGTCACCGTGTCCCATCGTGCCAGAAGCGGTTTAGTCATGCTGACCACATGACCCAGAAAGCTGTCTGTGAATTTTAACAGAGCTCTGTGCCTTCATAATAACTGGCAAGATTACCAAACATGTTGTTGAGAACTAAGCATTTAATTTTTGGTG
Source organism: Podarcis pityusensis (assembly GCF_964106645.2). Taxonomy (NCBI): domain Eukaryota; kingdom Metazoa; phylum Chordata; class Lepidosauria; order Squamata; family Lacertidae; genus Podarcis; species Podarcis pityusensis. Next base: position 21,257,932 of record NC_138026.1, read on the forward strand.
TTCTAAATGGAGGCTCTCAAAACATTCTGTTGTTTATTTGCTTCTGTTTGAATAAATTTTACCTTGATATTCATATTTATTCCTAATGTTATTTCGTCTGTGATGTAGCCTTGTGAACCACCAGATTTGCCTATGTATTAAAAATGGTTCTTTCCCACAAGGTGGATTCAAGGTGGCTCACATAAGAACACGTAATAGTAAAACATAAGAAGAGAACAAATTCAAACAAGTGCCAGTCATTAACGTAGTACATATCATTAAAACAAGGCTAGTGGAACCTGCGGCAAGAACTCAGATCCTGAACAGTGTGTTCAAGACAAAACAAAGCAGAAAAATGAGACACCCAAGGTATCCAGTCGCAATGCAGTTGGCTTTAAAAAGTCAAATTAGCACCTTGATTTGAGTCCAGAAGCCAATTAGCATTCAATGCAGGACAAAAAAATGGTTTAGTATGTTCTCAAAGCCTAAACCCAGCCAAAACGCTAGCAGCAGTAATTCTGTAGCAATTAAAAGTTTCTGAATGCTTTATTGTGTTTAGACTAGGAAAGGAAGTCCGATAACCAGCCACTGTTGCTCCAATTTCTTTCCACTTGAAAATATATTCTAAGTGAAGAGCAATGAAGCTCTGTAGTACAAAGCTTGTACTGTTAGGCTGAATGTTACAACTGCAGAAAAATTAAAAAGATAAGAGAGCCTGGCCTCTTGCCTTGCCAACTAGATGGTGATTCTTGAAACCGATACATGGTTATCAGAACTTGCAGCTAAACCTTTATGTACCCAGCATACAAAGACGTCAAGTAGCAGGTTTGTTGCCTGGAAAGTTGAACCTTGTTTTCTGAACTACCAAAGTGCATGAGTTTGTTACAGGAAAGCCTGGTCCAGTTTATATTCATCTGAGTTTACTTTTCATTAAGTAAGTGACTAATTAAGCGCAGCAAATAATAATATTAATATATCACAGAATCGCAGAACTGGAAGGGATTATAACCATTTGCAACGCAGGAATCTCAACGAAAGCATCGAAAACTGTTAACAATATTCAGAAGCGTGGAAATATTCACTGTATTAAAGCTTCTAAAAAGGAGTATGGTCACCCAAAAATGCCTGGCAAATTGCATTTTAAAATGCTTACTCTAAGTTCTTTGGGTGTAATTCAATGTTGCGCTATGATAAATGTTTCATCTGTGTAAGAACTTCAGCTTGCGAGGTGGAAAAAGTCTCCTCATGAGCAAATTTCAGGGGGTGCAGCGGGGGAAGCCCTGTTCCACAAGGGGAAGTCCTTTCACAGGGCTTCTGCTAGAAGGTCCTGTTAGGTGAATCCTGTCCTTTGGATTAGTTGCCATTTTTAAAATACTGACTCAAATATATATGTGTGCACACGGACATGTGAGATATTCTTGGCAGAGCGCTCAGCCAATCAGTGTTATACTGTAACAGAGCAGCTATATGTATATGCCTGCGTTCTGAGAGAGTCTCTCTGTCTGTGGTGGTTATAGTGTGAGGGATTGGTTAATGGCAGTTTGCTGAGAGAGTGTACATGCTGTTAATACTCTGTATCTGTACAGTGGTACGTCAGGTTACATATGCTTCAGGTTACATACTCCGCTAACCAAGAAATAGTACCTCAGGTTAAGAACTTTGCTTCAGGATGAGAACAGAAATCATGCTCTGGTGCGGCAGCAGCAGGAGACCCCATTAGCTAAAGTGGTGCTTCAGGTTAAGAAAAGTTTCAGGTTAAGAACGGACCTCCGGAACGAATTAAGTACAGTGGTGCCCCGCAAGACGAATGCCTCGCAAGACGAAAAACTCGCTAGACGAAAGAGTTTTCCGTTTTTTGAGTCGTTCCGCAAGACGACTTTCCCTATGGACTTGCTTCGCAAGACGAAACGTCTTGCGAGTTCTTGCGAGTTTGTTTCCTTTTTTTAAAGCCGCTAAGCCGTTAATAGCCGCTAAGCCGCTAAGAGCCGCGCTTCGCAAGACGAAAAAACCGCAAGATGAAGAGACTTGCGGAACGGATTAATTTCGTCTTGCGAGGCACCACTGTACGTAACCAGAGGTACCACTGTATATAGTAATCTATGTGTTTATTACTATAAACACCAGTTGTAGCTTTCAAGGTGTTCTTTCCTTCATTGTCCAAAAGGACAGACAGCGTTCAGACTTCAATCGGCTTCCAATGACATTGCGTACTCTGCAAAGCTCATGCCAGAGGAATCGCGTGGGCACAATATTTATTGCAAGCAAGCACAGTTTGCTTGCAATGAATCTCTCAAAGGACATACCCCTTGTGAAGTTTCCTTGTTTGACTATACTTTAAACATTAGTGCTACCTGCAGTACCAATGAAAAGGAACAAACACTAAGACCACACACTTTTATGTGTATATTCAGCACCCACCTATGGTCAAGCCTCACTCTTTTTCAACTAATGTCCCTTTCTCCTTGGTTATCCTTAAACCGTAGGGCTGTGTCTACGCAACAGTGAATGTTATCTGTTCGAAGTTCCCTGCTTCCCAAAATTCTTTGAAGTTCACCTTACCTGCCTTATCAGCATATGATTGACTATCTGCAATGGTTTTTGGTAGTTCTGGGTTGTACCGTGTTCCCTCTGGAAAAATCACAAGATACATCTGTGGAATTAAAAAACATTTATATGCACAATTTTTTTAAAAAGGAAGCATCACAACATGATCTCTAGGCTACAGTATGACAGCAAAGTATGTGTGTACAGTATGTGTGTGCTCAATAGGGAGGGGACAAGAGGGTTGAATAAAACACAGAGGACATGTAAAGATACGCAATAACAGTCGTTTTCAGTTAAGATGAGCAATCTTGATATTCAAGCAATCCGAATTTTCAAGGAAAAATTAACAGAGGAACATAAGCAGAAGAAGCAACAAAAATTGTGTGTAAGAACATATCTAAATGGTTCAAGTCAGAGAAAGTAAACCAACACAGTTTAGTGAGCAAATCTCTCTCTCTTTATATCCTGTCCAGAGATCCCTAACCAGCTGCAACTGAATGTACTGCAACTTTAAATAATACAAAGGCCAAGAAATACAAGCTGCCTTCTCAACTAGAACAAATTAACCTAACAGCCCTGGCTAGCAAACCTTGTTTGGTGTGTGACAGCTATAGGTATTGGCAAGCAAAGAGAACATGCTATCCTTTGTATGACACTCAGCTGACAAGGAAGGAAGGAAGGAATGCTGCTGATTTCTTCCTGATTCCAACATGCAAAAACTGATGCTTTGGTGGGTATGATGAACACTCGGTTACAGGGTTCCAGATAAGCTGTAAGACTGAGCATCCACATGACACTCTATTGGGAGTTATGACAGCAATCACCTCCTTTTTTAGCCTATATGAAACTTCATATTAGCTGAGCAATAGCAGCATTATTTAATTTGCAAAAACAGCAACAACCACCAGTCCTAATTCAGAGAAAGTTGATACTGCAGAAATAGGTTTTATATTCTGACACCAAGAGTTTTCTGGGAGGGTACAGTGCTATCTACTAACCATGTGGAAGACATCCGTTCACAGAAAAAGGAAGTGTGTAAGCCAAACCTAAGACTCCTCCATGCTGGAAGCCATTTTGGCATGCACGTGGTGTATAAACCAACCAACCAACCAACAGACAAACAAACATCCTAATCCAGCCACTCATCTGTTCAGCAGGGGGAAGAAAGGTGACCCATGCATCTGGGGCAACATATGAGACAAGCATTCTTGTCACTTTCATTCTCGTGGCAGTTAGAACACGAACACACACACACACACACACACGGGAAATATATAATCTTACTGGAGTTCCAGCCTTTATCTGGGCTTGCAACTTGTTCCTCATTTTCCTTTCATTAAATTTGGCACTTCGTTTCACATAGACTCCTCCATGCTAGCAAAGAAAGAAGGAAAATATACTGATGACAATAGTTTATGAAACAAAGTACACAGATTTTCAATACTCTAAAAAACATGACATTAGAAATGCCAATTTCTTAAAATAGATAGAAATAAGGTCCCTCTAAAAAGACCCCTGTTATTACACTTAATGCAAAACTAACATTTGTGTCGATATGAACACAACAGCTTAAACTGGAACCAACAGGTAAAACTGTAGCAAGGATATTAAAGAGCTAAAATTCATTGGTGATACTCAGTCTCTCCTGAAGAAAACAGAGTGTTCCAGAGAGAGAAAGCAGAGAAATCAGGAAAGTAATAGAAGAGCTGGGACACTGACAGGGAGCTGAGGGATAAGCAGAGAGGCTGTGTCGCCATTTGCCAAGGTGAAGGCCCATGGATAATTTACATACAGAAAATCCCAGGTTCAATTCCTGGCAGGTTCAGTTTAAAGGATCCATTACCAGAGTGAAATCATGGAGGGCTGTTACCAGTCAAAATAGTTGATATTGGGCCAGATGGACAAATAAGTCTAGCATAAGTCAACTTGCTAAACTCCTCAGCTTTGCTTTGTCTAATGCTGCATCTGCACTTTAACAGTCATGGCTTGCCTCAAGGAATCCTGGGATGTGTAGTTTGTTAAGGGTGCTGAGAGTGGCTAGGAGACCCCGAGTCCCCTCACAGAACTGCAATTCTCAGAGGGGCTTAACAGCCAATCCCTCCTCCCAGGGAACTATGGGAAATGTGGTTCTGTGAGGGGGAATGGGGGTTTCCTAGGAACTCTCAGCACCCTCAACAAGCTGTGACTTTCGGGATAATGTACAGTGGTACCTCTACTTACGGATGCGAGCCATTCTGGGGTGCCGTTCGCACCCCAAAAAGTCTGTAAGTGGAGCGCCGCTTCTGCATGTGACGCGAAAGATCGCTCCTGCGCATGCATAAAGCGCACATATCGCTCTTGCGCATAGTGGCGAACCTGGAAGTAAACACTTCTGGGTTTGCCGCGTTTGTAATAAGAAAAAAATGCAACGTGAACCTAACGCAACTAGAGGTATGACTGTAATACTACTTTAAATGCAGAGTGCAGATGGAACGTAAATGGGAGCACACTTTCAAGTTATGCTTCATGAACTACACCTAGGTTATATTCTTCTAAAAGCACAGCTAATCAAACATTCCAAGAAAAAGTTATTTAAGTATGATATTTCCCCCTCCCCCAATGGAATACAAAGCAAATAATATCAGCTAGATCAGGGGTCGGCAAAGTTTTTGTGGCTTGGGCCAGTTCACGGTCCCGCAGACACCGCGGTGGGCCGGAGTGTGCGCACACATGTGCAAAAACTATTTCCGGCACTCCTTCTGGCACAGAGGAGGCGTACACAGCTTCCCATTGGCTGCAGGAGCTTCCTGAAGCCAATGGGAAGCTGGCCAGTGTTGTGGAAGGTGGTCCCTGCTCTGCTCCTCACCAGTTTAGCGTGGCACACGGGAGCCAACCAAGCAGGTGGCGGGGGTCCATGGGCCGGTTAAATGACCCCCATGGGCCACTTGTGGCCCATAGGTTGCCGACTCCTGAGCTAGATGTACGCATAGTCACACTACAAAATGCTGTTAAACCAAGCAACCCACCTTTGAACATGCCCACATTTATGTTTATAGACATGCTTTCAATGAAATAAAACCAAAAAAGGGGGCACTATATAAGCTAGAAATATTTTAAACCAGTGGGCAGTAAGCAACTAAATAAATGCAAGAGTGTGCAATAACTTATGAGTGTGCAATGGGACTCCATCTGCACTCCACCTCCCATCCCCAGCCTGGGCTATCCTCTCTCAAATCTGCTCTGGAAGATTAGGGGAGGGAGGAAATCCAGAACAGATTTAGGGGTGAGGCATTGCGGGGGGGGGGGGAGAAGAAGAAACTGTTTTATTTGTGCAAAGCACTATTTAGTACTACGTTGAATGCAACCCATTTTCAGAACTGCCGATATATTGGCTAATTCTTGAACTGGTTCCCCAAGTGCAAAATGGAAAGGAGAGAGAAGGAAAGGGAAAGGCCGATGGCTTCAATTAATACCAGATGCCTTGACTTAAAAGAAGCAGTTGTAATGAATTCATGAACACATCCATAACAGTTAATTAATAAAATGCCCTATTGTGCCAAGTTAACAAAAAAGAGTTACATTTCAAGTATGGCATTAAAGGATTCTATTCCCCAGCCTGCTGGTACAGTACTCTGGTGCAACAGAGAACAAAACTGTTCTATCTTCTGCATGATAGTCCTTCAGGTATTTGAAGACAGCCATCATGACTCGCTGTAGTCTTCTCTAGGTTGAATAAATTGCAATTCTTATCCCTCAACATCTTTGTCACCATCCTCTAGAGATGCTGCAATTTGTCAATGTCTTCCTTAAAATTACAGCACCCAGAACTGGGCATAGATGTGGCCTGATTAGTATGTAACAGCTTTTTCCAACTTTGGGTTGCCAAATATTGTTGGACTGCAACTCCAAACATCACTGGTTCTGCTAGCTAGGAATGATGGGAGTTGCAGTCCAACAATATTTGGGGACCCAAGCTTGAGAAAGGCTGATGTAGAGAATACAACAGGGATTGCCTCAGAATCAGGATTATAGCAGACCTCAGGTGTCACATACAAGTAATAAAATGATTATTACAATCAATTAAGATGAAAAGCTGCTAATGTTTAATCGCTTTATCGCTTTGTTCCCTAATTTCAAGCTTGGCCAACTGCTTCAAAGCATTCAGCAGCCCTTGTCTGCAAAACAAAGACAGCTGGCTCAGCATGCAATGCCTACTCAAGAGAAAAGCAACAGGCACACATACAATACTGGATTGTATCTGATTAAGTCAAACTCAGAGCAGACCCACTGAAATCAAAGGACTTAAGTTTATCACGTCCATGGATTTACTCTATGACTTTGCCAAACACAACCCTAACTTTTAATATAGGAAACTTATTATAAATGGGCTTGACCAGCTATAGGGGTAAAGCATGTAATAACAAGAAGTAGAGGGTTGAAACAAAATAATTACAGGGAGCTATAACGTATCTCACAAAGGACAAATGTTAAAACCATCACCTCTGATGAAGTTACTACATGTTTTCAAGTTCTAAATTCCACTGAAATCCCCAGGCCTTCCTTCCAAGTAAAAATGTTTACAACTGAGAGATCAGTTTTCTATAGAGTCAGGTGGATCAGGTGATATTTTTCTGCCACATTCTAAGCTATTACTTTTTATCTACATACATGTTCACTTCACGGCACAGTGTTGTGTATGTAGGACTTTTCTGGGAATCAACATTAAACTGAGAATCAATAGAGTGTTGGAATACATTTCCAAGAAGCTGATAAATACCATATTAGCTTTTTCATATTTATTCTCTAATGCTTTAAGAGTGTGTTTTGTGTTTGGGCAGGAAGCATACAGACGTGTTTACTAGCATGTTTTCCTTAGTGTTCTGCTTTCTACATACTCAGATCCTACACATATATATTCCACAACAGGATGTTTATCTGAGGTAGGAAATATGCATTCCATCACAATTCTGTAATTAATTGTCACTGGAAAGTTTTAGTGGAGCGCGAGTGACATCACCAACACAGTATCAACAGGAAGAGGAGGAAGTGGTTTTTTGTTTTGTTTTTGTACCATTTGGCATGTCAGGGAGAATTTTTTTTTTAAAAAAGAATACCTGCCAACTGACTCCACATACTTTGCATATCCTTATCAATAGAATTTCCCCTTAAATACCTTTAAGTGCCATAATTTGCAGACTGTGATTTGCGACACTGAATGTTGGCCAAGGTGTCCACTGAATTCTCCTATTTGCAGCATGAAAAGCATCCACAACCCATGATCTAAAGCAGCCTTTCTCAGCCTGTGGGTCCCCAGATGATGTTGAACTACAACTCCCATCACCCCTAGCTAGCAAGGCCAGAGCTCAGGGATGATGGGAGTTGTAGTCCAACAAAATCTGGGGACCCTCAGGTTGAGAACAGCTGATCTAAAGGAAAACCCAGCTTTTTATCACCTCATCATCCATGGGAATAAGACTGCTCGGCAGACTAGTATTTTTTGGAAGTTAACTGGGAAAATGGCGGATGAATGATCTTGAACAACTATGGGGAGTAAACAAAATACCTATCCTATAATGACAGCAAGTAGAATCATTTACTGTGATTGCAGAAGACAGGAGAAGAACCACCTGGCCTTAGTCACTTGTCAGGAGGAAGTGGGTTGCTTCCAAGAGGAGAGGGAGCTCCAGGAATGGGCATTTTCAGTCTGGTGATAGCCACTGGCAAGAAAACCAACAGCTGCTGGTTGTTTCCTGTGGGAAACTGAATTCTGGACTAAACAGGCCTTCGGCCTGATCCAGGAGGGCTCTTCTTGCGTTGCTAATTTGCTGCCTCTTCCCTTCCAGAAAACAACAAGAGCATTATTCTGATGAAATAATCTGTTATCACACGGCTACAGAGCAAGGAGGAGGAGGACAATTTGGTCTCAGCCCGAGGATGAAAAATACATAGCCATGGGGTGTCCTGAAAACCACTTCCTGAGGTCACAACCACACCATACATTTAAAGCACATGAATTCCTCTAAAGCCGTGGTTCCCAACGTGGGGCACAGGCCCCACAGGGGGCAGTTTGATTTTCAAGGGGGGCAATTTGAGAATGATTTAGAGCAAGTTAATGGCCTTTTAGTTTCCTCCATGTAAACAGGAGTTCACTTTTTGAATAAGAAGAATTATATGTCACGGGGTGGGGGGGGAGATCAGGATTTCAGAGATGCTTAGGTGAGGGGCATGGACAAGAAAAGGTGGGGAACCATATCCTCGGAGCTGTAGTTTGTTAAGGATGCTGGGAATTTTAGGTCTGTGAGGACCTAAAACTACAGTTCTCAGAATTCTTTGGGGAAAACCTATGAACTATTAAAGCAGTTCGAGGATTTGTGGGACTATTTAATTTTTGGATTTTATTGCAAGATTTTAAAAAATCTGCAAATCGCTCAATATCTCTGGAGTGAAACAGATAAATTGGACATGGTTGCAGCACCTGTATTGAGAAACAAGGGAAAAGAAGCAATGTAAAAACAATGCTGTCCTTCCTTGTTCCCTGGACTTGACATCTTTCCGCAGGGCCTGCAAGACAGAGCTGTTCCGCCAAGCCTTTGGCCAGGGCACAGCCTGACTCCCTCCTTTGGCAATCTTCACAGAACTCTACCAATGGTTGCCATCAATTTGATTTGAAGTAATTTTTTAATGAAATGATTTTAAAATGTTTTATTGTTGTTAGCCGCCCTGAGCCCGGCTTCGGCTGGGGAGGGCGGGACATAAATAAAAATTTATTTATTATTATTTATGCCAAAGGAAAACAACTTCACTGGTTCAACTCAAGGCCCGATTTGTACACCAGCAAGTAATTGACTGCAGTTCATGCCATATTGTTTACCATTAGGTACCAAAGGTCCATTTTTCTCTCAGTGCACCTGCTAGATCAAATGCTGGCGCATACCAACTAACAACCATGTGGGAATGACTTAGAAAATCATTCTCTGCAGCGCTTGTCATACAGAGGAGTCAATTTTCTTATGCCCGTAAGAGGTTTTTTGTTTTGTTTTTAAACTTATTGCTATGGAGAAAAGTAGCCAATCTTATTTCTCAAGCTTTTCAATCCACACGGTGACACACTCAATGAGCAGTCACATATTGTTTATGAACACGCAGGGTGAGATTTTATCACAGAAGCAACAGCCATGAAGAGCAATTGAAAGCTTCCTCCAGGGGGAACCTATTTTCCATGCACCAAACTTGTAGGTCTGAGTCAAACATTGTGGTTCTTAAGAGAAGGCAACCAAAAAAAGGATTCCATGGGGGAACTGTAACATGTGTACGGTTACTTACCACCAGGGTGACCATATGAATAATCCCAGTTTACTGACCACATAGATCAGGCTAGATCTCTCCAGGGATCTACTCCCAACTTTTTGAGTGGCCTTCACACCGAAGCAGTAACATTTGAAGTGATTCTTATGGTGCCCATTTCATACATTGGATTTGGCAAAACACAACTCACCCTGATAATGAATATTTTCTATGGCAGCACACCCATGGAAGATCAGTCACTACCTGGTCTGAACTAGAGTTGCCATATTTCAAAGGGTTTTTTCCGATTGACTTGCCTAAGATCCAGGACAAAGTGCCGCCTTTCGGAAATCCCGCCTCCCAGACATCAAATCCGCATCTGAAATCCCGGTAATGTCCAGATGTATGGCAGCCCTAGTCTGAACGAATGACAAAGGGGAACCTACAAGAAACTAATGTATGAAAATTCTACCCCTCATCCCCGCCTGGCAGCAGAAAGCAACTCCAAAATATATAAGGGGTTCATTCATTTAAAGTGATTGTATTGAGTGGCGTTCGAAAAATGGAGGTATGTGCTATGCAGCTTGTGTTTTTGCATCTGCGAACCAACATCTTGTGACTTTCGTGACACAAGATGTGAATTATGGGACCATATGCAGAGAAGTGGAAAACTGTCATTATAGCTCTTATCTCTCTCTGCTAAAAATATATGTCACGAGTTTAGATATGGAACCACACTCACCTAGTGAGAAACACTACCCCTTGTCTCCCAAAGATCTTCTGAATTTCAACTATTGTGTCTAATGGAACACAGCTCACTAGATCACCCTGATAGCCTACTAGGATAAAATCCATATGAAGCTCAACTAGAGGAGCAAAAAAGCAAAAAGGAAAGAGAATAAGAAAATATAAGAACATATCTAAATCAAGTCATTGACATAAAAGGGCTACTTGTTGTTTTTTAATCAGAAACTTCACGGTGACAAAGACATAAAAGCCACAATTCAGCGAATTTTAGCATATGCAGACATCTATCAAATTATTCTTGCTTTCTTTGGAAACACAACCCAATTTTGCTAACATGTTATGAATATGTGCAACAGCAAGGATATTATCCCATAAATAAACACAGTCCATGCACTGAGTCAAACCCAGGACTAAAATGTGATTAAAGCCAGACTGAAATACGTAACTAATTTAACTAAAGGACAAATGTTTCAAATGCAATCCTATATATGGTTACTAAGAAGTCAACACCACTGAATTCAGTGGGACTCTATTCAGTACGCTCGAAATTGTCTTAGGGTTCATCCTGGACCCACTTACCTGAGAACTCCATGTCACTTACTTCTAATAAATAAATAAATGCCAGAATTGCACTGTTAATCGTGTAGGACACGGACACGTGGTTTTTGCATCTTAGCGGGCATTGTCCCAAGTTCAGTGAGTACTTTTAGTTTGCTAAACACCTGACTGGAGAGCCAAAAATACCCTCCTAACCCTACCAGATAAAATCTGCTAACTAGAAAGAGTTGAAGTTTCACTATTCTGTTTCAAATATGAAACAAAAACACATTATCAAGACAGAATCATTGCATGGACCTGACTTCAAGCATGCCTTACAGTACTTGGGACTACGTTTTACTGAAATAAATGGGATTTACTTTCAAGTAAATATGCTCAGGATTGAGACATGTCAAAATTTAGCAGAAAGTACTAGTTATTTCATGTGACGTGGAGAAAGGATTAGGATTTACCTGAGAAAAATACCACCCGTATAAAGGAAGCCACTTTAACCCGTCTTTCAAAACATATCGAACATGTCCCAGAGCATTTTGCCTGACGGCCAACATATCTGCTATAATCCAGTCAACTGCAAAACAAACAAACAAAACTCAAACATTTATGTCCCTAGGTTAATGTCAAAATCCTTCCCAACATTATTTAATGCTCGTCTAGTGCTTATGAACATGAAAGATGAACTGCGGTCAGTGGCAATGCAAGGTAAGTTCTTTCCACAATCATATTCCCCTATTACTCTTTAGTATTTTAGCACACATTTCTTCATTTTTTAAACAAAGCTTGTACTGTTTGCATAATACCACTACATAACTTTTAATCTCCTGCCAACACAGAATAGATGCGTATCTTGAAGGATCTGGTGAGAAACACTGACTCAACAGACAACGAACCAGAAACACACCTTCGTGTTAAGTAGTGTGCCCTTAAAACCAGAATCAGAAGAACTAGAATTAATGGGACTTCTTGAAATCACCCCCCAGGGTTCCAGTATTTACCACATTTTTCCGTGTATAATGCGCCCCCATGTATAAGACGACCCCTATTTTTGGGGACTCCAAATTTACAAAAGAGTTGAGAGTTGCTGAGCTTTTTTTTTTGGGGGGGGGACTGCTGAGAACCGCTCAAACATTAATTTATAATTTTAAAAATTGTCTTATACACGGAAAAGTGGCGTAATATAATTTGCCAATCAGCCAAGTTCAAAACAGATATTAGACACTTGGCAAAAAATGAGCAGCACACAATTAAAACTGAACACTGTACGCAGATTTCCAGTGGAAATCACTTTTGCTCATGAAAGGCAGACCCCCCCCCATTTTTCACCAATCCTACTGCATCCCTCTTGAGCGTTACAATACCTTCTTCCATTGGTTCCTCCCAAGCTTAGGGGTGGCATTTCAGTGGGCTGCCATGAGCAGGACTGGAAAAAACCAATGGGTGTCTTGCTTTGTGCAAGAGCCGCCACTGGATACAACTGTTTGTGTTGGTTCAAAAGCACTTCCAAATTCGAGGCACCTTGTTAGGAAGCATGTGGGGGCTGTTTTGCAAAGAAACAGCTTAAAAGACCCATTATCCTGCTCATCTATCAGGATCATACCGTGTATTTTTGTTTATTTAATCTTAACATGCAATCCCAAGTATCTATATCTAGAGAATTTCATTCTCAGTGGTTATATTAACACTTTTTGTTTTTGCTTTTAATAATTATTTAATTTAAAAACTCTTACAGGTAAGGAAATTGCATACAAACCTGTACACTGATGATTTGATATATATACCACATTCTCCTTATTTTTTGGCAGATCGCCATACAGAATTATCTAGGAAAGAAAAAAGGTACTTGATTTAACAGCCTGAAGAACACCAACAAAACCTAGGAGCAAGCTTTATTTTATTTAAACTCTTGAGAGAGAAGATTTAACAATTCCCACATTATGACAGGACTACCTTTTCCCTTTCTTTCACCTTGATGCCCCAACTTAATCTACCCATGACTTTATGTGGCACTTTACTGAAGTCAGAATGACCATGTATAATTTAAGCGTTCACCTGAGTCTATGAAACTGAAGGGATGTACAAGTAAATTGGCTTATAAAAGTGTACTCTTACATGCAATCATTCTTTTACAATGAGAGGAGAGAGAAAAAGTTTATCTTGCAAAATCATGACATGTTCATGTTAGTGCGGTTCAGGTAAAGTCTTAATACTGATTTGATTCATAGTATTTCTAGGCTGCTATTTATTCCAATGAATTTCAAAGCAGTTTACAAACAAAAAAAAATACAATTACAGCAAAAGTCATACGCAATACCCATTGAAGCAACAGTAAAAAGATGGCAGCAGACATTGTCTTAAGTGTTTCTATGTAACAATCAGTACCTGATCAGTTCAAGAACCAACATGTGAAAATAATGGAATTATTTCACGTGAGGGAATGTATTATGCTTTAAACAGAGACCCAGCTTCCATCTTTGAAATCCCTTTTAAAAGATGAAAACCCCTTTAGCACACTCTCCCGATCTTCCTGTAGAATTAGTAGCAAACATGTATGCATATTTATAAAGCAAACAGGATCCAAATATGTAAAATATATTTTTCTTAACACAACCTGATTGAGGTAAGGTACACAAGTGAGAGAGGGTTGGGTTTTTATTTTACTATCATCATAAAGATAGAAATGGCAGGGGAGGAAACAGGAAAACATTACCTCATGAATGAAGAGAAAGCAATGAAAGTACTTTAAGCACAAAACTGAAAAGTTTAACAGGATGCAGAAGTCTTTGACCTCTGGATGACTAGTTTAGTCAAGCATACTCAATGAAAGGACCATCTAACATCAGTTTGGTACCCTTAGTTTGAAACATCTGCTTGCTGGCAACAGTGCTGAAATGAACAGTTGATCTTGAAAAGATTTGCCTAAATACAATTGGCTGACTACAAGCTTCCTTGGAACTTGCTTCCAAACTGGCATGTCCAAAGATCAGGATACTACCAACCCATTTAGCATTCATCTAAAAAGATTTTTGTTTGCTTGTTTGTTTAAACATAGTATTATTTTATTTTTATGTATTCATTAAATTTATATACTGCCCTTCATCCGAAGATCACAGGGCGATTTACAAAAACACAAAAATATATAAAATAATAATTAAAAAACCCAGAAACAATATCCCTGGGTCCCAGCCCAATTTAAGAGGCCTTAGATTTAATTAGATGTTTAATTAGCCAAAGGCCTGAGGGAAGAGGAATGTTTTTCCCTGGCGTCTAAAGATATATAAAGATATATAAGCCAGGCGAGCTTCCACAAGCAGGGAGACACTGCAGAAAAGGCCCGTTCTCATGTTGTTACGCTTTGGGCCTCTCGTGGAGACACACAAATAAAGGGCCTCAGGTGATGATTGCAAGGTCCTTGTCAGTTTATATGGGGAGAGGCGATCCTTGAGGTTCGGCCCTCAGATGTTTCGGCAGCCAAAAAAAGTTATCACTTCCAGATCTCCAACGAAACTACATGCACTTGCCGTAAAGATACGCTGTCAAATCTCTCATTTTTAAAAGCAGCTATTAGTTTGGGGAGCCATTCTAGTTTATGATCGGGAAACTACACTGTAATACATAGCAACTGGTAGTTCTCATCAGTGGAAAGGATTTGCTGCTTCTGTTAGCACGCGTAGTTTGGTGAAGACATTTTAAGACATCAAGCAGGCACTTGGTGTAGCGACAGGCATAATGTAAAGCCAATGGACTTTTAAGAGTAATATAGCTTATATTATTTAATAAAATTGTCTTTGGAATGAATGTACTGACAGGTTGCAGGTATGGAATTGTATGATCAAATGTACCACCAGTGAGAAAACAACAACTCCCAATCCTGGCCCCAAATCATCATGTGAAACAGATAAGCTTGACTGAAATTAATCTCTTTGTCATTGTTAGTATGTTTGCTTTCAAGTGGGGAACAGACCATTGAATCGTGCAATTCCCCACTTACAATCCGAAGTGGTACGGCCTAGGAACAGCTTTACCACATGATGAACTGATGGTTTAGAATGAAACTAGAAGTCATCCTCTAGATATCAGGCTTAGGTAGCACAACTCGGGGAAGAAAACATGCAACACAAGTTGTTGAAAAATTCTGCAGATTGAACTCTTATTAGCATCTTTAAGAGTTTCAACAGTTTAAATACTAAATGAAATTGGAGGAAGAGACAGAAAAGTTTCAGTTGGGTGCACCAAAGCCATGTAGAAGTAACTCCTCCTTCTGATGTTGAATGTATGGGCTTGGATGGAATGTTAACTGGAAGTTCACGGCAACTTAAACCTATCCTTGTTTCACATTAGAAAGCAACAGGTAACAAGGGACAAGTCAAACCACAATGCCTTATTAGAGAAGTGGGACTGCCGATTTATGGATCTATTTAAGTCTACTGTTCACAGGGATGTGGGTGGCGCTGTGGTCTAAAGCAGAGCCTAGGACTTGCCAATCAGAAGGCTGGCGGCTCAAATCCCCGTGATGGGGTGAGCTCCTGTTGTTTGGTCCCAGCTGCTGCCCACCTAGCAGTTCGAAAGCAAGGTAAATGGCATTTCTGTGCACTGCTCTGGTTTGCCAGAAGCGGCTTAGTCATGCTGGCCACATGACCCGGAAGTTGTCTGTGGACAAACGCTGGCTCCCTTGGCCTACAGAGCGAGATGAGCGCCGCAACCCCAGAGTCATCCGCAACTGGACCTAACGGTCAGGGGTACCTTCACCTTTACCTTTTACTGTTCACAGAGAGCTCATACGTCTATGCCTTTCCTTAGATGGGTGGCAAAGACAGCTAGGAAGGACCATACTTGCATAATTTGCTCAAATACCAAGCCATTCAAAGGATTACAGGGACCCTGCAGTCCTCCAGACACTGTGGAACTCCAGTCCTCTCCGATCAGCATGGTCAGTGGTCAAGGATGATGGAAGCACATAGTTCAGCAACATCTGAGAAGCTACAGGTTCCCCACTCAGGGGCTACCTTTCAGTCCAGAAGGATAGCACTTTCTAGTGCTGTATTCACGTCACAGCCACTATTGAAGATCTGCCATTCAACATATATGCACGAACCACCGTTTCAAGCATGTTGTCTGAACCAGTGTAGCTGCAGTTGAGTGCGGCCAACCAGAGATGCACAAAACACCACCTTTTAAAAAGGCGTGGTACCTTGATGAGCAACATGCAATATCATACCTTTTCCTTTTATATTCCTCTATGTCAAATTCCAGAAGGGTAACCATATTATTCTGTTAAGACTTAACACCAGGCATGTACCTTAAAGGCTGGCAGGTTTACAATGGCCAGCTTTCATTGGCCAAGTTCACAAAGCCTTATGACACAATAAACCCTTTAAGTCTTTAAGGTGTACAGAATCCTCATTGCGTTATTCCCCTTTCACTCTCTAGTTGGGAGGAGGCCTGCACTTGTTTCCCGAGTGCCAGTTAGACAGTACGGTGGATGGTAAGGCAACTTACAAGGTCCCAGACAAGTCAAGATAGTCTCCTGCAGATGATAAACAACCGCCAAAGTTGGCAGGAGTAATCTTGGAAGGCTCGGACTCTGCTGGGGTGGAAGAGTCTGCTCCTCCCCTTTAACCCTAGAGAGGTGGAGGTCTTGCTGGAAAAAGGCAAAGGTTGCCAATACAGATACTGTTTGTTCACCTGCTCACCTACCAATGTGGGTAAACAGTGGCCTTTGCAAAAGAGCACCAGCAATCCTTATTCAACTGCCCTCTCTCTGTGCTGAGAATAGAGCCCAGCCCAGGCATGGAGGTGGAAAGGAAGAGCTGACTGTTGCTCCTTGCTACCTCTGCTCATTTCCCACCTGCTCGCTTGCCAGCCTCTCTAGGTTGTGCAACCTGGAACTGGGTTCAACAGGCAGAGATTCCTCCCTGCTCTACCACCCACAGAGAGTGGAGAGCAAGTTGAGGCAGGGCTGTTCCTGACAGCTACCTCTCTTCCTCGATCACTCACCCTCCGAGTGATGTACTAGCCAGAAAGGAATGGCAGAAGTGCACCGTCACAATGGGACAGCAGCAGGCTGGGTACATCAGACTGAACGTGCCACTCAAAGGGGCATGGCAGGTAAGCCACTGCCTCTGGTAGGTCACCTCTTTCTGGGAGCCACAGTTACAAGGAAGACTAGACCAACTGTGCCACCTTTGTTATTTATATGCTGCCCATCTGACTGGGTCATAGCTGTCAACTTTCAGATTTGAAAATAAAGGATCAGCAGCCTCGAAAATAAGGGATTAGCAGCCTCACCTGTGCTGGGGACAGTCTATGGGATATCTAACAATCCGGGATAGCAGCGGGAAACAGCACTGGAATAAGGGAATTTCCCACAAAAAAGGGGAAGGTTGACAGCTATGGACTGGGTTAGCCCAGCCACTCCAGGCAGCTCCCAACAAAAACACACCAAACATTAAAAGCTTCCCTATACGCCTTCAGATGCCCTCTGAAAGTCAGACAGTTGTTTATTTCCTTGACATCTGGTTGGAAGGCATTCCACAGGTCGAATGTGACCCCAATCAGGGTCCCTTTCCCCCCACCCTCCCGAAGGAAACTCTGCTGTCTCCCCAGTGCAAATTCGGCTTGCTGTGCGCAACCTTAACTGTGCTGTACTCAACCTAGGTGTTACCAGCATCGAGGAAGTAGGCAGAGCCCCAGCGCTGCCTGGGAAGGCTCGCTCCCACCTGCAAGGCCACCCAGAGCCTGGGAAGGTGAGCAAACCGAGGGGGCAACCCCCTCTCTGCTGGGAAGGGAGGGAGAGAGAGAGCGCAGCGAGGAAGGCGCAGCCCCTGCCTCCGCTCGCTCACCTGCGCGCAGCCTCGCCCACCTGTAGCCAAGTTGCCCGAGTCCCTCTCCGCCTTGGCATCCAGAGACGCGAGGTGGTGGAGAGAAAGGTGACAAGGGGGTGGGTTCCTATCTCCCCCAGCCCCCCCTAAGGAGGCGTGGCGCCTCGGCCAGCCCCCCCCCGCCCCCGGCAGCAGCCGCCCTCACCTGCACGCCGGTGTAGTTCTCGAAGAAGAAGAGCACCATGCTCTGGTAGAGGGTGTACAGCCGGTCATCCACCTCGTGGTAGACGCGCGCGGGGAGCAGCGTGGAGAGCAGGCGCCAGGCGCCCCAGGCCAGCACGTAGGTGGGCGCGGTGCCCATCATCAGGGCGGTGGGCAGCACGTAGCGCATGGAGTAGGTGTGCAGCACCAGCGACAGCAGCATCTTTTCGGCCAGAGTTGGGCTGACTTTAAAAAAGGGAGGGAGAAAGAAAGAAAGAAGAAGAAATGAAGATCCGGCTCCTGGGCTTCGCGACGTCGCTAGCACATGAAGGAGGAGGAGGAGGCGCCTCTTCTCACGCCTCGCAGCCTGCAGGCGCCGCCGCCGAGGAGGAAGAGGAGGGCTCCGCAGCTCGGCCGCATGGCCCGCGGGTGGCCCAGGCAGGAAGCAGCGTGGGAGGGCGCAGCGGAGAAGCAAGGAGCAGCCGGCACCGGCAGCTCCTCCTCCGGCTCGGGAAGCGCACGCGACGCCCTCACCTGCCCGCCACCCCCGTGCCTCTTGGCCGCGCACCGAGGAGGAGGAGGAGAAGGGCGCCGGCGACAAGGCAGCTCCGCCTCCGCTTCGCCGGAGACTTCCGGGGGTTGGCCAAGGCTTGCTCCGCCCGCCTGCCCGGAGGAGGCGAGCCTGCCCCGCCTCGCTCTCGCTTCTCGCCTCTCGTGCCCGGGAGGGAAAAGGCGCGCGTAAAGGCGCCCTTAGGGCTTAGCTCATTATCTTTTTTAATTGCTCCTCCTGTCAATGTTTTGCAGATTCCAAACGCCGCATTAATTCGTTAGTCTTTTTTTGCTGTTAAGCGCGCCGGAATTACTTACAAGCTAAACAAGCTATAGTTTAGGGCCCCACTCTCTTGGGGGCCCCAAACTTTTTAAAAGAAAAAACAAAACTGGATGTACCAATTTCCAAAATATAAGATAGAAAACAAATAAAGTAAAACCTACATACAGCAACAGTGTTTTGTGTTGTGTAGGCTCCTAGGATGTAAGCAATGGGCTCCACCTGCTCCCTAAAATATCACTGGTTTGCTCATTTCTATATATAGGGTGGCACTGTTTGAAAACACGTCAAAGTGCAAGTAGATAAATAGGTACTGCTCCGGCAGGAAGGTAAACGGTGTTTCCGTGCGCTGCTCTGGTTCACCAGAAGCAGCTTAGTCATGCTGGCCACATGACCCGGAAGCTGTACGCCGGCTCCCTCGACCAATAAAGCGAGATGAGCGCCGCAACCCCAGTCGGCCACGACTGGACCTAATGGTCAGGGGTCCCTTTACCTTTACCTTTATATATAGGGTGCCTACATTCTGCATGGACTGGTTGCATGGCAACATGTGCAAATGGCTTTAGATACTTATTAGGTTCATAAATTACCATATAGCATATATTCAACACAAAAACAGCGACGATTTGTTGTTGACAAAGGACACCTGGACATATAAAGGGCCCCATTACCTTCTGTAGCTTAGGCCTCATCAAACCTAAATCCAGCCCTTTGTTTAGATTATTATTATTATTATTTTATTTTGTTAGTTGCTGCTTCGTTAACAGTGCGTTTATACACCACATTTCAATAAAATAATGGAAATGGTTTATGGAATATTGACAGATGAATTGTAAACATAAAAGAACATTGGCAGGATTATTGTAATAACCTACATTTTTATGAGGGTATATATTTAAAGTAGATTAATAAATGAGCAAATTAAGTTAATTTGGATATGCGGAAGAGATTAAAAAATAAATTTAAGGAACCGCAGAAAGAGAGGGAAGGAAGTCAAGTTTTATTAAGATAAAATCAACAGTGTCGTTAATCTTGAGTGATGTAAAAGTGGAGAACTGAATAAAATGGTTATAGTAAAATATTGCAGGAACAAAAGACAAACAGAATGAACCGTGGAAGGAGAAGGAGGGAGGTTGTTGGATATTTAACAGTATGTAAAATGTTTATTTTGAGATGTATAATTGAAAATTTAATAAACATTATATATATATATAGAGAGAGAGAGAGAGAGAGAGAGAGGAACAGCTATAAGCTGCACTGAGTCCACAGGATAGATCAGGATATAAATTCAAGAAATGATAAGGGACTTTATTATGTGCTTACTATCCATGGACTGTAAGTTGGTATTGCAAACACTAATGGTGCTGTAAAGCTCACATAGATGTCTCATTTGGCCGGGCACTTGCAAAAACCATTTGCTGTGGACAGAATGTTGGTTTTTCTACAGAGGAGACCTGTGTTTTTAAGTTTGCACTTGGCCATAAAGCTTAATGGGTAATGTTGGGGAGGGATAATAGTAAAGCACATACTTTGGATGCAAAAGGTCCCATGTTCGGATCCTGTCACCTCAAGTTAAAAGGACCGGATAGCAAGTGGTGTGAAGGATCTACACATCAACAAGGCTATGAGGCTAAATTGGGGAAACGCTCAAATACACTGTCCTGCAGTCCTTTGTGGAAGCGCTGCATAAGATAAATGAATCAGTCATGCAAGAGAAAAATTCAGGAAATGTCCTGACAAGGACACTGTTACAGACAGTTGCTTGGATTGTGGTAGTTGTGATAGTCTCAGTTGTGTAGACCAGGGATGGGGTTGGCATTCAAAATCTCACTGGCCAATGCTGAGGATGATGGGAGATGTAGCCCATCAGTATTTGGGACACTACGGGTCACTCATCCCTCGTGTAGACTGAAGCTTCTAGAAGCAATTGTACCACGGTGCCACTTTTTGCCTTGCTATTATAGACCAGCGCGGCATTTCTCTCTCATAATTTCCTTACCTTTTATTTTCCCTCATAAGAGCTCAAGATAAATTAGAATACCAACTGTAAGTATCCCCCCCCCCCAAGTCATGCAAGGTAGGAGAGAGATTTGCACATGGTGATCCAAGGTATCTATACTGGAGATCCATAACTTGGCAGGAGTTTGAACTTAGGTTTCATTTTCTGGCAGGTTTAAAAAGGTAAAGGGACCCCTGATCATTAGGTCCAGTCGTGACCGACTCTGGGGTTGCGGCGCTCATCTCGCTTTATTGGCCGAGGGAGCCAGCGTACAGCTTCCAGGTCATGTGGCCAGCATGACTAAGCTGCTTCTGGCGAACCAGAGCAGCGCACAGAAACGCCGTTTACCTTCCCGCCGGAGTGGTACCTATTTATCTACTTGCACTTAGTGCTTTCAAACTGCTAGGTTGGCAGGAGCAGGGACCGAGCCATAGGAGTTCATCCCGTCGCGGGGATTCGAACTGCCGACCGTCTGATCAGCAAGTCCTAGGCTCTGTGGTTTAACCCACAGCGTTTACGGTGCCATTAACAAGCTGAGAGACAGGCAGAAACTCAACAGATAAAGCATTCTGCTTTGCCTCCTTTCCACTCCAGCAACTGTATTCTGGCATATAGGGTTTAAAAAAAAAAATAAAATTATCCAACATTCATTGCTGAACCAAGCATGGGAAGCTGCTCTGGGAATGCACTCTGTTTATGGTGTAATGTTTAGAAGCACATACTGTACTTTAGGCTACTGTATAGAGATGGTAACAAAAAGGAACAATTCTACTATGCCCCAGCACTTTTTGTCCTTCTTTGTCTCAAAAGAGCAAGCCTGTATTCCAAATGCTATGCTCCTATAAAAGGGACTGACTCAAGGTTCAGCACATGTGGCTGTTTTCTTATCTCTTGCCAGGGACACAGGTGCATTGGGAAGTTTTTAAACATTTGACGTTTTATTATGTTTTTGTATTCTTCTGAAAGCCACCCAGAGTGGCTGGGGAAACCCAGCCAGATGGGCGGGGTATAAATAATAAAATTATTGTTGTTGTTACTGTTATTATATTGTTCCAAGTTGTGGGGAAATCTAAAATACCAGACTACCATGAAGACCAGAAAATGTGATTTCAGGTGTGGAATTAGGAGGAAAATTGGAAGCATCTGTTCATGTTTGAAATGGGTACCAGGAGCTCCATCATTTCCTGCAAGAACCTGTGGGCTCATTCCCCTCCCATGGTTTCCAGCAACTGGTACAGTGGTACCTCAGGTTACATACGCTTCAGGTTACACACTCCGCTAACCCAGAAATAGTACCTCAGGTTAAGAACTTTGCTTCAGGATGAGAACAGAAATCGTGCTCCGGCGGTGCGGCAGCAGCGGGAGGCCCCATTAGCTAAAGTGGTGCTTCCAGTTAAGAACAGTTTCAGGTTAAGTACGGACCTCTGGAACGAATTAAGTACTTAACCTGAGGTAATAATAATAATAATAATAATAATAATAATAATAATTTTTATTTATATCCCGCCCTCCCCAGCCGAAGCCAGGCTCAGGGCGGTTAACAACAATAAAACAGTACAACATTCTAAAATCATTTCATTATAAAAGTAATTCCTGAGGTACCACTGTATTCGGAAGCATTTCTGTTTCCATCTGTGCAGGCAGAGCAGAGACACCAGGGCTAGCAGCCATTGATACCCCTCTCCATGAAATCGTCTAGTCCTCTTTTAAAGCCATCCAAATTGTTGGCCATCCCTGCCTTGTGGGGGAGTGAGTTTCATAGTTCGACTATATGTTGCATGAAGTAGTACCTGTTGCTACTTCTTGATACCGTCTTTTTTGGCTACGGCAAAAAGGAATGGAATGCCATTCCCAATAAGCCTGTCTTCCTTTTGGCCCAGATTCAGGCATGGGAACATATGGAGAGAGACCACTGGTCCACCTAGCTCAGTGTTGTCCATTGACTGACAATGGCTGTCCAGGGTTTCAGACAAGGTCCCTCCCAGTCCTTTCTGGTGATGCCAGATGCTCTGCCACTGAGTTACATCTTTTTGTAAAACAGCAGTCTTGTTTTTAGCCTGCTGTTTTATTCTACTTCATGTGGGATGTGATACATAGATAGCAGTCAAGTACAGCATTCCTTGTTTTCCTAGAGTGAACTTGCAGGGAATGTTTGGTCCAGTCAGTAGAAAACTTTCCTCCTGACTGGGATATACTTCCTTTTGCATGTGACTAGAGGTGGGTGTGACTTTACCTGCCCAGGTAACACAAAAGGACAGGCACGCTGTACACACCGTCTATTTCATTTTGTCCATTGTAGGAGCAACAGCTTTTTAGCTAGAGGTGCTGTGTTGGCTTTCAGCCAACAGAGGACAAAGGGACTATTCCCATATGGGATAGATTCCACATGTATATACTCCATAACGAAGTGCCTTCAGAGATCCATCTGTGAACTGAATGTGTGAGTAAACTTCTTTTATATACAGTGGTACCTCAGGTTACATATACTTCAGGTTACATACGCTTCAGGTTACAGACTCCGCTAACCCAGAAATAGTGCTTCAGGTTAAGAACTTTGCTTCAGGATGAGAACAGAAATCGTGCTCCGGCGGCGCAGCAGCAGCAGGAGGCCCCATTAGCTAAAGAGGTGCTTCAGGTTAAGAACAGTTTCAGGTTAAGAACGGACCTCCGGAATGAATTAAGTACTTAACCCGAGGTACCACTGTATACTTTACACAAGATTGTGTTGTGTCTATTCTTTTCGGAGGGATGAAAGGGGAAATGACCAGGAATCTAATATTGACAAGCTTAAACAAGCTTGCAACAAGCTAACCGCTGTGCGTTTAAAAGGGGAATGTAAAACTAAGTTATATAACTTGCTAACACAAGTTAGGGAGGATATTATTAAACAATATATGCTCTCCTGCCTCCCTGAACATTCCCACACTTCTGCTGACATTTTTTTGTAGTTTTGTTTTATGGATTGTTGTACCCACCTAAGAGTATTATTTTTTTTACTGAAGTTGGGACTGCCATAGATATTATTTCATGCCGCCTCTTAACATTTCTGGTGTCATTACTTCACTCACGTGGCTACCAGTCATCAGCATGTAGTGTAAAGCTTGGAAATTAAAATAAAATCAGTAACAAACCAGCCTACTGAATTCTACCCAAAAGGGGAGCTCAGACAAAAAAAATGTTGGAGAAGTGCCATCTGAGGAGCTCTATGAAAGAGGATCACCTCTGAAGAACAAATATTTGCATACCAAAAAAAGAAAAAAAGAAAAAAGAAAAACAGTTTTGTGGATCATGGAAAACATTTTTGGGGTGACTCCACTTTATCTGTTGAATAGCAGTAATGAGAAGTTTACACTTCTCTGGCTTGCCCAAAGAAAATACAGCATCATTGTAGAAAAGATACAGCAACAAATATGCTTTTTTACCTGTATATTCTGAGGAATTTTCCATGGATGGTGATTTAGGGAATGCTGTTTGCTGGGATAGAACCCCGTACGTTTGCTGGATGATTCCCATCAATATTCAACTATCAATATTTAAACAATCTTCAGGAAAAGTTGCAGGGGGGATGAGAGCATAAAATTGCAATTTATTCTGGTGTCATAAAGGAAATAGGTGAAGTTCAATTTATGGCTCAAAGGCCTTGTCTAAAGTGTTTTAAGAATCTCTTTCAACCTCTACCCATTCACGTTCAGATGAAAACAGCAGAAAACAGAAAAATACTTTAAAATATCACTGCGGTATAATCTAATAAGAAATAGATTCATCATATGCTGATGACTAGTCAACCAACAAATGTAATTTCTTTTAAGCAAACAGTAACAGTATTAATTTAGGCTATTATATATTTGCACATCTGTCAACTTTATTTACATTTACTTTCCAGCTGGAGAGTCACAGTTTCTGAAAACCTTTATATGAACTAGCTGAACATTTAATATTTATTGAATCTTTGCCACTATAAATTTCTTTTCTCCCACTCCAATAATATTTTGGAACTGAAATCACTAATTCTTTCACAAAGTGTAAAATACAGTTTGTACTGATTGCTTACTTGCTACCCCAGGGACATCGTGCATCAAGCATTCGGCTAGCTTCATAATTTTACTACTTCTGCAAAACATGCAGTGTATTTTCTGACACTCGTTCAGAAAACATTTCCCCTGCAACCACACTTTACTCAAGACCATCATCCCAATTTTCAGAGACATTTGTTTAATCTCTGATATCTTTTTTTTAATTATAACTTTTTTATTCAAAATTAAAACAAAACATATTATCCAGAAACATATCATCCTTATTCCCCCCCCATTTTTCCTCCCTCCCCCACAGAACCCACCCACCCCCTGACTTCCCTCAGTTCCAGTCTTTGATTTCTCTAAAAATGTTGCTTTCTGCATGTTACACAGTTGTATAGATCCTCAAACTATTTAGCTGATTATTATCAATAAAAAGTTTGTGAATGTTTATTCAAAACCAGCCAAGGAGTCCAGTTCGCTTTGTTGCGTCTTCAAATACTTTGTAAAGGGTTCCCATTCATCTTTAAAGTCACAGTTATCCTTGTCCCGTAGCTTGTATGTCAGTTTTGCCAGTTCTGCATAGTCCATCAATTTTTCTTGCCATGATTCTTTAGTTGGGGTTTCTTCAGCCTTCCATCCTTGTGCTATTAAAACTCTCGCGGCCGTTGTCACATACATGAAGATGTTTTTTCAGCTTTTTTGGCAGATCATCTCCGATATCTTAATGGTTTCCCCACTGAGTTAAGAGTCTACTGTCCAATAGCTCATAACCAAGTGTGTGCTCTGCCCGTTAATAAAAACATAGAAACAGTGGTTGGATAAATACAACAGTGGTTGGATAAATACACCAAACCAGGGGGAGTTATCAGATTTTAAGAGGAAAGGGAACCCTCAAACATTTTAGACAGACTTTAGGCATAGTTTTACACCATTTGTAAGCTGTTTACTGATTTTTGTTTTATGTTGTAAGTTGATTTTTTTTCTTTTAAAATACAGCAGGATATAAGTACTGTATTTTTCGCTCCATAGGGCGCACCGGACCATAGGGCGCACCTAGTTTTTAGGGGGGGATATAAAGAAATTTTTATTTATTTATTTAGCTGGCCAAAGCCCGGGGTGCGCAGCGCTGCGCTCCCCGGGCTTCAGGCTGCTATCAGCAAGCCTTCGGAGCCCGGCGGGAACTCCTGCCACGATCCGAAGGCTTGCGGATAGCTTCCTGAAGCCTGGAGAGCGAGAGGAGTTGGTGCGCACCAACCCCTCTCGCTCTCCAGGCTTCAGCGAAAGCCTGCATTCGCTCCATAGGACGCACACACATTTCCCCTTCATTTTTGGAGGGGAAAAAGTGCGTCCTATAGAATGAAAAATATGGTACATTAAAAAGCAACAATGAAGTCTACATGGATTATTCAGATGTGAGCATCTCACACCTGCACTGCACACATTCACAAATTGTGCCAGACCTACTGATGCTTTGTTTTGACCTCCCAAAGTCATGATGTCAGATTCAGCCTGAGCTGGATCTGCCTGTCATTCTCCTCTAATAAAGAGCATGCTCACAGCAATGGGCGCATGGGGCAGAGCCCGTAGGGTCCCAGGCCAGCTACTATTAGTGCCAAAAACAGCTGCTTTGGAATGGCTAGCTTTTAAAGCATGCCATACTGCCCAGCTATTTGTGATCCTTAGACAGGGTAGCTGTGCTCTTTTCAGTTTATCACGGTTTAAAAATTACCGAGTTAGGGTAACCTGCCTTGAGTCATCATGAAACTACAGCCTTGCCCATCAATGCCAACTTGGTTTTATTTTATTTTTAGGACACATATTTGCTATTTGGATATGTTTTCTCAGGGCTGAATTAAGGTTATTTAGGCAAGCAATGTGAGCCAAGATGTGGGTGGGAAGTTGAAAAACTATGATTTCTGACGTTACTGCATGTAATACTTTACATTGTTGTAAGGTCTTAAAAGAGACTGGTAAATGTCACATTAGAATAAGTATGCTGCTCAACACTGAAATACACAGAGCCAAATTAGAGCAACTTCTATATGTTCCTTTTTTTAAAAAAAATGATTGAATAAAATGTAATACAGTCTCCGCAAAAAAACCAAGATTATGTAAAATGATGCGAAACACTCAATGCTATGTTTATTATTTTTGTGTGTGGAGACTATTTGTTCCTGCTAATATGTTTCTATACTAATTGGACATCTTCTAGGCTTAATTGGGCACCCTCTAGGAAAAAAAGACCACTAACAAATTTCAAAAATAATATAATATTTAAATGTGTGCAATAATAGGTCTGCATGATATTGAGATATGACACCAGTTCATAATTTCCTCTAACATTAAAAGCATCTAGGCTTAGTGTTACCTAGAGTACAGGGTTTAGAGAATTTTAAAATATTAATCAGTATGGAAATGTTTTTAAATAAATAAATCCTTAAAACAGACCCACTGAAATCAACTGAACTTATGTTACTTGCAACTAAGTGTGATTAAGTCTGGATCCAGCTTGTTATTAATATGTAAGTTGCAACTTCTTTTGCTTTTACAATAAGCCACATTTTAAGTTTTAATGAGACTTCTCTTTCTCCATCTTTCAGGTCCATTCCCACATCTGGCTGTTTGCCAGCTTCTTTTTGCTATTTGTAGTTTCCCATTTTGATCCAAATAATTATATATGTCTGAATAATCCTTTTGCTATTATAGGACAACTGCCAAATCATGCCATTTCTTCAGCAAAGCCAGCATTAAGGGTTTAATATGTTGCTTTTAATAGCATGTTTGCTCATCCTTGAATTTGAAAGCTTCAGCAAACAGTTAGATTGATCTTAAGCTTGATCGGCAATTCAGCTCTCATGCAGCCGCAAGCCACCTTTTACCAGAATATTGGTACCGGTACTTCATTCCAATGTACCAATGGACAATAAACCATTTGTCCAAGATTAGATAAATGGTTTAATATATATTTGCTTCATACTTTGGTCAAAATGCAGTGCTAAAAATGGACGAAGTGGTAATAAGTTATATTTAAATTAGCACCAGTTCTCAGGAGGCTTTAAAATTATTACACCGTATTTTTCGCCCTATAGGACGCACTTTTCCCCCTCCAAAAATGGAGGGGAAATGTGTGTGTGTCCTATGGGGCGAATGCAGGCTTCAGGAAGCTATCCGCAAGCCTGGGGAGTTCCCGCAGGGCTCCCTAGGCTGCGGATAGCAGCCTGTTCTGGGGGTTGGGGTCGGGGGAAGCTCGGGCTTCCCCCGCCCCAGCCCCGCACCTGGGGGGGAAAAAATATATATATTTTTCTTTATTCCCCCCCCCAAAAAAAGCCTAGGTGCGCCCTATGGGCCGGTGCGCCCTATGGGGCGAAAAATACGGTAATTTTGCCTCCTTGGTTTCCCCTTCTAAAAATGGTCCATTTTAGAACCAGTTACCTGTCAAATCCCTGGCCAGCTTCACTTTGATTCGCTTTTACTGAGCTGCGTTTTCAAGCTATGCCCTCTGTTGTCCTAGATCGATGATATAACAGGGGGTTACTGTATGAAGACTATGACAGGGAACAATATCATTACTAATCTTTCTTGGCCATATGAATCTTGGAGAAGTCTAGTTAGGAGGGTTGCTGATAATTTTGTATCAGATCCTTAGCCCTCCAACATCTCAACTTTGACAAAGAAAAATGCTGTATTTCCAAATTTGGACTTTGTGTACATTACAGAACCAGAATTGGACAGAGTATGGTTCAGGTTGTATTTAGCTAACAGCCAGTGTGGTGTAGTGTTTAGAGTATTTTACTAGGCCCTGGGAGACATGGGTGTTATGTACTGAAGTTCTCACCCTGGGCCAGCAGGGCGATACTGTAGGTAGTTTTCACTCAGGTCCACATATGCAAATAAGGGATTGAAAGTGACATTCAGTGATTGGATAGTTACAGAAAATGGTTACTGTTGCGTTCTAGTGGAGCTCTATATAAGCAGGCTGGCTGAATCCTTCAGTTCAGTTCTGTTCTGGCCTGTGAATAAACAAGAGCTGTTTGAAGAATCGCTGTGTCGTCTGATATGTTCACCCACAACTTAACAATGAGTTTGAATCCCCTCTTGGCCATGAAGCTCACTGATTGAATTAGGCCCAATCACTGCCTCTCGGGTTAACCTGCCTCACAGGATCGTTCTGGGGATTAAATAAAAGAGGGAAACCATGGACACGACCTTGATATCTTTGGAGACAAGGTGGGATAGGAACTGAACTGAACCTTGCCTTCTTCACCTCCCAGATTATTTCACAGATGCAAGGCACAGAACATCTCCAGCAGCTATATTATGTGTGACGACAAAGAATGGCATTTGCAGATGCTTCTTCATTAAACCATTCAGAGTAATTTTCCAAGCCACTGACATAGAACAAGTTGCAGTGACTGTGATGGAGTCCTGGCTGAGTCGGCCTAAACAAAGACTGAACCAAAAGTAATTTTATTTACAAAGCATGGGGTGGGGTGGGGAAGCAAACAAGTGCATACAGGTGAACAAGGAATGAAAACCAGGAGATACAAGTCTTTTTACATTTCTCTTGATGCATAGGGCTGCACCAAAAGGGGAGCATGAGAAGCATGACATACCCACAGTTGAAAAAGCTGGACTGCTTTTGACATGGACCTTAAGGCAAAGAAGCCTCTGAGGAATGTTCAGTTGGTATCACTGCTTTTTCTTTTCAATGAAAAGGTTGTTGTAAACAAAATCTGCCCTTCTTCCCTTATAGGGTATCCAAGAGCCCATATAGAGTCCTTAAGTGGGTTCCCTATCGGTAGGAGAAAATAACAGAGGCCAACCAGAGAATATTGAGAAGCAAAGCAGCTAGTAAGCCTGATCTTTATTAAAGCTGTTGCAACAGGGTGCTCCCCTCACACGCAGGAGGACGGAGGACCCAGAACAAAGGCGTGCCTGCCCATTTTAAATTCCCTGCCCTGGAGCTCAAAACCACCCCTCCATACATCATACATATACCAGAAGGGGTGACCACCCCCCACAAACATCATACCTACATCACAGAAAAGGTGGTCTACAACAGAAATTTGAATGTTGTTGTTTTTCCTGTCTGCCAGGTTATCTGATAATGCCTTATCTGATTGCCTTTCCTGGTAGTCTGCCCATTCCTTTGAGATGGTGATTACCCAATTCCTGAGACAATGGGAAGGTTCCCTCACCCCCTCCCTCCTTGCAGAGAAAACATTTGGTCAGTTGGGGAGTCAAAATGGTTGCAGGATGGTCTTCCGTGCTGCTCCAGACATGTGGTCCACATATCTATGTACGTGCTTGGTTGGTACATTTATGAACATATATAAGACCTTAATTTTTTTATTACAAGGTCCATCAGTATTGGCGGTGTGTGTGGAAATCTGGAGTTCTTGTCACACTCTGGTCTATTCCCAGTTCCCCATCCTTCAATCCCACACTACCCCTTTTATGAGATGAAAATGGGAATCTGTGGGCTATTTCAGTCTTGTGTGTCTATTTCCTGCTTGTCTCCACTGCTCGCTTTCTGCCACCTCTAGCACCTCTGTAGCTGCTCTTGCTCTTGCAGCGACATTCATTTAAGCACTGTCAGGGATGGCTTATCAGAGGAAGTTGGACTTACGCCACGTCCGATTATTTGTTTAGCCTTGTACTGTCTACTTTGACTGGCAGCAGATGTCCAGGGTAAAAGTCACATCCACACCATATATGCAAAGCACTCTTGCACCGCTTGGCCAGCCACAGAGAATCCTGCGAATTGTAGTTTGTTAAGGGTGCTGAGAGTTGCTGAGACCCCTAAGCACTCTTAACAAAGTACAGTTTCTAGGATGCTCTGGGGGAAGCCATGACTGTGGAAGTGGTTTAAGAGTGCTTTAAATGTATGGGGCCTCAGCATGAGACCTCAGCCAAAGGTCTTTCACAACACCTGCTGGAGGTGAAGCTGGGAACGTCTGAATGCAAAACATGGGCCATGTTTATAACACATGGCAATACAATGACTCAACATGCATTTCTGAATGCTAACGAAACCTGAAAAACCTGCCCAAAGTTCCTTAACCCAGTTTTACATCTGTTGCAGCTTTTTTCTTAATGTCTCAGCCAGCAGGGTGTGCTAGAACTTAGGCAGCTGCTAGTTTTTTATCGATCAGGCATTTTGACTGCACCTATGGAGTCTGTTTTCAGGGCCAACTACTGTACAGAAAACGTAAATAATATTGTACAGCCCATCTTTCCTACCCGAGTTATTTATTGCTGAAATCAGGCTGATGCCACCAGGAAGGGCATTCTAAAGAGAAGATCTTTAGTGGTCTAGATGGTTTGTTTTAATTCTTAAAGAACATCAACTGCATTCCATATTCCTATGGTTGAAATCCCTAAATGAAAGGTTAGAAAGTAACATTATTCTTCAACCAAGCTGAAGACAAATAATTGGGTTAGACAGTTTAGTATGAATGATGACTTGAACAGTGCTAACTCAGTGTACTTGACCTCCTTCAATGGATTTTGTAGTGGCTGTTATCAAGTTCGTTAACCATGTTTTTGTAACTCTCCAAATATATATATATATATATATTTGAGCAGTGGTGCTCTAGTATAATTCCCCAGGGTTCTTGAAGAAAGGAAGTGGAGAATGTTCTTTTCAAAAGCATGAAGTGGGAAAATGTTAAGAACTATTTATAGCACTTAGGCTGTGGAGATCCCAGACATTATCTGCCTATTTATAGCGGTTATTTTGGTTAAAAAGATGTAGCCAAAATCATTTATGTGCTTTTATCAGTCACTTACAAGTGATAACCTTCCAGAAGATATCAAGATAGCCATGTGGAAACTACAAGAACAAAAAAGCCCTTATAAAATACTCACTTAGCTTGACTAAAAGCTGTAATACAGCATACACAGAGAACCAGCTCCAAGATTCTGGAGTCTGTGTACGGTATAAGATCCAACTTGAGATACAGCTGATTCCTCGGATTCCAGCAACTTGAAAAAGGGATGGCAGGATAACGGGGAACGGATGCGCTCCTATCAGTTCAATATGTTAAAGGAGGAGTGTGGAAGTTGCTTTTCTGTGTACTTCACCCACAGTGCCTTTTAAATGAATCCTTCTTGTGCATGGAACCATCTTTTTAGGACCTTGGTCAATGACCAGGTTGGAAAGATCTGCATGATTGGACCTACCCATGTGAGGCCAGATATAGTGTACAGTGGTACCTCAGGTTACAGACGCTTCAGGTTACAGACTCCGCTAACCCAGAAATAGTACCTCAGGTTAAGAACTTTGCTTCAGGATGAGAACAGAAATTGCGCGGCTGGCGGTGCAGCAGCAGCAGGAGGCCCCATTAGCTAAAGTGGTACCTCAGGTTAAGAACAGTTTCAGGTTAAGAACGGACCTCCGGAATGAATTAAGTTCTTAACCAGAGGTACCACTGTATCTCAATACCACATAAAAGGAGATCCCACTGCTGCTGTAACGTCTGAAGTGCTTGAAGTCCAAGACTAGGACTCAGGGGAACCAGGATCAAATTCCTATTCATTCTTGAAGTTTGCACCCAAGGTTATTCTTGGGTTGGGTCCTTTCTCTCAATCTGACCTATGTGACCAGGTTGCCATGAGGGTACAACGGCAGTAAGAGAACACTGCTTTGAGCTCCTTAGAGGAAAGGCAGGGTGTAAAATACAATTGATTAGGACACTTCATAAACATGGTGTAGCCACCATTCATGGATGACTGGCAGATTTCCAGCACCATCGTTTTCCCATTTCTCTCATTTGTAATTCTATAGAGGAGTGTAGCATTTGCACTACTTCTAACAAACAATATATGGAAAGTACTTTTTGTATTTACGCAAAGCGCATGGAAATAGCACGGTCTACACATTCAACCTCCAATGGGTTTTTACCTCTGCTGTCATTAATTTTCTGTAAGGGACCATAAACACAGCTAATGCCTCTTGCATTTTTTGGCGAAGTACCACTGGTAGTGCAAAACTGAGGCATGTTTACAAATTTATCTTCAGCACCAGGTGGGGGCTTTCATGTGTGAATACACTATCACAGATCTAACACCACTGCCACCATTTTCATATCACCTGAAGTGTTTTCAGGACTCAGTTCACACACTCAGTTACTGTTCATCGAGTGACGCACCCACATCAGTGTTCAAAACTCCCATTGTTCTGGGCGCATTTTGCGACAGGACATTTCATTAGCGCGAGCAGTTTCTGAGCTCCGGGCGCAATACTGCGCCTAAGATTTCAGATTAAAATGGCAGAGTGGAAGGAAAGGAGGACTTTTTTCTGCCTCCTTACTTCCAGCTACTCTCTGAAGACTGGAGAAGAGACTGTCTTAAGAATATTAGGGGGGTGAGCAGAGGAAGGACTAGACCATGTGAAAAATGAACATAATATTTTAGCTGCAGTTCATTTTCAGCTTTGTATTATTGTTATAAAAAAAGTGCACCTAGACATTCCGTTGTTCCGCCCATAACCTAGGTTGAAGGTGCCATTTAGCTCCTAGTTTTCATATATCAGTGAATGGGAAAGTGCCCTTGGCTTACTTTTCTGGACTATGTATGACCAACGTAGAAAAATATCACAAGTGCTATTTCCATGAGTATGGGTGGCATTTGTTTCTGTGGAAGGGACCTGTGTAAACAAACGTTATATCAGGGGGAACTCTAAAGAGCTTTTTTCCTTTGGAAAGTCTAATTGTCTTGCTTTCTGTCATCAAGCATTGTGATACTTTTTACACTGGATATCAAAATATCTGAAACATCATTAAAAAAGAAAGAAAGAAAGACTGTAAATAAGATATGGAATTTACTGGGAACAAAACAACATTGTTGCTTCCCAGACTCTGATTTTCCTTGTAATTGGGTGTGTGTTGCCTGGGCAATGTCAGAGAAAATATAAATCCTCTGCCATAAAAGCAGCAGCATTTTGCCCTCCAGCTCTGCAACTGACAATCTTTGTGTACAATTAAAACGAGCTGTTGTAAGACAAGGAGGGGGAAGCCTGTCTATAAGGGTGGACTTGCACAGCCAGTATGGAGGTATCTCACCAAAGCACTTCTTTCTGTTCCGGTGCATAAGCTCTGTGCAGTGATGAGTGAGTCTATTCCAAGACCTACTAGTTGCTGGTCTGACACACCTTCTTCTGTTCTCTGTGCTCTAGAGAAACACTAGGTTCTGGATCCATTCCAGTCCGGCTTCCGCGCTGGTCATGGGACCGAGACGGCTCTGGTCGCCCTAACAGATGATCTCCGCAGGCAGCTGGATCGAAGCAGGTCGGGGCTGCTGATTCTTCTAGACCTGTCAGCAGCCTTCGACATGGTCGATCACGAACTCCTGGACCACCGCCTTGCCGACGTGGGGATCCAGGGCACAGTCCTTCAATGGCTGCGCTCGTTTCTCTCTGGTCGGGGACAGAGGGTGGCGCTTGGGGGGGAATTGTCATCCTGCCACTCCTTGGTGTGTGGAGTGCCCCAGGGTGCGATACTCTCCCCGATGCTTTTTAACATCTTTATGCGCCCCCTCGCCCAGCTTGTCTGGAGTTTTGGGCTGGGCTGCCATCAGTATGCTGATGACACCCAACTCTATCTGTTGATGGATGGCCATCCTGACTCGGCCCCAGACACACTGATCAGATGCTTGGAAGCTGTGGCTGGATGGTTACGTGGGAGCCGGTTGAAGTTAAATCCTTCGAAGACAGAGGTCCTCTGGCTGGGACGGGACGATATGGGATTGAGGGGGCAACTCCCATCTCTTGCGGGGGTGCAATTAGTGCCAGCACCGTCCGTTAAGAGTTTGGGTGTAATCTTCGATACCTCCCTCTCCATGGAGGCGCAGATTGCAGCTATAACAAAGGCGGCATTTTTTCATCTCCGCCAAGCTAAGCAGTTGGCTCCTTACCTCTCTCGCCCTGACCTAGCCACTGTGATCCACGCGACGGTCACCTCCAGACTGGATTATTGTAACTCGCTCTACGTGGGGCTGCCCTTGAGACTGACCCAGAAACTCCAGCAGGTGCAGAATGCCGCAGCGAGACTCCTTACGGGGTCTTCGCTGCGAGATCACATTCATCCGGTGCTATACCCGCTGCACTGGCTCCCGGTGGAGTACACGATCAGGTTTAAGGTGCTGGTTTTAACCTTCAAAGCCCTATACGGCCTAGGACCCTCGTACCTACGGGACTGCCTCTCCTGGTATGCCCCACAGAGGAACTTACGGTCTTCAAATAAAAACATCTTGAAGGTCCCAGGCTACAGAGAGGTTAGGCTGGCCTCAACTAGAGCCAGGGCTTTTTCGGATGTGGCTCCAACCTGGTGGAACGCTATGTCACAAGAGACAAGGGCCCTGCAGGACTTGACATCTTTCCGCAGGGCCTGCAAGACAGAGCTGTTCCACCAGGCCTTTGGTCAGGGCACAGCCTGACTCCCTCCTTTGGCAATCTTTACAAAACTTTAGTTTATGGTTGCCATCAATTTTGATTTTAATTAATTTTTATAATGTTTTTATAATGTTGCACTATTTTAGTGTTGTTAGCCGCCCTGAGCCCGGCTTCGGCTGGGGAGAGCGGGATATAAATAAAATTTATTGGTCGGAGCCAAACAGTACAAACTGAGAGCATTTGCAGATGACTTAGTATTGACGTTACAGGAGCCAGAATCTAGTACTAAAAGGGTTTTAGAACTGATTCAAGAATTTGGTCAAGTGGCAGGATTTAAACTGAACAAGTTAAAAACTAAGGTTTTAGAGAAAAAATTAACACCGATTGAAAGAGAGAGGTTTCAGAATGAGACAGGCTTGACTGTGGTTAAGAAAGTGAAATACCTGGGGATTAATATGACAGCCAAAAATGGGAACTTATTTAAAGATAATTATGAAAAATGTTGGACGGAAGTGAAAAAAGACTTAGAAATTTGGTCAAATTTGAAGCTTTCACTGTTGGGTCGTATTGCTGTGATAAAAATGAATGTATTGCCTAGAATGTTGTTTTTGTTTCAAACATTGCAAATTGTGGACAAGATGGACTGTTTCAAGAAGTGGCAGAGAGATATTTCTAGATTTGTCTGGCAGGGCAAGAAGCCCAGAATAAAATTTAAGATATTAACTGATGCAAAGGAAAGGGGTGGATTCGCCCTGCCAGACTTTAAACTTTATTATGAATCAGCAGCCTTTTGCTGGTTGAAAGAATGGCTACTTCTTGAAAATACAGACATTTTGGATTTAGAAGGTTTTAATAATGTATTTGGATGGCATGCATATTTATGGTATGATAAGGTCAAAGCACATAAAGCATTTAAAAATCATATCGTCAGGAAAGCACTGTTTAATGTTTGGATAAGATATAAGGATTTATTGGAAAACAAAACCCCAAGGTGGTTGTCACCGATGGAAGCGAAAGCTCTGAAAAAGCTCAATATGGAGGTCAAATGGCCGAAATATTGGGAAATTTTGGAACAAGATGGAGATAGATTGAAACTGCAGAGTTTTGAAAAACTAAAAAACAAAGTGCGAGACTGGCTTCATTATTACCAGATAATGGAGGCATACCATTTGGACAAGAAAATCGGCTTCCAGGTGGAAAAATCAAAATTAGAAACAGAATTGTTAGAACCCAAAACTAAGAATTTGTCAAGAATGTATAACTTGCTGTTGAAATGGAATACTCAGGATGAAACGGTGAAATCTGCTATGATTAAATGGGCACAAGATGTTGGACATAATATTATGTTTGCTGACTGGGAACAGTTATGGACCACAGGTATGAAGTTTACGGCATGTAATGCCCTAAGAGAGAATATTATGAAAATGATATACAGGTGGTACATGACCCCAGTCAAGCTTGCAAAAATCTATCATTTGCCGGATAATAAATGTTGGAAATGTAAAGAAACCGAAGGTACATTCTTTCACCTTTGGTGGACGTGCCCAAGGATGAAGGCTTTCTGGGAAATGATATATAATGAACTGAAAAAGGTATTTAAATATACCTTCTTGAAGAAACCAGAGGCCTTTCTCCTGGGCATAGTCGGCCAATTGGTGTCAAAGAAGGATAGAACTTTTTTTATGTACGCCACAACAGCAGCAAGAATACTCATTGCAAAGTATTGGAAGACACAAGATTTACCCACTTTGGAAGAATGGCAGATGAAGCTGATGGACTATATGGAACTGGCAGAAATGACTGGCAGAATCCGAGACCAGGGAGAAGAGTCGGTGGAAGAAGAGTGGAAGAAATTCAAAGATTATCTACAGAAATATTGTAAAATTAATGAATGTTAGAATGATGTTGGATAGAAATTAAGTGGTTTCCAGCTGTAATGCTTTAAGGGATATGAAAAAAGGGTTATAAATAGGTAAAAATCTAATGCTATTATATTTAAGATCAAGGATTAGGATAATTAAAGAGGGTAAGGATTTGCTGAACCAACAGATTGAAGTGGAATACAAAAAAGGGAGGTATGAGGAGGTCCGGGAAACAAGCTAAAGGAAAATAAGTAATGGAAAATCTGTGTGTTTTTAACCATTTTTATTTTGTATTTTTGTTATTTTTTTCACTTTTATTGTAATATTTTAAAAAATCTTAATAAATATCTTATAAAAAATATATAAATAAAATTTATTATTATTATTATTAGGTTCTAAACTAGTGATCCTCAGTAAGACCCATTTTTAATGGGTATGACTGCATGTTCAGGTTCAACATCAGGAGCTGGCATCATTGGCATAGCTGTCAACTTACAGATTTGAAAATAAGGGACCAGCAGCCTTGAAAATAAGGGACCAGCAGCCAAAATAAGGGACCTGCAGCCTCACCTGTTCCAGGCATTCCAGTCTTCCTGTCCTCCTGCAGTCTGGTCAAACTCATGCTGGTAGCTTCGAGAACACTGTCCAACCAACTGTGTAACCAGAGGTTCAACTGAATAGAATCTGAATCACATGCACCACAAGGCCTATGCATCCACAACTTAAGATGCCTCCCCGGCCTGGCTTTGCACTGCAAAGTTTGCAGCAGCACGTGCAACAAAATGGCGCCCAGCATTCAAAAAACCCCTCAGCTTGCATTAACTAGCCACACAAACGGCATGCAAGCTCCACCCCCCCAGTCTTTCTTAGACTTCTTATTGGGTGAGCAACACAGCCAAGCAACACAGTTGGAGCCTCCCTCCTCCCTGGCTGGCAGGGAGGAAGGGGGAGGAGCTGCTTCCTTTGAAATTTAAGGGACATCATTTAAGGGACATTTAAGGGACATCCATCAATAAGGGACAGCAGCAGGACATGGTGCTGGAATAAGGGACTGTCCCTTCAAATAAGGGACACTTGACAGCTATGATCATTGGACACCTGACAAGGTTTCCCCCTTTAAACTAGTAAAAGCTTTGCAACTAAGAATGTGAACAAGGAAACTCATGGTTTGATTCCTATTTGTCATGAGTCTACTGTGGGGGTTTTTGAAAGTCCAAATTTCCTCACATTTAGCCTTCCCTCTGTAATGTGCAGGATACTGAAATCATTTACAAGGCTGCTGTAAGGATTACTGAGATATTACCTGCTGTTTTAAATGCTTGAAATGTGCTGGATAAGCACATTATAAATTGCAACGATTGGGAATTTTAAATAGCTATGCAATAAGGGAATTCTTAATTATTTCATTATATTGAATGGGCCTTTCACTTTTCAACATTGTTATGTGGAAACTGATTTAGGTTCATACGGCTATAGATGTCTCAGAGGTAGCCAGGAAAATCTGAGCAACGTTCTAATGTAAACGGCTTATCCCAGCAAGGCTCATTCACAGCAACAAAATTATGCAGAAAACAGAAAGTAATGAGCTCATTTTGTGATGAGTCAATTGAGGAATTTTTGATGTTTACATACTTTCAAAATATGATATCATGCCACTGCGTGATACAGGACACAGGATATTTACATCTAAATATCAAACGCACCCCAGCTGAAATGGATTACAAACAGGGAGGAAATGGCCTGGACAAAGGTGGGAGAACTTCCTTGATATGAATATCAAGTTTAAGCTCCTACTGACACAGGACTGCCTGGTCACAGGATGGAAAGTGATGCACGTGTACACACAATGTGTTTTCTTTAATGAATGAAGGCTATAAAAGTCATATCCTGGACCACTGTTTTTCCCATATTGCCTGAAAGCTTTTCATGCTATTTTCTAATCTGGAGCTGGGGAGTTTTATTGGTTTTTTTTTAAAGTTCCCCCTGTCATAATGATTTCAGCAACTACTTATACAGCTCAGATACTGCTCTGCCCCTCTTGATTAGCCTAGGGTGCCACATTAACTGTTCCAGCGCATTGCAGAGGCTTGCAGCATGGTGGCTAAAGCAGAGAGCGATCAGGCAGCACATCTGTTTATGCTTTCTAGACTTTATCTTCATAAGCATTTCCGGATTCATTTTAAATTTAAACTACATGGGCATAGGAAATCACTATAAAGACAAATCAATTCCAAAAGGAGCAGTCCCTGTATACATACATGTGAGTGTGGATGGAAGACATCTCATTCCAATAATTTATCCCAAGGCACCTGCAGACAGGTATATAGGAGAATACTGTTCCCTACGGAACAAGGTGGGACCATGCCAGAATCGTTGCAGAATGCACCTGGAAACTCACCTCCAGTTCAGATGTTTTGCTTGTAAAAATGCTTAGCCATACACTATTATTCCTGACCCCAAATATAATAGTAATATTATTTTGGAATCCCCAAATAACACAGCAAAAGGCCAATAGCAGCAGTCTCAAGTGACTGGCCAGAATGCGACAAGAAAAAGGGAGCATACATACCTAAACAAATCTGTGCCCCAGGGAAGAGGCTGTAGATTCCTCCTACTTTAGTAAAAGAGTCATTTACTAGCTTGTTATCCATGATATGTGCTGCCTGGGGGCCTCTATAACGGAAAAACCCTGCGCCACAAATGAGATGACAGCTCCACCCACTTATTAGTTTCAGCCTTGCCATCAAACATCCCCAGGCAAGCTCATTATCATTATTACTGGCTGCTGTGGATGGAAGGAAGTTATTCTTTATGATGAAAAGGACCTCAGTACAATGTATGGATTGAGGCATTCAGAACACTGTCTTCCCAGAACAGTTGTTTCAGTCCAGGAAGCCCGATTAGGTGGAAGGTTAAGTATTAATACCTTCTGCTTCTTGTGATATTTTATGGAAAACAGTTATGGGGAATTAAAAGGTCAGGAAACAGTGCCATTTATTTAAGAAACAATAAAATAACCCCTTCTGCAGAGAAGTAGCATTTCCTCTTATGTCTGACATCCTACATATGCTTGTTAGGAGATAGCTATATAGAGGTTTATTTCAGGAGAGTCCCAATTTATACCTTATATTTGAATTTCTTCTGTACTGTTTTATTCTGGATGGCTTTATTTGATATTTTAATGTAGCTTTCTTTGAGCTTTGTTTCCTTAAAATATAAAGCAGTATAGAAATGAGATATAATGAAGTATAATCAGCCATACCAACAGGCTAAAAAATAGCTTCTATCCGTGGGCTGTTAGGCTGTTGAACGAAAAATAACATAGTGAAATTGACTTGCCAGGTGGTGTGTTGTTTGATAAGAGGTTGAGTGTTGGGGGCGGGAGGAGGGAGTCTTGTTTAATTTCATTGTACACAGGTTGTACAATGACAATAAATGTATTCTTATTCTTATGAAATAAATAATAATAATTGCTTTGAACAGAAAAAACGAGTTTTATTTTTGGTATCAAGATTATGTTGCAAAGCCATATTTTAGTGCACTTCTTATATATCCTATTGAACTTCATGAACCCAAATAGTAGTATAATGTCAAGAAAATGGAAATAGGTACTTGGAAATAATGGTCTTCTTAAGGAAAGGTGAGTGATGGAAGTTTCCTTCTCCTGGCCATGTAGGCAGTCTCCAAATGTGAACTGTAAAAAGAGAAGCTTTCCCTTCCCCAGAAACCGAAAGCTGTAAATGCTATCATGCTATTGGGACCCGCAAAACCTTGACTCCAAACCAGCTACATGCCGTCCACATGCTAATATATATTGAAATTATTTGAATTTCTGCAAACATTGACCTGTGTTTGAATGATGTTCATCCAGGGAATGATATTTAAGTGCTGGGTTGTAATAACCTTAATGTCTCTTGATGATAGCACTGAAATCCTACTGCCATGGCAAGAATATATATGTGACATGTAAAGCAAACCCAATGCATTTTTTCTAAAAAAAATGTTTAGGGGCAGTCTCATTTTTCTACTCATATTGAAATACTGCTCCTCAATGAGGCCAAACTTAGATTCACAAAATGTTTAGGGGTATGCGTACCCCTACGCCCCTCCAGAAAAAAGCACTGAGCAAACCTATGCCGAAAACAAAGGTACCTATAACCTGAAAGGTACCTATAACCTGGTAGAACTTATCACTGGATTCCGATATCCCACTTTTGTCATTCAAGCAGCAGCAGTGATACAAACATAATCTAATGCAACATCCTACTAAAAGGCAGCCTAGGCACAGGTAGACAGCTCTGCTCTACTGAAATCCCTTGCCGTACTCCTTGATGAAGTGTTCTATTGATGCAAAGCTCTGTCAGCTTTTGGGAAATGGGGATGCTCTGACAGCTTTGGGGAATTGGCTCAGAGTGCTGGCCAGTAGCTATGCTTCTCTCACTCCACAGACCCCAGTACTGATGCAGGATTGCTCTAATAATAATAAATTTTATTTATACCCCGCCCTCCCCAGCCAAGACCGGTCTCAGGGCGGCTAACACCAGATATAAAACAATTGATTGAAATACAACTGAAAAACAAGATTAAAATACAACTTTTAAATGCAGCCTCATTTCAGTAGAAACTCAAATCAAAAATTTTTTGGGGATGAAAACGTTAAATTTTCACCAAGGCCAACTATCCAGACTGGTCCTACATGGGCCAGAAAAAAAGCCAAGGAAGTCCCCAAATAGGAGTTCCATCACAGAAGGAGAAAGGAAAAAGGATAGAGGGGAAGGGGATCAAGCTGATTCCAAGCCAAAGGCCAGGTGGAACAACTCTGTCTTACAGGCCCTGCGGAAAGAAATCAGATCCTGCAGGGCCTTGGTCTCATGAGACAGAGCGTTCCACCAGGCCGGAGCCAGTGTTGAAAAGGCCCTGGCTCTGGTTGAAGTTAATCTAACTTCCTTAGGGCCCGGGACCTCTAGGTTGTTGCTATTTATGGACCTTAAGGTCCTCCGTGGGGCATACCGGTCCCGTAGGTACAAGGGTCCTAGGCTGTAAAGGGCTTTAAAGGTCAAAACCAGCACCTTAAATCTGACCCTATACTCCACCGGGAGCCAGTGCAGCTGGAAAAGCACTGGGTGAATATGCTCCCATAGCAGAAACCCTGTGAGGAGCCTCACTACAGCATTCTGCACCCTCTGGAGTTTCTGGGACAGCTTCAAGGGCAGCCCCGCGAAGAGCGAATTACAGTAGTCAAGCCTGGAGGTGACCGTTGCATGGATTACTGTGGCCAGGTTGGGGCAGGTAAGGTAAGGGACCAACTGCTTGATCCTACGCTAGGTCCTACGCTGTACTGAGGGATGGGAAACCTGTGGCTCTTGAGAGGTTATTGGACGCCAACTCCCACCATCCCAGCAAGCATTAAACTGATAAGAACAGATACTACACTTAGCCAAAACACCCATCCCAGCCAGCATGGCCCATAATGATGGATGAGAGTTGTAGCCAAAGAACATTCCTTAATATTGCTTTCCACTGTAGTGCCCCCGCCCCCGCTCCCAGTGAAGCGCAGAAGAGGGTGACAAGATTATGCATTCCGGATTAATGTTTCCACACATTTCTCCATCTACAGGAGAGAACCAAGAACCTTTTCATACACTTCATTTTTAAGGGTGTGAAAGTGTGAATGCAACAAACCAGTATTTTTTAAAACGCATGAGTTACACAGATACAGTCAATATGGAGTTAAGATTGGCTAAAGTGCCTTGTATGCTTGGCAGCAAACCTGGTTTCTTGCTGTGCGATGTGTG
Source organism: Podarcis pityusensis (assembly GCF_964106645.2). Taxonomy (NCBI): domain Eukaryota; kingdom Metazoa; phylum Chordata; class Lepidosauria; order Squamata; family Lacertidae; genus Podarcis; species Podarcis pityusensis. The sequence continues at coordinate 21,300,933 of NC_138026.1, forward strand.
AAATGGGCCAAGTATTCCTTCAGGAGGAGATTTTTATTTGTAAGGATCTCTGAGTACCTTTGCAAATATATACAGTGGTGCCTCGCAAGACGAAATTAATCCGTTCCGCGAGTCTCTTCGTCTTGCGGTTTTTTCGTCTTGCGAAGCACGGCTATTAGCGGCTTAGCGGCTATTAACGGCTTAGCGGCTATTAATGGCTTAGCGGCTTAGCGGCTATTAATGGCTTAGCGGCTATTAACGGCTTAGCGGCTTTAAGAAAAAGGAAACAAACTCGCAAGAACTTGCAAGACGTTTCGTCTTGCGAAGCAAGCCCATAGGGAAATTCATCTTGCGGAATGACTCAAAAAACGCAAAACCCTTTCGTCTAGCGAGTTTTTCGTCTTGCGAGGCATTCGTCTTGCAGGGCACCACTGTACAGTGGTACCTTGGGTTACAGATGTTTCAGGTTACAGACGCTTCAGGTTACAGACTCCGCTAACCCAGAAACAGTACCTCAGGTTAAGAACTTTGCTTTAGGATGAGAACAGAAATCACACGGCGGCTGCACGGCAGGCCCCATTAGCTAAAGTGGTACCTCAGGTTAAGAACAGTTTCAGGTTAAGAACAGACATCCAGAACGAATTAAGTTCTTAACCCGAGGTACCACTGCATATATATTAGAAAAGCTCTTCACTCATGTGCCAGCAGCGTAAACTCTGGTGACTCCCAATCTGTCAAATGTTCCTGCATTTGGCTAAAATCAGAGCTGTTTAACAAAGAAGCTGCATGCATAAAACCTGACAGAGCTATCGAGTGAGTAGAAAATGTCTTTTTAAAGCAAAGACAACCAGTCTCCGTCATTTAAATACGTTTGTTGTAAATATCTTTATTATTCTCCCACTGTAAAGTCTGTTACATATGCACCTAATAAAAATGAACATTTGTCCCAGGAGGTTGCACTGTACATGACTTGAAATTTCATTTCAAGACAACTTATGAGAAAATCAATTTGGTATGTTGGGTTACATAAATTAGCGATGACAGGTTTTTGTGCATAAAACATTTATGAGAGGGCTAGGAGATCATGATACACAAACTTTTAAGAATAATTTTTGATATCATATTCTGCTCTTTACTGGGAACCATGTGTTCACATGCCACTTTTTATTTATTTCTATTTCAGTCCATGATATATTGCTGTCTTGGCAGCAAGTTTCCTAATAAAGGGGTTCATATGCTTGTCTGTAAAAGGTGGTTCCTCGTTTGCAGAGAGTCTTCTTTTGCCACTTGTATGAAAGGAGCAAATAAAATTTTATATGCATAAAGAGCAAAAAAAATTGGCAAAGTTAGAAATTCATCTACCCCGTCTTCGTGTTTTATAGGCTTTGATTTCATAAACAAAAGTATCTATTTGCAGCCCACTGTAGCATTTGTGACGTGAACATGGTTGTGAAACCACATTGCTGTTTGGCTTTACATCTGTGTGATGCTCATTCACATATCTTTGGACAGACTGAGTGTAGGGCTTAGATGTCCTTTGCCACTTCGACGTTGAAGGTTCTTGCATTTTTTTTTAAAAAAGTAAGCATGTTTCATTACATTTATGAAGTGGGAAGTATTTATTGCTCGGTTTGCTAGATGAAGTCCAAAGATTCTGGTGTTGTTTACTTACTCTGAAATTTGTAGTTTTCAGGCGGACAGATCTTGTTCTGTGTGACTGAATCTGTGGGTATGGGAAATGAAGGATATTATTTAGAGCGGACCAACAGATTTGCATAGAAACAGACACTAAACTGGGAGATCCATTAGCACACCAAATGGGAGAATCACCTTTCAGCCTGGATGTTGAACCCACCTGGCCTAGTAGGTTCAAGACTGAGCTAAAAGGAGATCCTGCATTCAGATAACTGTAGGATTCCTCAGTCTGAATATTCTTTTATACACACTGAGAAGAAAGTGGAACAGTGTAAGGCCCACTCATAATTTCCATGCACATAAATGCGTAGGGATAGGCAGGCTCAGTAATGCAGCTAGACTGGTAAGATAAAGGTAAAGGTACCCCTGACAGTTGAGATGGCAAGAATAAATATTGACATCCTGGGCATCAGTGAACTAAAATGGACGGGAATGGGCGAATTCAGTTTGGATGACCATCATATCTACTACTGTGGGCAAGAAACCCGTAAAAGAAATGGAGTGGCCCTCATAGTCAACAAAAGAGTGGCGAAAGCTGTACTGTGATGCAATCTCAAAAATGATAGAATGATCTCAATACGAATCCAAGGCAGACCTTTTAACATCACAGTAATCCAAGTTTATGCACCAACTACTACTGCTGAAGAAACTGAAATTGACCAATTCTATGCAGACTTACAACGGCTTATAGAAGTGACACCAAAGAAGGATGTTCTTCTCATTATAGGGGATTGGAATGCTAAAGTAGGGAATCAAGAGATAAAAGGAACAACTGGCAAGTTTGGCCTTGGAGATCAAAACGAAGCAGGGCAAAGGCTAATAGAGTTCTGTCAAGAGAACAAGCTGGTCATCACAAACACGCTTTTCCAACAACACAAGAGACGACTCTACACATGGACGTTACCAGATGGGCAGCATTGAAATCAGATTGATTATATTCTCTGCAGGCAAAGATGGAGAAGCTCTATACAGTCAGCAAAAACAAGACCTGGAGCTGACTGTGGCTCAGATCATCAGCTTCTTATAGCAAAATTCAAGCTTAAACTGAAGAAAGTAGGAAAAACCACTGGGCTGGTAAGATACAATCTAAATCAAATCCCTTATGAATACACAGTGGAAGTGAGGAACAGGTTTAAGGATTTAGATTTGGTGGACAGAGTGCCTGAAGAACTATGGATGGAGGCTCGCAACATTATACAGGAGGCAGCAACGAAAACCATCCCAATGAAAAGGAAATGCAAGAAAGCAAAGTGGCTGTCCAACGAGGCCTTACAAATAGCGGGGGAGAGAAGGCAAGCAAAATGCGAGGGAGATAGTGAAAGATACGGGAAATTGAATGCAGATTTCAAAAAAATAGCAAGGAGAGACAAGAAGGCCTCCTTAAACGAGCAATGCAAAGAAATAGAGGAAAACAACAGAATGGGAAGAACCACTGTTCAAGAAAATTGGAGACACGAAAGGAACATTTCGTACAAAGATTACCATAATAAAGGACAAAAGTGGTAGGGACCTAACAGAAGCAGAAGACGTCAAGAAGAGGTGGCAAGAATACACAGAGGAATTATACCAGGAAGATATGGATGGGTCGTACACCCCAGGTAGTGTGGTTGCTGACCTTGAGCCAGACATCCTGGAGAGCGAAGTCAAATGGGCCTTAGAAAGCACTGCTAATAACAAGGCCAGTGGAAGTGATGGTATTCCAGCTGAACTATTTAAAATTTTAAAAGATGATGCTCTTAAGGTGCTACACTCAATATGCCAGCAAGTTTGGAAAACTCAGCAGTGGCCAGAGGATTGGAGAAGATCAGTCTATATCCCAATCCCAAAGAAGGGCAGTGCCAAAGAATGCTCCGACTACCGCACAATTGCACTCATTTCACACGCTAGCAAGGTTATGCTTAAAATTCTACAAGGAAGGCTCAAGCAGTATGTGGACTGAGAACTCCCAGAAGTGCAAGCTGGATTTAGAAGAGGCAGAGGAACCAGAGACCAAATTGCAAACATGCGCTGGATTATGGAGAAAGCTAGAGAGTTCCAGAAAGACATCTACTTCTGCTTCATTGACTATGCAAAAGCCTTTGACTGTGTCGACCACAGCAAACTATGGCAAGTTCTTAAAGAAATGGGAGTGCCTGATCACCTCATCTGTCTCCTGAGAAATCTCTATGTGGGACAAGAAGCTACAGTTAGAACTGGATATGGAACAACTGATTGGTTCAAAATTGAGAAAGGAGTACGACAAGGCTGTATTTTGTCTCCCTGCTTATTTAACTTATATGCAGAATTCATCATGCGAAAGGCTGGGCTGGATGAATCCCTAGCCGGAATTAAGATTGCTGGAAGAAATATCAACAACCTCAGATATGCAGATGACACAACCTTGATGGCAGAAAGTGAGGAGGAATTAAAGAACCTTTTATTGAGGGTGAAAGAGGAGAGCGCAAAATATGGTCTGAAGCTCAACATCAAAAAAACGAAGATCATGGCCACTGGGCCGATCACCTCCTGGCAAATAGAAGGGGAAGAAATGGAGGCAGTGAGAGATTTTACTTTCTTGGGCTCCATGATCACTGCAGATGCTGACAGCAGCCACGAAATTAAAAGATGACTGCTTCTTGGGAGAAAAGCAATGACAAACCTAGACAGCATCTTAAAAAGTAGAGACATCACCTTGCCAACAAAGGTCCGTATAGTAAAAGCTATGGTTTTCCCAGTAGTGATGTATGGAAGTGAGAGCTGGACCATAAAGAAGGCTGATCGCTGAAGAATTGATGCTTTTGAATTATGGTGCTGGAGGAAACTCTTGAGAGTCTCATGGACTGCAAGAAGATCAAACCTATCCATTCTTAAGGAAATCAGCCCTGAGTGCTCACTGGAAGGACAGATCGTGAAGCTGAGGCTCCAGTACTTTGGCCACCTCATGAGAAGAGAAGACTCCCTGGAAAAGACCCTGATGTTGGGAAAGATGGAGGGCATAAGGAGAAGAGGACGACAGAGGATGAGATGGTTGGATAGTGTTCTTGAGGCTACCAGCATGAGTTTGACCAAACTGCGGGAGGCAGTGGAAGACAGAAGTGCCTGGCGTGCTCTGGTCCATGGGGTCATGAAGAGTTGGACACGACTAAATGACTAAACAACAACAACACCCCTGACCGTTAGGTACAGTCGAAGACAACTCTGGGGTTGCATGCTCATCTCACTCTATAGGCCAAGGGAGCTGACGTTTGTCCGAAGACAGCTTCTGGGTCATGTGGCCAGCATGACTAAGCTGCTTCTGGCGAAGCGGAGCAGCGCACGGAAACGGCATTTACCTTCCCGCTGGACCTATTTATCTACTTGCACTTTGACGTGCCTTTGAACTGCTAAGTTGGCAGGAGCTGGGACCAAGCAACAGAAGCTCACCCTGTCGCGGGGATTTGAACCGCCAACCTTCTGATCGGCAAGCCCTAGGCTCTGTGGTTTAGGCCACAGCGCCACCCGCGTCCCAACTAGACTGGTAGGCAGTTCAAATAGCAGCAGTTCGGTCACACAGTCAGTTTTTCCTAAGTGCCAGCAGGCATGGCTTTTTCTTTGCCACACACACATGTGTGATCAGATGGGGAAATGTCGTTGTGGGCTGAAGTGTTATGTGGATATAGTCAGAGGAATTTTTATGCACAAAGAAAATGGAAGGTGTTTGACTATGGATATTGAAATAAGAAAAGCAATATCTATGCACTGTCAAGTTCACACATTCACATTTCCCTTAAATTATGGAGGACTTGGTGTGCGATTGATGAGCAGGGATCATCATTTCTTGTGCATAGGAAGAACTAGTTTTGTGAGACAGCTCTATGTGTGTATTGTATACTGGCATGTTAACGTGGGAGTGGATGATATGCAGATTTGCTTACGTTTAAGTGCACGCACAGCTATGGTTTTATGTTAAAAAGTAATAATCAGATCACTTACCTAGAATCCATTTTTCGGATAAACATTGTATGTCCATATTATTTCTAACCCTGTATTCTCCAATGCAGATTTTAGCCTGACGGGGAGTTTTGCACACTTTCCCCCCACATAGCTGTACCAGCTCACATAGTTTCTTATAGGGTGGTTGACTAGCAGGAGATATGAACATTGCAGGATGATTTGAAAAGAGTTTCTGGTGAACTTCTCTATTTGGAAGGTACCGCTGAAATCTGCAGATCTGTTTGAAGAGAAAAAAGGAACTCTTCTGATGCACTCTTTAGAAATTGAATTTTGCGCATAACAGCTCACATGCACATGAAGTCTACCAATGCAGAGTCTTAGAGTTAAAGCTAACCGAGATATAAGTGTGATAGTTATATATCAAAGTCTCATACCTAAGACTAGAAGAGATCCATAGGACATTGATAGAGGGCTCTATAATTTTTAGAAAACAAAGTCAGGACAACATTGATATTAATCAACCCATTTTTTAAAAAAATATTTTACACACAGCGATATTTATTTAAATGAACCAACATGCCCTCTTTTTAAAATAAATAAATAAATAAGTACAATATGTGTTTGCTCAGGAGTATATTCCCCTGCACTTGATGGATTTTACCCCCAGGTAAGATAGGATTGTGGCCGTACAGAACATTCCTAAGTGAAACGGAGGCTGGAGAGTTAAGCAGCGAATGATCTACCACTTTCCCAAAAACCTGCTTTAGCCTTGAACCCAAGAGAGGGTTTAGTCCTTTTTGTTTTCAAAACTCCATCACAACTGTGCACAAGTTATTAATCCACAGCTTGCCTCTCCTCACAAACCTCCAGGCAGTGTCGAAGTCGCCACACTCCCAGGTTCTGAGTCAAAGAATCAACCAAGAGAATAACCAACTGCCAACTTCTTCCCCAATACCATTTATTCTTTGTGAAATACATTTGCAATGCAAATACAACACAAATGCTAACAAATTCCTTAGGTGGATGGAGCTAATGTGTTAGTCAGGGGTCAGCAAACTTTTTCAGCTGGGGGCCGGTCCACTGTCCCTCAGACCTTGTGGGGGCCCGGACTATATTTTGAAAAAGAGGCAGAGAACCATGCATAATGCCCTGAGATACTATACTGGGAATACTTGTTAGTATATAAACCATGGTTAGTACCAGTGCACGTATTATAGTGAGCTACAGGCTGGGAAGGGAGTTGGAATTCATACCAGAGAGAGGATACAGAGAAGGCACATGAGTCTGATCTTGAAGCTGTGGTTAAGATATTGATAGAGTGATGTATGCACTAAATCTATTCCACCCTTTCAGGCATCAGCCATGCTGGCTTGGCCTAATGAGAGTTATGGCCTAATGAGCAGCCCAAAACTTCTGGAGGGCACCAAGTTGCCAAAGGAAGGTCTCTACAACGACTTTAACAAAAGTGAAAAATGTTTATTCGTGAAAATACAAAGTCACTTGGTTAAATGGTTAACGGGGTAGCCCTCCAGATGTTGTGATGGTTGGTGGCTGCCGGTGGTGTTGGGAGCTGAAGTTCAAAAACAACTGGAGAGTCATAGGTTTTCCAACCCCGAGTTAAACACGTAAGTTAACATGGACAACGTACACACTCTTTAAAATGTTAGAACCTCCTCAGGATAAATACAATTTATACACTTTTCAATTATTCGAAATAGCATTTCTCTGCCTTTAGAGACATTTAGGCTAATCAGCAAAATCCAAGAGAAATAAAACAATCTGCAAGAGACATTAATCTAGCTTTGCTTTATCTAAAATTAATAATCAAACTAGATTGTGCTAAAATTGTCCCATCGCTTTTGCGGCGCTAAAGCTTCCAACCTGAAGCTGATTAGAAGTGACAAGCTCTGTTTATGTTAAAAGCCAGCAAGAGCCAGAGTTTGTTAGAAAGAACACACACACAATGTAACTTGCTTTGTAATCCTGCTGTTTTACACATTTTGGAGGACATGATTTAAAGGGCCTGCTTGTTCAACATTGTTCCTGAAAGCTTTTATTTGTTGTGGTCGTAACAAAAAGTCACTTTGTTTTCACAGTGGTTCCAGTGGTACTGGCAATGTACTCGAGTAGACAAGGAAATTGAACAAGGAAAAAGAAATGGCTTCTATTTTATGTTTCACAATAAAGATGTAAAATCAGGAAATGCCAGAGAGGAAAAGTTCTAAACCATGATGTCAAGGGCTGTTGTACATTTAAATACTTACATGCTGCACAGCTGGAATGGCTAGTGCTGAGATTATGAACAGAGCCTATGGAGCGAGTTGTCCATTTGAAACTGGAATTGGCAATCAGATTCTTTGAAAGAGACACGGCACTTCAGTTTCTACAGAAATTGTTCACATTTAAAAGCAATCAAAATGTATGCTTCCTTGCTCCATTAAATCAATGGAGCAGCAATCAAGTACCGTATTTTTCGCTCTGTAAGACACACTTTCCCCCTCCTTGTAAGACACACTTTCTCCCTTCTTGTTTCTTGTTTCCCTCCTCTAAAAACTAGGTGCGTCTTATGGTCGGGTGCGTCTTATAGAGCGAAAAATATGGTAATATATATATATGAGTTTAGGTTAGTGTTTTGTTTTGTTTTAAATGATATTTATTGAGAATTTTAAAGTTACAAAGAAAAAAGAAAGAAAAGACAAGAGAAGAGGAAAAAGAGAGAAAGAAGTAGATAAACATAACAATTAAACAATAGTTCAATAACCAAAGTCGAAAAAAATAACAAAACACACAATGCATCTAGATCAAAAAACAAAATTACAAAAAACAAAAATAAACAAAAAATTAAAAAACAAGTCTAATATTCCCAAATCCTTAACTTTCATTAACTTATTTCAACGACCTCCTCACAGCTCCCTTTTTTGTATTCTAGTTGTTAATTATCTCAGCAAATCCTTTCCATCTTTCACAATATTCTGTCATTTAAATTACCTTAATCTATTTTAACCTTATCTTACCCTAAAAAACCTTAAAATTTAAAACTTAAATCTTATATATACCAAATTCTTTTAACCATAACATATTCTTACATAATTCTTTTTGACATTTCTACTAAGACATTTCTACTAATAATTTCATTCCAACATTTTTCTAATACTCATAATTTTACGATACTTTTCTAAATAAAATTTTAAAACTTTATTCCAATCTTCATCCATTGTCTCTTCTTCCTGGTCTCGGGTTTTGTCAGTCCTTTCTCATCCATCTAATCCATCAACCTGGTGCTCTAATGTCTGAGGCTCTTAAGTCTTTTCCATGTCCCTTCTGCAAGTCTTCTTCTTGTTTATACCTGCCCTTTACTTTGTCTTTTGTTGATCTTTTTCTTATTTTCTTTCCTTTCTCATTGGGGGGTAGGTCTCGGGAGGACTCCAATCCAAAAGTATCTCCATCTCTCCTCAACAGATCAGCCCATTCCCCACAGTCCCATTCCCCACAGTCAACACTGTAATCCAGAAAGTATTTAAAAGCATGATTCACAGTCTTTCCAAAATTAAGAGCCCTCACAACTCCAGACCCCCCCTGGTCCACTCCAGATTCAAACTTCAAGAGCAGCGGCTTATACTCCTGCAAGGCCTCGGATCTCTCCATTTGTGTTATTTGAGGTTCAACAGCAACCTCCTCCATTTTCTTCTGCACTTGCGCTTGCCCTATCAAAGCAGATTCCTGGGCTGGTTCCTGAATAGTTTCTATATGGGTATTCGCCGTTTGTCCAAAATTTTTAACTGCAACAGTCATCAAATCCATCTTCTCATGCATCTGCTCCAGCAAAGCACTTGTCTTGCAAAGAGCAAGCACCAAAACTTCTTGTAAACACATTTTTTTTTTCAAGGTTAGAATCTGGTCTCACGATCCTAATCATACAGCTGTGAGGTCCCCAGATCAGCTCCGGCAACAAATTAGCAAGCTCCCTCTAGAGGAGACAATTTCTATTTGTATCCATCTTTTAAAAGCAGGACCAACATAGAAAAATTACTTTCACTTTTCAAATACTTTTTCTTTTGATTGCAAGAAGCAACATTGGAGTCAATTTATTTCTCTCTCTTTTTTTTTTACTATCTGTCAAAAGACGTTCCATTCACAGTCAGTGAACTTCCCCATAAATTTCTGTCTCTGACACCCCGTTCCCAGGTTTGAGATGGTGGAAATTTTATCTTTCTTTACTCTCTCTCCTGCAGGCTTAAACAGTCAAAAATCCCCCTCTTTTCTCCTGCTTCCAAGAGGGGTTTTGGTGGTGATGAATGAAGGAAATTTAGAACTTTATATACGACTTTCCAGACTTTAGCTTACAAAGTTTTTGCTTCAATCTATTTACAAAAAACGGGAGGCGGACTTCCTGTTTAGAACCTTCCCGTTTCGGTGCCAAATTAAAATATTTCTTAATCCAATTTTCCATTCTACTCACGGGTACTTGTTTAGAATCCAATTGTCCACAGGAAAAAGTCAGCGCTCTCCGGCAACGGCTGTGCGGCTTCACTCCATAAAAGTAGCGGTTGATTCAAAACACCGCACCACTCACCCCACGTCGCTTCGGATCCCTGAAAAAGGGTTTCCCTGTGAGTAGGGGAGGCGCCCCTGGTGTCAGCCGAATCCCATGTTCCCAGGCTTCCTCCGCCTGGGATTTTTAAAGGGTCTCCGCCTTCTCCGCGGCGGCAAGACCCGATTTTCACGGAGCGGGTTCCTCTCGGTCAGAGGAACTCCGCCATTGCCGATGGTGCTGTCCCGGAAGTCCTGTAGTGTTTTAAACTACTTCCATTCTTCTAGCTGTGAGAACTCGCACACACATGTTAATGAATACCTGTAGGTCAGGGCATGAGGCTCCCTTTCCCATATTGCACCTACTATGAACACCTGAAAAGGTGACATCAACAAGAGTAGGTTTGCTAGGGTTGCCATATTTAAAAAATTGAAAATCTAGAAAAGAAAAGTTTCCTGTGTGGTGCCCTCCACCCACGCTCAAAAAAGCACATACAAAATTAAATGCCCATGGAAGTTACTAGTCCACTTGCCCATACATACCTAAGTTAGATCCGCAAGCTGCACGTATTCCATCAGTTTAAGTTGTCATTCTTCTTTGGTTGGGACCTTGCTCATTTTCCATTTTGGAGTTAACAAAACATGGGCTGCCATAGTGGCATACATAAAAAACCTTTTTTGACACCTGGGAATTTCCATCTGAGTTATCCCCAACAAAAAGGACTCTGGTTTTTTGTTTTTGTTTTTGGAAAGGTGCTTTTAAACATTTTTTTCAATTCATTATAAATTATTTCCCAATACACTTTTACCATTTTAAGGGTTCTTTCAAAAAGGCCTGCCACTCTCTTGCACATCCAGATCATATTAAGCAACTCACATATTACAGTTCTAGAACGTAAAGTTGTGAGATTACTTCAGCATCCATTATAATACTTAATAAAGTCTTGAGTCATGGTGTATACAGGCTAAATTCACAAATAAGAAATTAAGTGCTGTTCCACTATTTGTCCATTCCCAGTTGAAAACTAATGTGCTATATTAAGTGTATATCCCCCTTAGTTATTGCCTCTCTTTGTTTGTATCATTCAAGTATGCTCCATGCCCTAGAAGAAAGGGGAGGGAGAACAAACTAGAGCACGGACAATTTAACTAAAATGTGCCTTTCCGCTGTATGTTGCAAGATAAGCCTTAATACTCTCACACACTGATAAGAAAAGTTAATTTTGATAATTGTCTGAAATACAACCTTCCAGTGGGAACACTCTGCGAAAGTGTTTGGCAGATGAATCTATTGTCTGGCAAATTTTCAATTTCATATTGAAAATGTCTGAATCACTTTTTCCTGCATAGCAAATAAAATTTCCACCAGAAGGAAGTACGTGTGCCTATATTCTAGATGAAAGTGATTTTCTAAAAGCTATATATGAATTCAGAATTCGTATGGCGATTGTGAGGGAGCTTCTCTCTAATGAAGAAACCCTCTTTTTTTTTGTCTTTTCAGTGTTGCCTTTGCCTTACCGTGCAACATTTGTATGTTTATTACTGTGGTGCACTGAAACTGAAAGAGCTTTTATTCCAATAATAACAGTTATCAGAGAGATTGTTGAAAGCGAAAGCCTGGCAAACATGCTCCCCAAAGATTTCTTTCCCAAAGTTCATCATAAATGGAATACTACATTAAGAGCTGCACTTTGTTTTATTAACCAAAAATACGCATTATGCTAGACCTTCTGTTCTATCTAAAACAAACTACAATTATTAAAAGCACAGTCCGGGTACATTCTTTATTCTTTAATTTTAGCTGAGATGCCATTAAGACGCGTAACAGTACCTCGTAGTGTGCCAAACATTTTCTTTTTATTTCAGGCATCATTTGTGCTGCAAATGTTAGAAGAAGTGATGGGAAGGGAACACCATCCTCTTGGGAATCTACAAATAACTTTTTAAAAACCTCCATACCCCACTTTTTCATGCTTTAGGATGGTCTTAGCCACCATGGGTTCACCTTCCTTAAGTTTTCAGATTCAGGCTGAAGTCATTCAGCTACTTCTCTGAATAAAGATGTTCTTGCTAAAACTACATCTACAGTGACATGCAACGAATGAGAGCAGGTCTTTCAATACTGGAGGCTGTTGGGAAACAATGGCATCAAGGTCAACATGAATAAACATGAGTTTTGGCAAAGGATTAAGAACCAGCTTCAAACTTCAAGTTCGACGTCTAGTTTAAAGCCAATCCTTGCATTCTTTGCAATTCCACCTCCCCCCCAAAAAAACTTGAAAACCTGTAGAATCCTGGCATGTATTAAAACAGAAAGGTCTAGCAGAAATCCATACAACATGGTGCTTACAGTGCTGAATTATTTCAGCTGGCAGCTCTTAGAAGACAGATTTACAAATCCACGCTTAATTTCCTTCCTTAAAAAACTGCACTAAACTTTAAAAGCAAATCAGGGGAGAATGTGATTACGCTCAACAACAGATGACTCAACCAGCACCTGAGAATTTTTTGTTAGTCCTGCGGACGGATTGCTGAACTTCCTGTTTCAATAAAATACCAAACAAGTTCAGTTTCCTTTACAAATAAGCTATTACATCAATAATTTTCAGTTTTTGTCTGCCTTCCAACATTTTCCTTGGCAAATGTAGAAACACTCTAATTAAAGAGCCCAGAAAAACAAGCATCATTCATCACAGACGTAGCAAACATCTGAAAGAACACTGCACTGGTGAATTCTCTTATTGAATTTGAAGAGAAAATGACTTTTGCCATATGGAAGGTCTAGAATAGGTGTAGCCAACATGGCGCCCTGCAGATGTTGTGAACTTTAACTCCTATCATCCCTGAGCATTAGTCATGGTGGGTGACAGCATTCCACAACATTGGAAGGCAGTGGCATAGGCTACCTCTGCTTTAAGTAGGCAGAGATGCTCCCAGAACACTTTATAACACTGTTTATTATACAGCACCAGAAATGCGATACACCGACTTACAGAACTGAGTAGGCAATATACTGGTCTTTGCTCCAAGGGGTATCTTTCATCACATGTTGACAAAAGCCTCTAGCACGCTGTTGATAGGAAGCTCTTAGAGGCAGCAGGGGTCTCTATCAACAGACCGGGGTGTCTTGCCAAAGGCAAGGTGGTTCAGAAGCGATATAAAATATACAAGCGAGTGAGAAGATTGAAGCAAGCCCTCAAGAAGCAGCAAAGCGACTCCCCCAGGTAGCCTCAGTTTGCACGGCCCTGCGGCCGATCAGTCCGTGCGCAAGCTTCAAAGAAACTCTGCCCAAACTGTCCAATTTTATAGATAGCCAATGTGGCTTCCAAGACTGGCGATGTGCAGATCATCCATTAGCTACCCCCCACCAATGCCCCACTTTGTCAAAACAATGTCCAACATCAAAGAAGGTACCCAGCATTATCCTCCAAAACTGATTAAGGCAGCTGTGTGTGGGGCTTCGCCTCCTCCCAACATTCTCAGGACATTAAAGACTGTTCTCACACCATCAAAAATTTTGACAAGACCAAGGGAGGGGGAAGGAACAGAGACAGGAAGGGTAACCATGTCAGATCACTAGCTCCTCAATACATTTTTGTCTTCTGGATGCATTTCCCATACACGGGGATGGAGGTGATTTTCATTTGATTCCTTCTCCCTCTGCACCACCAATGGGCTTCAGAGGGTTCGATGGCCCTTTGGGAAAGCATTAGTGGCAGGTGGAGGGTAGATTGGCAAAAATCACAGCCTTCCCTGTTCCACTGATGGAAGCCTCCACTCAATGAAATAAGCTTCAATCAGCAGTAGGATACCACGGGACACAAACCGATGTAAATCACAGCAGGTGGGAAACAATAGTCAGAGGGGAAGGAAGGAAATGAAAGGGGGTGCATGGGGGAAACAAACAACATACTGAGAGGATGAGTGGAAGAGTCCAAAGGGAAGAGAGTGAGTGATCTATAGTCAGTCATTTTAACCAGACTTCAGTAACACTGTATTTACTAAACTGGGCAGGGGGAAGGATACAAGGTAGAGTATATTAAAAAATAACATTGCAATCATTATGTACGAACAAATTGTCACTTTCCTTTTAGGTTTAAGTGGCAGTTGGGGGCACATTCTTTTAAAAGCAAAGCTATAGGGAGTGCAATTGCAACCGCTACTGCTACAAAACCACCAGCTTATTCACATGTTGCATTCATTTCTACAAATGTTCAAGTTTTGTGTGAAAGACTGCATACTTGTTGATTTGTACAGTTAAACTATTGTTGAATGTAACACGCGAACCCTCCTAACAGGTGATCTAGTACAATGCAAGGTCTTTGAATCCCTTTCAGGGATAAGGCGAGATGGGTGGTTTTAGGGATCACAAGCTTTTTCTTTCTCAGGAGCAGCTTTCTCACACATTTCCCTACCATCAATAGATGAAAGAAGAAGATATCAAGCCCAGCAATCTAACTTTTTTTGGAAAGATAACACCTGAAAACATAAAGCAAGGAAGCATGTGCAAATATCTTTGTTTTGAATTTTACAATCTATCACATTCAGGAACCAAAACACTGCTGGTTTAAATATGTGTTTTTCTGAAGTCAAATGATAACACAGCAGGGGAAAGTAAAATAAAAAATTGGCTATAAAAGCAATCGCCCTACACGCATTTATTAAGAAGCAAGTCCCACTGTAGGGACACTGACAAGGCGTACTTTAAGATATGTGTCTGTAGCATTGGAGCCTTCAAGCATCTGAATTTGAGTGAATGTTACACTGTTTGAGCTAGTTTGGGTTGCCATATGTCCTCTTTTTGCAGGACATGTTCTCTTTTTCATGGGTGTGTAGAATGAGAGTCGTCCTAGAGATCCATAGCTAAAAGTAGAAGCTTTTCAAAATATGGCAAAACTAGTACAGTGGTACCTCGGGTTACAGACGCTTCAGGTTACAGACTCCGCTAACCCAGAAATAGTACCTCGGGTTAAGAACTTTGATTCAGGATGTGAACAGAAATCATGCTCTGGCGGCGCGACGGTAGCGGAAGGCCCCATTAGCTAAAGTGGTACCTCAGGTTAAGAACAGTTTCAGGTTAAGAACGGACCTCCAGAACGAATTAAGTTCTTAACCCGAGGTACCACTGTACAGTCATACCTCATGTTACATCTGCTTCATGTTACGTTCTTTCAGGTTACGTCCCACGGCGACCCGGAAGTACCGGAAAGGGTTACTTCTGGGTTTTGCCGCTCGCGCATGTGCAGAAGTGCAAAATGACATCATGTGCATGCGCAGAAGTGGCGAATCGCAACCTGCGCGTGCACAGACGCGCCGCTGCAGGTTGTGCTCTTTTCATGTTGCGAACAGGCCTCTGGAACGGATCCCATTCACAACCAGAGGTACCACTGTATAGGCCAAGACCATTTTGACTGGGGGTTCCATTCCTGGCCCCTGCACATGTTGACAGAGGGTGCACGAGTCTGCTCTGCCCCAGTTCCACCCTGTTTCACCCCCTCCATTCCACCCTCTTCCAGGTCCAAAAGGACCCACACGTTGGTGGCCATGCGTCAATTGATGCATGCTAAAAGATTGCCCCCTGTACTGTTTTTATCAAATCCAATTTACTGTTTCAAGCACAAATGGCTTGCCCATTCATTTGAATGGATTGGGCTGATCCATGTCTCCGCATGCCCCACAATGCAGAGGAGATATGCGCTGAACGCACCCAAGAGCTGCTCCCTTGTTTATTAGGCAAAGCCCCTGCCAGGCACAGGAATCCTGCCCATGTTAATAAGCATGCCAAACAGAAAGATAAATCTGCTTCCTGCAAATGCCGGGAGCCGTGAAAAGGCAAGCAAATGAAAATGAGTGGTCCTCATACTAGCTAACTATGGGTGGGATGCATGGTAGGAAGTGGGGGAGGGAAAATAATCAGCTCCTGAAACTGATAGGTGGCAGGCTTTAGGGCTAACAAGAGGAATACACAGGAATGCACTTATATGAGCAGCCTTAGAAATGCAATTCTTTGTATTTTAATTTGTTGTAAGCTGCCCTGGGACCTCAGGGTGTAGGGCAGACTCAAGAAATTAAATTAATGATAATTAATAATAACTGCATATAGATGGGGCTATATAATCTTTGGGAAGAAATAAAGAGAGCTGTTATTGGTTTGTGCATATGTCTCTTCACATAGGACATTAGAACATTGTTGGGCAGAAGGAGGCAGCAAATTCATTATCATTGTTGTGTTGTTTATCGCCAGTGAGTGAGAAGAGGCATTTGTTGAATGTTCATCCTGTCTTGGGCTGGAAAACATCTCTGTGCACCTTGCAGAAACAACAGGAATAATTAATTGCCACAGAATAACCCCCTTCATGTGTAGAACAAGGAGTGCAAGTTAGCTTTGTGTCTAGAATTTCAACATATAAGTTTCGGGGGGGGGGATTCTCTAGAGACTCACAGCTGAAATTCTGTCCATTCAAAACTTGTGAGTGTCCAACAGATATTTGAACATTTATAGCGTGAGGCAGATTTCTAGTCTAAATATTCAGCAGTCCTCCCTTCCATATAAAACAGGACTAACATCTTAAGGGGGGGAAATCAATTTTGTCCGCATAATATGCAAAGCAGATTTATGATCATTTTTATTGCTAGATATACTACTCTAAATGAATGATAAGGAAGAGCCAATAAAGATTCCTAAACAGCTGCCTAACACTAACGAACTACGGTTTTTCTCTTGTAAGATTTAAGACAACTATAAATAGTAAGCTCTGAAGGTCTGTTTCTCCAGCTGTTTATCTAAAGCAGCAGTAAATTGTGGAATATAGGCTATTAAAAGAACAAAGGAACCAGGATTCGACCCAAAAGATAAACACTCATCTTCACACATTTTGTATCAGAAGCTTTAACACATACTGCTTTGACATTTGAAGGTAATGTCAAGTTCCTTTCATTTACGTGTAAAATTTAAAAAAATCAAAGTAAAGAAGAGTCATTTCTCAAACAGACTGATGCGTAAAGTTACACAAACAGTGAATTGCAGTTGATTTAACTACAGCACTATTATATTCCAAATACAAGCTAAGCCTGCAATCCTAAACACACTTTCAGGTGGATGTCTTTGGAGTCGAACCTAATCTACGAAAGACTTTTACAAGCATACGTGAGTTTAGAGAAATTAATGGAGATTCAAAGGCTACTAGCTGCTCTGTTGGAGGCAGTAAGTCTCTGGACACTAGTTGCTGGGGAACCGAAAATGGAGAGGGTGTTGTTTGTGTTCAAGGCCTGCTTTCAGGCTGGCTTCCACCACCTTCTGCTTGGAGACTATGAGAACAACAGCATGCTGGACTAGATGGGCCTTTGGTGTGATGCAGCAGTGTTCTGGATAGCTCAGTTGGTTAGAGCGTGGCGCTGATCATGCCAAGGCTGCAGGTTCGATCCCCGTATGGGGCAGCTACATATTCCTGCATTGCAGGGGCTTCGAGCAGATGATCCTCAAGAGTCCCTTCCAACTCTTCTATTCTTCTTATGTTTTTAACTTGCAGTGGTTCAAAATACTTCTTCCCCATGAGATGGGCCAAAAATTCAGATCTCACACAATTCAAAGCTTGGGACGTAACCCACAGTCAAGTGAAGAAGAATTCATGTTACACATGCATATATATTATCAACTTTTTTATTGCTACTCGCCAGTAAAGAGTTATCTATTATTATGTGCTCGTCAGGGCGAGCTGGAGAGATGAGCTCAAACATGCTTCTTTGCCAATGACTGCAATACTAAGTGGAGACCCACATGTGTAAAACAGCCATTGAAGAACAAAGCAATTCAAGACAGGATTTGCCTATTATCCGACACCTCCTCAAAGACAACGGGCTGGTATCAGGCTTGTCTTCGGCAAAACTGAAACAATATGTTTCCGAGCACAATTCAAAGTGTTGGTGCTGACCTTTAAAGCCCTAAACGGCCTCGGTCCAGTATATCTGAAGGAGCGTCTCCACCCCCATTGTTCTACCCGGACACTGAGGTCCAGCGCCGAGGGCCTTCTGGCAGTTCCCTCACTGCGAGAAGGCAAGTTACAGGGAACCAGGCAGAGGGCCTTCTCGGTAGTGGAACGCCCTCCCACCAGATGTCAAAGAGAACAACAACTACCAGACTTTTAGAAGACATCTGAACGCAGCCCTGTTTAGGGAAGCTTTTAATGTTTGATGTATCACAGTATTTTAATATTTTTTTGGAAGCTGCCCAGAGTGGCTGGGGAAGCCCAGCCAGATGGGCGGGGTATAAATTATTATTATTATTATATTATGAATTGCTCTTTGCATTCACCGAAGGGACTTAGATGCAGAGTAGGCTGCTGCTGGAGGAAGGAGGGGAAAGATGATTTTCTGCAGATTCCCCCTTCTTCCTGCAACATCGTTGGAGGAGTGTTCCCAGCTACCCCACTCCCTGCTTTTGGAAGTCTTCTAAGAAGCTGCTGCTAGAGAAGGACTGTGAGCAAGATCAAGGGACAGGTGTTTCTAGGACCAAGACAAAAGCAAGGTGTTAAGTTCCCTTGTTATTTTTCTGTTGCCAGGAGTCATAATGTTGTCAGTGCAATATTGTTATATTTATAGCACTGAAATGTTGTTTTTGGATGTTATATTTGCTGTTATGTTGCAGTTTCAGCAGGTCATTATGAAATGGTTCTTGCGATGGTTGATCTTGAGATGTATTCTTTGTTTCTTTGTTGCAAGCCGCTTTGAGCATGATGTTTTTTGTGGAAAGGAAAAAAAAATGATGCTGATGCAACCCCACTCCCAATCACTTACCCTAATGTTCATTGGAGGTAGTTGTGGTTTGAGGACCCGATCCCCGCTTAGTGGAATGAAGACACACGGACATGTAATATAAGGTTAATGGGCAAGAAAAGGCCACAACTTTATTGATTACAGCAAGTGAAAAGGTATTGGCTTAGGCATTGGATCGCGTCAGTTGACTCCACCCACTCAGAGAGGGGTGAGTCTAAAAGGGGGTTTATTCACCAGTAGGTGGAGCCTGTTGATGCTAATCCAACTATAAGCTCTCTCCTGATGTCACCAAGGGTCGTGCCATGGCCTCCCGCCACACAGGCATCGGACAGGATCCACGACCGCCGGATTCCTTTAACGGAATACCCAAAAATTGAAGGCGTAGGCGATGGCCACACCTAGCCCTTCCACACACCACAAACACATTATTCCAATGCCTAACCGCCGCCGTAGCAGGTTGAAGGAGTTTGGAGTTTGTCTATCAGTGCTTCTTCTTTTCTCAATAGATCAACATCCCTGATATGAAACATGACTATCCTTTTTTTTTCATGGACCTCATCTTTTCATACGTTAACTAGCCATAACTCACAAGGTTTAAGTTTTCTGAATTCAATGCACACACCAGTAATTAATATTTATATTCCCCATATGGATTTCACTAAAGCTTCCAAATAAACATAAAAACTGAAATGAGATTGAGACCGTCTACTTTTGGGCTGGCTGAGAAACTTTTTTTTTGCTTACTGTTCCAATATACACCAAGAACTCATGCCAATTACCCCTTCCATCAATCTTTTGGGCTTCTAGAATTAAAATAATAACAATATTTCAAACAGACAAAGAAGCAGCAATGGCTTAGCCAACAAAAGACCCATCTCAGAATTAGCTGCATTTGCCGTGGGTCGAATACCATGACATTTCCTGCTGTGGCCTCTTTGGTACTTTCCAGCTTCCCTGCGGTGTTCACCCAAACTGTCCCTGCTAAATATAATGGGTTGGATCCTGGCCAAGCCTTCTTCCTCAGCTGAAGAAGAGTGATACTCGAAATGCACTGGGATTTATCACATTTCATTCCTTATTTGTTCAGATATTTTATACTTGAAAATATTAAAATATGAACCTGCACCTATGTGGTTTCCCACACCTTTACTTTATATGAATGGTGGTGCAGCCCTTCGGCTTGATTCAGTGCTGCGCATGTGCTTTGGAATATCCACGCTTTGTTCACACACTTTTTATGTGCCACCTGTACAATGTCATGAACAAAAACCCCCTTCCCCCCCCCGGTGTTCGGCTTCTGGAATTCCCCCTCCCAGATCTGAAAATCTGACTTTTTAAAAGCTAAATGGAATAGCATTCCACAGGTACACAGGGCCCAGCATGCTGATAATGTGGCTGATTCTGACCTGTATAGATTGCTCTAGCCTAGGGCTGGCTAACTCTTTGGGGAGGCTAAGGCATACCCAACAACATTTCTCTGGTGAAAATAGAGATGTCCTCTCCAACATTTGCCCAACAAAAATAGGGACATACCCTCCAACACTTCTCTGATGAAAGTAGGGACGTTCTAAGGAAAAGAGGGACATTCTGGGATCAAATCAGAAACTGGGATGGCTTCTGTAAATCCAGAACCATTCCTGGAAAATAGGGTCACTTGGAGGGTCTGCTGAAGGTCACACTGACTTGTGGCCGACCCTCTGGACAAAGTGTCGAAGTAGTTGCGGTGAGAACCGCAGTTCACAAGGCTTAATAAGCTTCTCACATATTAATTGACCATAAAAGTTATCAGTTGTCTGCATCCAACACAAATGGGACTATCCGTATTTTTCGCCCTATAGGACGCACCGTCCCATAAGGCGCACCTAGTTTTTTTGGGGGGAAATAAAGGGAAAAAATGTTATTTCCCCCCCAGCCCCCAGAACAGGCAACTCTCCGCAAGCCATGGGAGCCCGGCGCCAGGCTCCCGCACCTTGTGGAGAGCTGTGCGAAGCCTGGGCGCGCTGAGCTCAGCGCGCCCAGCCTTCGGCATGCAGGCAACTCTCCGCAAGCCGCGGGAGCCCGGCGCGGGCTCCCACGGCTTGCGGAGATCTGCGCGAAGCCTGGAGAGTGAGAGGGGTCGGTGCGCAGCGACCCCTCTCGCTCTCCAGGCTTCAGCGAAAGCCTGCATTCGCCCCATAGGACGCACACACATTTCCCCTTCATTTTTGGAGGGGAAAAAGTGTGTCCTATGGGGCAAAAAATACGGTAATTCACATTTACACTCCTTGTGACTTTCTGTACATACATAAAAACTGGAATGAGGTCAGAACCGTTTGGGAAATGTTTCTGTAACTTTCCATTCCGATAAACAAAGAGAGCTCAGGCCAACAGCCATTGCCCTTTCTATCATTCTTTCTTCTAATATAAAAAATTATTTGAAACAGACCAAAACAGAGAGTGAGAGTGCACGAAGCCTTTGCCAGGAGTCCTATACCCATCACAGAAACAGCTGCATTCACACTGGGTCAAATACCATGACATTCCTGCTGAGGCCTATTTGGTACATTCCAGCTACCCTGCGGTGTTCACCCAAACCGTTCCTGCTAAATAATATTGTTTATTGTTACCATATTGTGATTCTAATAGAATTGTGCACAGACAACAGAATTAATAGCTGAGAGTTTAGATTTGAGCTACAAGACTTAACTCTTGGGGGTTCAAAGTACTACACGCCGATGTTCACACATGCATGTATGTGAGAGCAGCAATAATTCAGACCTCACAAAAATAAAATTGGTAGTTTATGGACTAATGTAATTTTCTTTACTCATCAATGAAATAGTTATCTATTGTGCTGGTGCATCGTGGCTCAGTTGGGCCCAGAAATAGTGATGATGATGACAACAACAACAACAACAACAACAACAACAACAAAAAATTATTATTTATACCCCACCCAACAGAATATTAAAAACATGATAAAACACCAAGAATCAAAAACTGCCCTAAACAGGGCTGCCTTCAGATGTCTTCTAAAAGTGAGATGGTTGTTTATTTCCTTGACATCTGATGGGCGGGTGTTCCACAGGCAGGCACCACTACTGAGAAAGCCCTCTGCCTGGTTCCCTGTAACCTTACTTCTCACAGTGAGGGAACTGCCAGAAGGCCCTCAGAGCTGACTTCAGTGTCTGGGCTGAACAATGGGGGTGGAGATGCTCCTTCAGGTATACTAGGCAGAGGCCGTTTAGGGCTTTAAAGGTCAGCACCAACACTTTGAATTGTGCTCGGAAATGTACTGGGAGCCAATGTAGGTCTTTCAAGACCGGTATTTTGTGGTCTCGGCGGCCGCTCCCAGTCACCAGTCTAGCTGCTGCATTCTGGATTAGTTGTAATTTCTGGGTCACCTTCAAAGGTAGCCCCACGTAGAGCACACTGATGATGATGATGATAATTTTATTATTTATACCCCGCTCATCTGGATGGGTTTCCCCAGCCACTCTGGGCGGCTTACAGTATATATAAAAACCTAGTAAAATATCAAACAGTAAATGAACTGATCCCAATGAGACCACATGGCTCTCCTAGATCAATTCAATATGGCTACACAAAATGTCAGTAGCCCTCTGAGGATTTAGGGAGGAGCTTTTTGTTTACTCTACCCAGAGCCAGGGACTGAACCTGGGACATTAGGATAAAATGTGGAAACTTCATATAGCAGGGCAAGCAGAAGGGCAAATAAATCGATGTTGAAAACTAAAACGGGTTTGTGATTCGAGGACCCATCCCCCACTTGGGAATAATAAAGACACGTGGACACAGTATATTAGGTTAATGGGCTAGAAAAGGCCACAACTTTATTCATTACAGCATGTGAGAGGTATTGGCATTGGACAACAGCAAATTTTGACTCCACCCACTCAGAGAGGGGTGAGTCTGATGAGGGTTAACCACCAGTAGGGAGAGCCTGTTGATGCAAATACAACTATAAGCTCTCCCCTGATGTCACTGGAGGTCGTGCCATGGCCCCCAGCCACGCAGGGCATCGGACAGGATCCACGACCGCTGGATTCCTTTAACGGAATACCCATAAGTGAAGGGGTAGGCGATGGCCACGCCCTGCCCTTCCATACACCAACAACACATTCCAATGCCTAACCGCCAAATACCAAGAAAGTTGTGACGATTGCTACAAGGTAGGCAAGAAAACCAAGAGGCGGGTGCCAATTTGCCAATTGGGAAAAAACTCCTACCAGGCTCCCTGGGCGACCAACCATAGGCCCATAGCAAGGTCAAGCGAGAAGCTACGCACTAAAGAGAGTGGTGGGTGGGTGACTTGAAGAAATCCGGCAGCGCAATGGAGGGGAGAGCTGGCGCAGCCGCATTTGAGCAGCTAAACCACGCCCCTGAGCTGCCACCCGATTGGTGCCATTCTGGGGGGCGTGGCGCGCCAGCAACGATGGCAGGGCAGGGGCTGGAACGCCCCCTGCGCAGCGCGGCAATCGGTTCCCGTTCACAAAACTGTATTTTGTTTTGAGGATGCCCATTCTGTTTAAACCACTTTGGTTTTGACCTTATTCTATGGAATTGTTTCTTTATTTCCTACCCTTCACCCTAAGTTTCCAAGGTGGGTTAAAACACACACACACACACACACACACACTTTTTTTTAAAAAAAGAAAAGGTTTCAAACAACTTACAATCAGTGGCTGATTGAATATGACCCCAGGTAAACCTTGTGAATGGCTGTGTTGGGAAGGGGTTGCCTGAAAAGCTCCATTGCACATATGAGCACTACAGGCAGTATTTTGGATTTCAGGCACTGTGAAGGAAAACTGTCATGCATTAGGGTGTGAGCCAGAGTGGATAAAACAAGCTCCTGAGTATTAACAGAGCTACCTGGGGAAAACACACAAAGCAGGCTCTGCCCCGAGGTGCTTACAATCTAAAATTCAACATGAAGGAAACAGAGGGAGGAAATGGTCAGTTTGGTTTCATCAGAACTGAATAAGGTCAATACAAATGCGGCACGTTTAGTACATCAGAACATTTTGTTGGTACTTATACTTTAGAGCCAGGCTAGAAAATACCAGAGCTCAGCTGATAAGAATCAGGCCGGGGGCGGTATTCACTTGTTGTGATGAGAAGTTTAGTTTATAGGAACTGTGTTCACTATTTGTACGTCCATATCAGAACTCTCTACAAACATACTGCTTGCATTTATAAAGGGGTTAACATACAACTGCTTTTTCTGTTAGGGAAACAGATGTCAGGAACTAATTATTTTGCTGTTGCCACAAATGTCCTTTGCTCTAAAACCATTGTTTATTCCTCTTACCCAATTTCTCACTTCCTTTTTATTTTCTCTGACATCAGTTTTTAATGAATCGTGTGACTCCAGAGTTGAGGTAACATGTATTTATACCGATTGATTCATGAATGCCAGCTTGAAACGGGAGGCTTCCTAAGCGGCAGAGATGGAGGTGTTTGGAAATCAAAACAACTTAAAAAGGCAAATATTTTGAAAGGACTTTAAAATCCATCATTAAACATGCCTGTACAAAACAATGCATGTTTTCTCTCTCTTGAAACCTGTTTAAGAGGTAGCATGCATGAAGGCAAAGTGCTGTAGAACAATTTTATTTTGGTTCAGATCAGCCCGAGCCTTGCTCCCGAAAAAGTGAGGATAGCACTGCAGCCTAAATGGCCTAAATACAGATATATACCACGTAATGTAGAAATGAGGCCTATTTAAAAGTAAAATTAATGTGCCAGGGCTGGCCAGAGACCTTTGGGAACCTGAGGCAAGATGCGCTACTGATGCTCCCCCACCCCGCCTACAGAATTGGGCCCACACCTTGGTGGGGTGGGAGAAGCATGCCACCCAAGGCAGGCTGCCTCGTTGGCGCACTGGTCATGCCAGGGCAGCAAGCAGAGCTTAGGGGCTGCAGGGAAGACGACGTGGTACACCTTTCTAGCCACTTTCCACCCCTCTGAATTTGCCTCCTGAGGCAGCTGCCTCATTCTGCTTCTTGGTAGTGCCGGCCCTGCTATGTGTTATGAAAAGTAGTGGAAAGTGTTTCATGTGCAATGGATAGTCTTGGGGAAGCCTCTGTATACAATTGTACCTCGGGTTAAGTACTTAATTCGTTCCAGAGGTCCATTCTTAGCCTGAAACTGTTCTTAACCTGAAGCACCACTTTAGCTAATGGGGCCTCCTGCTGCCGCCATGCTGCCGGAGCACGATTTCTGTTCTCATCCTGAAGCAAGGTTCTTAACCTGAAGCACTATTTCTGGGTTAGCGGAGTCTGTAACCTGAAGCTTATGTAACCTGAAGCATATGTAACCCGAGGTACCACTGTATTTGCAAACCTTGGATCACACCTAATGCATAAACTACCAGACTGGGGAGAAATGCAAAAATATAATGCTCAGCTTTGACAGCCACTGAAAATGATCTTAACCTTAACAAAATAAATAGTTCTATAATAGTTCTATATTATAGGAAGAAGAAAGGTTAAGTCCAAAGGCGACTATGGGACGCGGCGCTCATCTAGCTTTTCAGGCCAAGGGAGCCAGTGTTTGTCCGCAGACAGCTTTCTGGGTCACGTGACCAGCATGACTAAACCGCTTTTGGCGCAACGGTACACTGTGACGGAAACCAGGGCACATGGTAACGCCATTTACCTTCCCACCGCAGCGGTACCTATTTATCTACTTGCCCTGGTGTGCTTTTGAACTGCTAGGTTGGCAGGAGCTAGGACAGAGCAACGGGAGCTCACCTGTTGTGGGGATTCAAACCGCCGACAGCAAGCCCAAGAGGCTCAGTGCTTTGGACTACAGCGCCACCCACGTCCCTTTTAACAGAGTCGTATCTATCTATCTATCTATCTATCTATCTATCTATCTATCTATCTACCTATCTATCTGCCATGGCTATTTTCCAAAGCCACCCCACACCCCGCCAACCAGCTTGGAATGTGTCATTGAACTGTGATAATGCCTCTTGCTTGACTGAAAAGAGAGGTGTCTGAGCACATGCATCCAAACCTATGAAGTTTGTGTGGCTGAAATGTGGGATTTTATACAAAGGTAGGAGCCACGCCCATTGCTCTGGCCACGCCCACCACTGACATGCGGCCCCTGGAAGGTTTCCTGTGAGGGAACATGACCCTTGGGTTTAAAATGGTTTCCCACCCCTGTTCTTTATAATGTTGGCCAAATGATTCTTAGATTTAACATTCTTAAAATTTATTTTGCATACAGAGCACTTTGTTTTCTCATTCAAGTACATTCCTCCATCTGTTCTAAATCTAAACTAAGGACCAAAACCTTTCGGTTGGGTAAGTTTTGTTTTAAACCAGAAATAAATTTGGGACGATTGGGGGAAGCATAAAAAGTGTTGCTTTGAATTTTCATTCTTTTTCGGTTTCATGTATTTTGACCCATTTTACATATTGCAAGAAATATTTAGGTTGGTTAGTCCAATTCTGAATCTTATTTTTATTAGACTTGTACGTCACTTGTTACACAGAGTGGCTTACAACGTATCTAAAAACAGGAATGCATTATAATAGTTTCATATAGATACATAAGCAATACATTTTTTAAAAAAATACAAATAACTTGCATCCAAATAACTTCAAGAAGCTTAATGCTACAAAACTTCTTTCTCCCTATGTTTTAAATTGCAATCCCATATACATTTACCTTGGAGTAAGCCCCATGTAACACAGTGTGCCTTACTTCCTACTAGACATTCATAAAGTTGTGCCACTAAGTCTAAATGGCTAAAATATATGCGGACAATAAACGTTAATTAATCGCCAGTTAATTAACAGCATTTGGAACAGGAATTATTTTTCCAGCCCAGTATTTATTGATGTTTTTACTGATCTTATTGTAATTCTGTACATTGTATTCCGCACTGCTAGGAATATTTAAACAAATAAATACTAATATGGAGTACTCAGAGGTGTTTAGGAGATTGAAGAAAACAGGGGAAGTCTACAACAAGGCAAACCTCCTGTTTCTCTAGCAATTGACTAACTGTTCTGAGATTTCCTTATGAGGTGAAGGGACTGAAACTAGCAGGGGTTAAAGGTCAGGTGCACCACTTGGAAATATCCAGAATCAGTGAGTCCTTTTAGGTGAAGAAAGTATTTTGGGAGGGAAAGTCCATGGGACTTATTTAGCAAGATAATGTTGGAGACATTCAAGGATGAGACAGATTTGCTTTAGCCTATCTGAACAAATGCTGTAGTTTAGAAGAATGGAGCAGTAAACCTCAGGATTACAGCATTTTAACTCTCTTGAGTAGATGGTAACAGACCCTAGCAAAGCCATGCAAAAGTGAAACTAGAATCAAACGAATAATAAGAATTCCTGACTACCCAACACCAGAGCACAATGCAAGAAGTCAGGACCATCAAATTCTGCAAATTTTATTAATTATATAACTGTTTTAAAAAATGAGAAGAAACAGCTGAGAAACACAATGATAAAATTCAATGGTTATTAAAAGATAGAAGGGAGTAGAACATTAACAGATTTACACAGGTAAACCACATTTTCAGTTGCCTTGAAATAAGATAAAAGATAATAAGATAAAACAGCTTATGTACCAAGTGACAAATTACAAGGAATGTTCTTAGAAGAGAGAGTAACAAGAGCCTATTACTGATAAGCAAAACTTTCAGTTGCCCAAACATGTTTCAACCATACAATATTCTTCAATGCCGCATACTGAAAAGCAATGTAACTGCCTCAGAGTATTTGTGTATGATGACATATCTTGTTAAAGTTGCAGTTTTTGATGTGAAATAGAAACAAGCAATTGCTTTGGTCTTGTCACACTTGTAGGAAAATGAGGTGCAAAGGGATATACAGTTGGTACCTTGGGTTACATACGCTTAAAGTTACATATGCTTCAGGTTACAGACTCCGCTA
Organism: Podarcis pityusensis; assembly: GCF_964106645.2. NCBI lineage: Eukaryota > Metazoa > Chordata > Lepidosauria > Squamata > Lacertidae > Podarcis > Podarcis pityusensis. Next base: position 21,328,746 of record NC_138026.1, read on the forward strand.
ACCCAAAAATAGTACCTCGGGTTAAGAACTTTGCTTCAGGATGAGAACAGAAATCGTGCTCCGGCGGCGCGGCGGCAGCAAGAGGCCCCATTAGCTAAAGTGGTGCTTCAGGTTAAGAACAGTTTCAGGTTAAGAACTGGCCTCCAGAACGAATTAAGTGCTTAACCCGAGGTACCACTGTACAGCTAAAACAGAGTGAGATGGGAAAGAGACAGAATTCAACAAGGACTGATAGACCATGGGCAACATGGCAGAAAGGGAGAACCTGCGGCCTTCCAGATGTTGGCTGGCCAGCTGGGGCTGATGGGAGTTGAAGTCCACAAACATCTGGATTCTGCATCCCTGCTATAGCAATAATGCTAATGCAGTTTAAAGAACAAGACAATGCTGCTAGGAACTTCGGGCACTATTTTAACCACTGTGAAAAAAGCAGCGCCTTCAACAGATGCCATCTCACCAAGATGTCTCCTGAGTTCTTGCATCGCTTCTCTTTTGAAGAGTGGGGCTGCTGCTGCTTTGTGCATTCTCTTGGGCATCTTTGTACGTTTCTGTCAAGTAGCTCAAAGGATATCTGAGAACTTGGCTCTCTTGGCGCAAGGGCAAAATGCCATCTCACCCAGAGGAAAGGAATAACTCAACATTGACAACAAAAATGGCTTGGCGTTCTGGAGAAAACACAGCACTATTTCTTTTTAATCCACAGTCAATTGAGCTAAGCGTTTCTAAAAGTGTTTCAGCTGCTACATCAACTACAGCCATCCTGAACAGTGACAGCTTGGCCACAGTGTCCCAAGCACTGGTAACTTCAAGCCCAGATTGTTGAAATGCTCTGTATGTGGAGCTGCCATTAAAGGTAAAGGGTAAAGGGACCCCTGACCATTAGGTCCAGTCGTGGCTGACTCTAGGGTTGCGGCGCTTATCTCGCTTTATCGGCCGAGGGAGCCTGTGTACAGCTTCCGGGTCATGTGGCCAGCATGACTAAGCCGCTTCTGGCGAACCAGAGCAGCGCACGGAAACGCCGTTTACCTTCCTGCCAGAGCGGTACCTATTTATCTACTTGCATTTGACATGCTTTTGAACTGCTAGGTTGGCAGGAGCAGGGACCGAGCAACAGGAGCTCACCCCATCGCGGGGATTCCAACCACTGACCTTCTAATCGGCAAGTCCTAGGCTCTGTGGTTTAACCCACAGCGCCACCTGTGTCCCAGAGCTGCCATTAAGGCCGGTTCAAACCTGCAGCTGGAGCAGAATACAGCAGCTTGGTTGCTGAGTGGATCGACTTACTGTGAGAAGGTAACTCCCGTAATAAATATGGAACAGCTGATTGGTTCAAAATTGGGAAAGGAGTATGACAAGGCTGTATATTGTCTCCCTGCTTATTTAACTTATATGCAGAATTCATCATGCAAAAGGCTGGGCTGGATGAATCCCAAGCCGGAATTAAGATTGCCGGAAGAAATATCAACAACCTCAGATATGCAGATGACACAACCTTGATGGCAGAAAGTGAGGAGGAATTAAAGAACCTTTTAATGAGGGTGAAAGAGGAGAGCACAAAATATGGTCTGAAGCTCAACATCAAAAAAATGAAGATCATGGCCACTGGTCCCATCACCTCCTGGCAAATAGAAGGGGAAGAAATGGAGGCAGTGAGAGATTTTACTTTCTTGGGCTCCATGATCACTGCAGATGGTGACAGCAGTCATGAAATTAAAAGATGCCTGCTTCTTGGGAGAAAAGCCATGACAAACCTAGACAGCATCTTACAAAGCAGAGACATCACCTTGCCAACAAAGGTCCATAGAGTTAAAGCTATGGTTTTCCCAGTAGTGATGTATGGAAGTGAGAGCTGGACCATAAAGAAGGCTGATCGCTGAAGAATTGATGCTTTTGAATTATGGTGCTGGAGGAGACTCTTGAGAGTCCCATGAACTGCAAGAAGATCAAACCTCTCCATTCTGAAGGAAATCAGCCCTGAGTGCTCACTGGAAGGACAGATCCTGAAGCTGAGGCTCCAGTATTTTGCCACCTCATGAGAAGAGAAGACTCCCTGGAAAAGACCCTGATGTTGGGAAAGATGGAGGGCACAAGGAGAAGGGGACGACAGAGGACGAGATGGTTGGACAGCGTTCTCGAAGCTACAAACATGAGTCTGACCAAACTGTGGGAGGCAGTGGAAGACAGGAGTGCCTGGCGTGCTCTGGTCCATGGGGTCACGAAGAGTCTGACACGACTAAGCGACTAAACAACAACAACAACAAAGAATTCCAAAGTCCCAAATATAAAATAAGTGTTCATAAATTTACAAGGCAAACACATACATAAGTATATATGCCACGTGTCTAAAATAGAACAGGAGAACAATCCTGAAGTCATTTTGACTTTCCCAGTGACCTCAAATATTTCTCTGCAAGGAGGAAGGAAATGGGAAAATCTCTCCATTGTCTTTTGCTTACCTGTCTTAAGGGCGTACTTGTGGGGGTGAATAGGGTGTGCCTGTGACCTGGATTCAGGAATTAAAGTATTTACCATCACAAAAGAATGGCCGGGCTGTCTCGTTAATGTAACCAGTGACCATTATCAGGTATCCTGGCAGAAAGAATTTCTGCTGTAGACAGCTTCTTTCTGTGATGTGTGTGTGATGTTTTGGGGGTGGCCTCTGGCTACAGGGTGGGCAACTTCAGAAGTCTATATAAGGGCTTGCGCACCATTGTTTGGGGTCCCTTCTGCCTCCTGTGTGTGGCAGTGAGCACCCTGTTGCAACAGTTAATAAAGATCAGGCTTACTAGCTGCCTGGCTTCTCAATATTCTCTGGTTGGCCTCTGTTATTTTCTCCTTCCGATAGGGAACCTACTTAAGGACTCTATACGGGCTCTTGGATTCCCCATAAGGGAAACGGTGCAGTTTTTCTTACAACAAAGGAACTGCACGGACTGCCAATTTCATACCAAGTCAAGCTGAAAGGTTTGTTGCTAGTTTACAAATCCCTAAACAACTTGGGACCTGGTTACCTGAGAGGGTGCCTCCTGTCATACAGACCTGCCTGTTCACTGAGATTCTTAGATGAAGCCCCTTGGTGGGTCTTCAACCAAGGATCTATCTGACAACCACCTTGGAAGAGGCCAGCACCTTCCAAATGGAACAGTCCTCCATCAGTCATACCTCGGGTTACAGCCACTTCAGGTTGCATTTTTTCAGGTTATGGACCGCCAAAACCTGGAAGTACTGGAACGGGTTACTTCCGGGTTTCGGCGGTTGCGCATATGCAGAAGCGCTAAATCGTGCTTTGCGCATGCGCAGAAACACTGACTCGCAACCTGCGCATGCGCGGGTTACGAACGTGCATCCCGCATGGATCATGTTCGCAACCCGAGCGTCCACTGTACTTTAAATCTCTTTCTTCACAACTGGCACTTAACGACCACTAACCTTGGTACCGAGTTTTATTTTTTTATTTAGAAAAGGATTTATCACACCCCTTTGGAATTCCTGAATATAAAGCAGCATAGAAGTGTTTTAAAGAAACAAATAAATGGGAAGGGTATTGCAACCTAAATTCTACTGGAATGAAAGCTCACTCAAAATCAACGGGACGGATTACAAGGAGGTACGCTGAGGATCTGCATCTAAGCCAGCCTGCCAAGTTTTATACTACTTTCCAAATGTTTATGCTTTCTGTGTTGGAACCAAAGATCTCACAGAAGTGCCCGTCAAACAGAGGCTATGCAGCTGGAAGTAAAAAGATAATAGCAGTGGGATCCAGGCATCTCTTTTAAAAGAGCTAAGTAATATACTGTGTGGATTTTTTTAAAAGGGAGAAAAAAAGACTGCCTAAGGAAGGGGAAATTAGTGTTTCCCAGGAAAGAAAATGCCTGAAGCACATCTGGCAAACTATATCTTTAACCCCTTTTACAAGGTGAGTTATGTTGAGTGAACACCCTTTAACTTTTTTTTTTTAAATGGGAAAGATCTAATTTGTACTTTAAATATACTGAGACAGTATTTGCTATTTTATGTCTAAAAGCGTATAATCAATCAAAAACAAGCAGGAAATCACAGTACAAAAAAATGACTGTTCCATCTGAAGAACATGCTGAACATGAAGATGACAAGATTATGTCTGAAACACACACACACACACACACACACACACACACACGATTAAATATGAAGCAAATTAAAGAATTCAAACTCAAAAGACTTTGTTTTGGTGCTCATCATAGGCTATGAGCCAGGAGGAGAGATGGAGGGCTGGGAAGGACCAACAAACCAAACCAAAAGAAAAATGGTTCATTGTGTAATTACTTGATTTATATTTCACTCTATCTGTGGCTTCACGGGGACACGGGTGGCACTGTGGTCTAAACCACTGAGCCTAGGGCTTGCCGATCGAAAGGTTGGCAGTTTGAATCCCCGCGACGGGGTGAGCTCCTGTTGCTCGGTCCCTGCTCCTGCCAACCTAGCAGTTCGAAAGCACGTCAAAGTGCAAGGAGATAAATAGGTACCGCTCCGGTAGGAAGGTAAACAGTGTTTCCATGCGCTGCTCTGGTTTCGCCAGAAGTGGCTTAGTCATGCTGGCCACATGACCCGGAAAAACTGTCTGCGGACAAACATTGGCTCCCTCGGCCAGTAAAGCGAGATGAGCGCCGCAACCCCAGAGTCGTTCACGACTGGACTTAACTGTCAGGGGTCCTTTACCTTTTTATCTGTGGCTTCAGAGTAGCTAACTGTGGTGCTCCTACCCCTTGCCCCCCATCTTAATGTTAATAGTTCCATCCCTGAAAGGCAAACAATCTAAGAAAAGGCTTTGATTTCTCTTACTTTACTTATTTTAAGATGTTTAAATATCCTGCCTTTCTGTCTAACAGACCTCTGAGGCAGCTTCTCCTCTACCCACTGCAAAGAGAATGTACATTTTAAAAGAAGGAGAAGGTAATAGTGACTAGATTCTATCCTGTTTCTCTTTAAATGTTCTGCAGGAACCATGTATAAACCCCTCTCTAGGATTGGAGAGGAGCACCACCACCACAACAACAACAATGTACCAAAAATCTGACAACTAACAGTGACGTTCCGATGCTTCCACACTCCAATGGAAAATACTGTTCTGTACAATTCAAACAATTCAAATAAAGGAATCTACTAGAATGGCAAAATCTGATAACATTATTAATTTGGTTAGAAAAGAAGGCAAGGGTAGACCGAATCACTGGGAGAGAGAAGAATTGTGGAAGGGGAGGATTGAATATTCCAGATGTGGAATGATGTTACGAGAAAGGCACACTCTCAGGGACAACAAATTGGTTCAAAAAAGACCCACAGAAGAATTTACAGTATGAAATATATTGTGGATGTCCAAAAAGAGTAGAAAAATGGAATAGTGGACAAAGTTTTATAGGTAATGTCTGTATAACAATATATGAGAAATGCCAGGCTTATTTAGCACGTGGTACATCACCAATTACATCAGTAATAAAGGATGAAAGATTCAGTCTTGTTGGATATTTGATTTGGGGAATTAATGGAAAGAGAATGGTATTCACAACTATGAAGTCTGGAAAAGACATGTGGACGAGCAAAAGAGAAATTGTTAGTAATGCTTCCCATATTTCAGTATGCTGTGTACAAGTAAGATCTTTTAAAAACAGATTAGACTGAAGGTAGGAGTTCAGAGCAGAGATGCAGTGGTGCCCCGCAAGACGAATGCCTCGCAAGACGAAAAACTCGCTAGACGAAAGGGTTTTTCGTTTTTTGAGCTGCTTCGCAAGACGATTTTCCCTATGGGCTTGCTTCGCAAGACAGAAACGTCTTGCAAGTTTGTTTCCTTTTTCTTAACACCGTTAATACAGTTGCGACTTGACTTCGAGGAGCAACTCACAGAACGCGGTGTGGTAGCCTTTTTTGAGGTTTTTAAAGACTTTGGTGATTTTTGAAGCTTTTCCAAAACTTTCCCGACACCGTGCTTCGCAAGACGAAAAAAATCGCAAGACGACAAAACTCGCGGAACGAATTAATTTCGTCTTGCAAGGCACCACTGTGTTTGAAAAGTTGATTAGAAAATGTTTAATAAACCAGACTGGCAGTTGGTATTTGGTGAGCCAACATGACAGTGATGTGGGATTGAGGACTGGAGTGATAGTTCTGTGATATTATGGCAGTGGAAAAAGCTGTACTGTAGCTTTTGAATAAGTGTGATTGTGTGTGTGTGTCAACTGGAGTCAAACAGTTCCCAAGACTAGCACAGATCTATTGCAAAAGAGCTGCAGAACAAAATCCTGGATGAACTTTGGAATTTTTTATTCAGCACTGGTGCCAACTTCATAATAGCAACAAATTTTAGATAAAATTAAGTTAAAATAGCTGAACAATAGCATGGAGGAGTAAAAAGGCAATAGGATTAAGGCAATGACAAATGTGGTTTCTGCAAAGACAGTAAGGGGGATTTTCCTCCATATATAGTGGAGATGTCAGGAGGCAAGATGTTACTGGAAGATGGTGTGGTCAGTGCTAAATGAAATGCTTAAAACAAGATTGATTAGTAAACCATTACTACATCCTTTGAATTGTGTGGAGAAAGAAGATTAAAGAACAGTTGGCCGCAGGTATTTTAGAAAACTTTTTGCGGAGTTAGTATATTGGCATAGCAGAACTTGCTGGGGCCTTTCCTTTACCAATAATTGCTTTCACAAGTTAAAATTTTAACTGTGCTACTCATCAAGCACAGCACTATGTATGGGGTTTATAAAGAATAAGCAGCAAAGTATCAAGAGAAAGATAGACAGGATTGCAGGTCTGATTGTGCTTTTGGCCTCAAAGCTCTCCAGCTCTGGCCCAGCCATACCACAAAATGTGCTAGCTATGTAGGTATGCCACAGGTTGGCCACACATGCCCCAGACTCAGTAGATCTTGGGCACTTGCTAAATAAATTCCATTTATCTTTCCTTGCACCAACTAAAATGCAACAAAATAGTAGGCAAGCTTAGGAGTTCTCCAGGCTGGATGTTGAGCGAAACTGCAGAGGTGGTAGTGAAGGCACGACGGTTATGCAATTGCTCTGGCATGTATAGAAACCAGAATTATGCCCATGTTATATTAAGATCATGATGTGGGTCTATCAATGGCATACCAGTTTGGGAGCTTAAGTCATATGTGACTCAGAAAATCCAAAATAGCCACATGGCTGAGGGAAGGATCCATCCAAGACCATGGAGAATATGGCCAAGAATCTCCCCATGGGCCTCACTGTTCTTACCCTAATGACATCCTGTGGTAAAAATCGCAGGATACATTCCTGGACATTATGGGAGATTCCAACCATTACCCCCTCCCTCAGGGATCTAATAATGACACTGATGAGAAAAGGGGCATTCTGTGGACACCAGGAGGAGGAAGCCAATGTGTAATTGGGCTGACACATCCACAAAAAATATTCTTCACCACAAACTTCAACACACTTGGCCAAGCAAAACATGACCATGCTCAATAAAGAATGCTCACCTACTCAAGAGGACCTCTTATTGGGAGAATAATAATTTTAGGATTCCCACAGGATGGGGTAATTTTTACAGGGCGTGTTTAGACAAGCTTGCATCCAGTACAGAAGAACACATGGGAAGTAACTGCAAACTTCCCTTGGCATCTCTCACTGTTTTGCCAGCTTGTTGGAATATGTAGATGCCTATGGATCTGCCTCAGAAAGCTGCCTTATGTCAGGTCCAGTCCAGTATTGCCTGATCCGACTTGCAGCAGATCTCAGGCACACCTCTCTCCTATCGTTGACTGCGAGGTCCTCTTTTACATGGCATTTCTGGGGAATGAACCAGGGATCTTGCACGGGGGTTGGCAAAGTTTTTGTGGCTTGGGCTGGTTCACGGTCCCGCAGACGCTGCGGTGGACCGGAGTGTGTGTGCACACACACATGCACAAACGCTATTTCCGGCGCTCCTTCTGGCACGGAGGAGGCGTGATTAGCTTCCCATTGGCTGCAGGAGCTTCCCACAGCCAATGGGAAGCCGGCCAGCGTCATAGAAGGCGGTCCCCGTTCTACTCCGCACAGGTTTAGCGCAGTGCACGGGAGCCAACCGAGCGGGCGGTGGGGATCCATGGGCCGGTTAAACGACCCCCATGGGCCGCTTGTGGCCCATGGGCCTTAGGTTGCCCACCCCTGATCTTGCACATGCAACACCTTTGCTTCTCCATGAAGCTATGGTCCCACCCTCACTTGTTAAAGCAGTATCAGGTCCAAACGGCATGTGATACTTATCATGCAGTTTGCCCTTGGATGATTGCTTTTTCTTTCACAAATGTGCTCCAGAGAACCCTCTAGAGCAGTTTTTTTTTGGGGAGCGCGGGAGGAAAGATGAAGGGAAACAGGAAATCCCATTGCTCAAGCAGACTTCTGTTGTGTAAGCAGACAGACATCACTGGATGCCCTCCACACTCTTGGCCTGCTCTTTCTTTTATTTCTTGTGCTTCTTTAAATACACTGTAATTATAATTTGTGCGAAATTCTCTTGCATTTGACTCTGGAAACGTCTAATGAGTACTGGCTAATTCACCCTGACTACCTCAGATAGGAATTCCCAGGCCTGTGCAGGTCTACTCAAAAGTAACTCTCACTGGATTTGACTGGCTTACGTTCAAGCAAGTACACAAATGGTTGTTTCCCCTGGTACAGCAGACTTAGGGAGCAACATAAACCAAAGATTCGCTGGAATGGTGTTAGGATCCAATAGATCTCTGGCTCAGCTGCCAATACCTGGTGCAGCCAGGCTCTGCTGGCATAAGTCCCACACCCTGGCTCAGCCAGAGAGATACACCTCCCGCCCAGCTCAACCAGGGCTGAGCCCCCTAAGCTGAGACTGGTGTAAGCCCTGGGAGAGGGACGCAGGTGGTGCTGTGGGTTAAACCATATAGCCTAGGGCTTGCTGATCAGAAGGTCAGCGGTTCGAATCCCCGTGACAGGGTGAGCTCCCATTGCTCAGTCCCAGCTCCTGCCAACCTAGCGGTTCAAAAGCACATCAAAGTGCAAGTAGATACATAGGTACCGCTCCGGCGGGAAGGTAAACGGTGTTTCCGTGCGCTGCTCTAGTTCACCAGAAGCTGCTTAGTCATGCTGGCCACATGACCCGGAAGCTGTAAGCCTGCTCCCTCGGCCAGTAAAGCGAGATGAGCACCGCAACCCCAGAGTCGGTCATGACTGGACCTAATGGTCAGGGGTCCCTTTACCTTTAAGCCCGGGGGGTGGGGAAGGATGCTCTGGAAGATGGGTGGAAGTGAGGCTGGGCAGGGGTGGTGAAGTAAATATGCTGGATCCTAACTTCATTCAGTTCAGTCACATGACCTGGTAACTCAGAGGTTACCCAGAGGTCTATGCTTGCAAAAAACGGTGGTGCATGCCAAACTTTTAAAGACTCCCCCCCACCCTGGTCAGGCTTAGGTGAGCTCAGGAGGCAGTAGCCCTGCTTCTGAACAGATAAATTATGCCATTTTAATTTAAGGCAGCAGAAGGTCTGCCGGCTTCCTATACTTAGGACACTAATACTGGTATGTGAGTGAAAGTAATTCCTTTCTAATTTTAGTATGCCACACACACACACTTTTATAAATGGGAGAAACTTACCTATTTGCTCTCAACAGACAGCTGGGAGAAAAAGAAACTCCTATTCCCCAAGCCATACAGCCAGGAAAAATGTACATAAATAATAACATAAAAATACAATCAATTTATTTTTATCAAACAAAATAGTGCTCCTTCCAATTGTCCTGAGACTACACAGAAAGAGGGAAGGGAAACTTAAGAAGCGGGGGGATGGGACAAGAACAATAAGCAGCTTCAGGTGGTGCCAGGGGTTGCATTAAAGTGACGTTGGGGGTCAGATGGGATGCAACTTGGCCACTTGTGCTTTAGTACAAGTGAGGGAGTGGAAAGAAGCATAGCTGGCATGCAGAACATCTGGGTCATTTGAGGATACATTGACAGGTATCTGAAAAACACGGTACTCTAGCACTGAAATGAGATGTAAGTATAGATAACATGTGCTTCCTAAGCAAACTTCTGGTTTGAAGTTGGAATTGTGGGGAACATATCATCATTTAGGTAAGGAAGCAGCGAAAATATCATGGGTTTCATGTACTCCCTTATCCTTCATATGCACTCATTTCTTGTTTCACAGAAACCACAGGGTGCCAGGCTGCCCAAATTGGGACAAACTACAGTGTGACCAAACTACAGTTTGTATCCAAACTGGGAATACACTTGAAATCATGGGTGCTGATTGTAGCTTGTGCACACCATAGTTTGCTGGATTTGGATGTCACGGCAAACTATGGTTTGCACTCGCCCGAAAAGAAATTAACAGAATGCAGTGGGAGGTGGGAGCATATTAGCACATAGTTTATTCATGATGGCTGACCAGAGCCAACACATATTCAATGTCTTGCTTCTATGGTCCCAAACCAATTTCCAGCATTCTGTATTGCCTAAGAGATAATCCGAGGTTTCTTACTACTCTGGGCTAAATATTCACTCAAGTGTTTCCAGCAGTATCGAAGTCTGCTTTTGTTTGGAAATAAGATTTCCATTTGCACAAAATGCTAAGCAAACCATACAATGTTGACTTTAAGATTAAACTCAAAAGGGACTTTTCGCATCTCCCCAGCAGGAAGCAAAGGAATGCCTGTGACTGTGTTTGTAAATTTTAAAGTATTAAAAGTAACAGATACAGCCTCAGTTTTTTAAAAAAACAAGCTCACAACACAGAGATTTTCAGAGAGAATGAGACATCCTGGAGACCCTCGATAGGGGAGGTGCTTAGGAAATTCATGAGTCTCCTTTAGCTGATCCATTTTTGCCCCTGGAGAGGCTTCCTGCAGGACGCTAAATGCATAAAACAGCATGCTCTAAACAGTCATGCTGCCTCACTACGCAACCCTCACCAGGAAGATAACGGATATACAAGAAAGAGGAATGTTACTAGCTGCACATGTTTGAGTCCTCTTCTCAATCTAGCTGAAGGAAAGGACACTGAATAATTTGGAACAGCAGATGATTATATCCTTTTCAAAAAGAAAAACGCAGAATCTGAAAATGGACCACAGAGCCAGCAGCAGCTGAGACAGATCTGCCTGACAACTTTTTAACCAAGCTTGGGACTCAACAAGAAACTGGGACTCAACTCCCACCCCACCCCCCCGCCAGATTCGCACATGTCAGTGGGGCACTGACTGCTGGAAGACGCTATCTAGATAACCTTCGCTCTTTAACAGCGTTTGATCTTCTGATTTACAAAGGAGAAAATGTGGCGGCATGTTTGCTTTATTCTGAGCTGCAATCTCGCTCTCGTTCTGGGATTCAACTCCTTTAGGAAAAACATAGAGACCCTGGGCAAAAAGCAGTACCAAGTCCAGCATGGCTTGTGCAGCTACACTTTCCTATTGCCTGAAACAGAAAATTGCCGTTCTTCTTCTTCTACCTCCTATGTTTCCAATGCAGTGCAGAGGGATGCACCTTTAGATTATGATGATTCCGTACAAAGGCTCCAACTTCTTGAAAACATCCTGGAGAACAACACACAGTGGCTAATGAAGGTAAAAAAAAAACCTGTATTATTTCTATCCTACATGCGGGTTCTTGCAGCAGCACAATTTGCTGATTTGTTGTTTTCCCTTTTGACGAGTGAGTACATTGAGTTGCGGAACATTTCATTCACTTGCTCTTGACAAACAACTTTGTCGAAAACATTTAGTACGACTGCATGCTATTTACAGCCATGTGAAAAATCCAGCGTGAGGAATTTTGTTTCCTGAACTAGAGCAACGGGCTAACTGATTTATTTGTTCTAAAATATTGCACCATGTTTTTCAGGGAGGAAAAAAAAAGAAGCTTTCAAACCTGTATGCTATGAACAGCTAGAAACAGCTTCTTTGTTTCTATCCATATTATATTTTCAGAATGACATGCGGCGGGTGCAAGCTCACATGCACGCAACTGTCAGATATGCAGGGTTTCATACGTGGAATTTACTTCCAGTTAAATTTGCTTAGCACTGCAGGCAATAGTTAGCATTATTAAGGTCTGATTCACACCATGAAAAAATAGCAGGAAGCCCAATTTTACACTGTGTGTACCCATAGCCTAGCGTATAATGTGCAAGGAGGGATCATTCTTGTGTAGAGGCTGTGAAGAATCAAAGTTAATTGTGGCTTCCTACAGTGTGCACGTATGATTTAAAATGAGATATGCTTGAGTCCCAAAGATTTGAATGGGACTTTGGCAACGGTATTCTTGAACAACAGCTCTGTGGACTGGCGCAGAATGTATCTGTGAATATTATTTTAATCATTTTGAATGTCTTAAGTTACTGACTTTGATACAGGGATTCAATTTTGTGTGTGAAATAACGTTACTTTGGGTGGCGTCTGGATTAACTATTGTTTTGTTCTAAAAGTCTCTGTGTAATTCCTGCACCACTAGACTATGATGGATTAATATGTGATAATTGGTTAGTTACAAACAAATGGACTTGTGAACAAGCATCCTACATTGAAAAAGCTAACAAAATCACTTTCTAGACTATCGAACAGTTTATCTAGACTGTATGACAGTTCAATCTATTCATGTTTACTCTGAAGTTGAGATTTACTTCAAAGTAAGTGTGCAAAGGATGGCATCATAGACAAACTGAATAGATAGTGCAGCTTAACTGCATGATATCCTTGCAAAGTCACATGATACAAGACATGTCTTCTGAGGATGAAATACATGCGCTGAAAACCTAAGCCTGCTGATTCAGAGGTAAGGTCCCATTAAGTTCAGTTAGATTAATTCTCTAGGGTTCTTGCTAAGGACTGAAGCTTTAAAGGATCTCATTTAATATCTCAGTATATTCATTAGAGAAGGCTGCAAATACTTAGAGTACACCTCACTAATGCAGCATCACAAAAAATTAAAATCAATATAGGCCCTGTTTGAAGCTTTTAATCAAACATGTACTATGAGCTGTTATTGCAGACTAATGTGTCCCACACCTTCCTATGATAAGAAGCAGATAAGATTATAAAGTAACACTGAACAGTTATGTGAGAGAATTTAAAACTGCATTTAATAATCTAAAATATGCTTTGGGGAAGGTTGTTTAAATAGCTGTGTATCTAGCAGAACGATCCTAGGTATGTCCTTTCAAAAGTATGTCTGTCCTATTGAGTTAAATGAGACCTTACTTCCCGATAGATGGGCTACAATCTTATACAGATTATTTTAGAGCAAATCCCATTGAACATCATGAGTGTTACTTCTGAGTAGGCATTGGTAAGATTGAACTTCAAGCTGCAAAATGTTTACCATAAACGTCATGCCACCATTCATATAGACAGGTAGGTAGGTAGGTAGACGGATAGAAAATGGGTTTCAGAACCCAACTTATGTCCATTGTTTTTATATTTACTTAAATAACAACACTGAATTACAAAAAAGTTTACTTTCCACACCCCCACCCTTTTACTTTAAGTAAAAAACTAAAATAACTAGGAGAGTCAGGATCAATTGCAAGACTGCCACAACACATTTCTCAGGTCAGCAATTTTATTTATTGCTTTTTCCTATAAATCTCTGGGAATTTCTTTATGACAAGCACATTCAGCAAAGTCATTAAAACCAGGTACTTACTTTTGGAGGTCAGTCAATTCATTTAAAAAACAAATAAACATTCTATTTCTACATTTTATCAACTGACAATGCAATTGTGCAGAAGTAAGGTCCGTTGGGTTAAACGAAACCCTAACTTTCTATTGGATGACATTGGTTTTGTGTTTGGCTTGTCATTCCTTTAACATAGGGCACTTAGGCTATCTTACCCTTATTATCCTCAAGCAACTTAGGTCCCAAACTGTTTTCCTAATGAAACCTAGTAAATAAGAATAACATGAAGAAAAATCCATAGGGATCATTCCAATTCATTATTTATAAACTCTTTTACTTATGCTAAGGCAAATTAATGTACATAACACATGGATGCCCTCGAATGCCACTTTGTAACCATTTCAACCGGTTCTGGAAAATCTGACAAATTTAATTTTCCCTTTTTTCTTTAGTGAGCCTTTCTAAACCCTAGGAACCACTTATTTTTGAAGGGTGCTTGAAATAACACTGCCAGCATAAAAATCTTTCTAGCACCAGTTATGCACAAAATCTTTGTTTCAAATGCATTCTACATCCTCACACAGTATCACATTTCCCACCTTCAATCAGTCATCAAAAGGAAATGTTATCTTTCTGAATGGACACCAAACTGTCTGAATGGAAGAGAGTGGAAATCGCTGTGGATGCCTCACAATCACAATAGGAAGCTGGAAGGTGTCAGAGTTGCTGTGCATTCCGGAAACTAACAGAAAACCAAGGCCAGTGTTTCAGACGTTCCTAGAAAACCACAACCACCATGGAAGGGCTTGCAGTTAAAATGAGATTACTATTATTAGCACACCACCTTATCTTCCAATATCTTTTAAAACCCCTTTTCTAAAAATACCAATTTGTCTGACGTCTGAGCAAAACTAATATCTGGCATACCAAAAGAACAGGCTAATTTCATACAATATGTTCCAGCAAATCACAATTCAAGAGGAAGTATAATCCTATAATGCATATAAGATTCTGCACCACAATAGTCCTTTGAAGTCTGCCACAACCCCGGAATTTTCCATTTTTATTTAAGTCTTCCCAGTATTGCAGGAGAAAAACAAAGCCTGCTTGAGTTTGTTATAGGCTAAACAATCTATTACATTCCCTTGTAATCAATTTCTAAAATACTTGATAATATAATGTTGTTTCCAAGAAACAACTATTGCTATTGTTAGTCTACAGTTGCAGTAGGTTCAAGATATGGAAAAATGAGGCTTTTACCCTGGTGTGGTTTGCAAACAGGTACAGCCATTAATTTGATTCACAGCTGCTTCACAGAAATAGCCTAACATATCAGATGAAGGGGTTGACAGATCTGATGGTCGTGTAGTTACATTATTACAGCTAGGAATGTTGACAAATGAGATGTGCTGCCCTCTCAAGAGAGGCATGAAATAGTTAAAGGTTATCTGTGATGGAGAATAAACTAACTTTCCGCTAGCTGTTCTGAAAGGACCGTGCAAACCAACTGTGGAGATGCCCACAAAATAATGGCTAAAGAAATCTTTGCACACTCTCTCACACAAACTTTATTCCATGTACATAAGCTTACATATATACACTCAAACTGGCCAAATGCTGGCAAATATGCCTCTACTTCCCCAAACCCTACACCAGTGGTGTCCAAACATTTTTCAAAGAGGGCCAGATTTGATGAAGTGAAGGGCCGTGAGGGCCGACCAAACGGCTGACTAAAGTTGTTAACTACAGTGTGGTTGAGCTTTTTTAGGATTGAAGTTGTTGAGGTTTTTTTTTTAGGGTTTAAGTTGTTAAGGTTTAGGATTTTACCCCAGGAAATTAACTGCCACAGGGGCCGGATTGAACCAACCAACAGGCTGAATTAGGCCCCCAAAACAGACTTTGGACATGCCTTCCCTGACTGACACTTAGCTGTGCAGATTCACATTCTCTTCTGTAGGCCCGTTTCCCTCCTCATTCATGTCTGTTATACAGAGGAACCTTTGCCCCTCGCCCAGGCTCTTGCCATTTCCTCTCCCTAACATCTCAGCATAACGTGTATTACAATAATATTGCTTTCCATGCCGTTATTATATCCTCTGCTGAACATCATTGATAGGGAGCATGTAATTAAAAGCCACGGGATGCATTTGTAGTATTCAAGGGAGGTGTTGGTGTTGCTAGGGAACCTGTTTATTTATCGGCATGGAAGGCACAGCAGCTGCTTGTCAGTTAGTGCAGGGCCTTGTAATCAAAGGAGTGCGCAGGATGAGACTGGCATAATGGTTGCTGACGATGCAAAGGTAAATGAAGGGTCTGTATGGGCTGCCTTGCTGGAAATGCTCTCCTCTGTAGTTTTGACGGGAGAGAAGCATTTGGGAGATCTCTCACAGGGAGAGCAACCTAGCCTATTCACAACCTTGGTTTCATATTCCACAAAGTATCTCTCCTACCCTGAGTGGTGAAAGTGGCTTTCTGAAGGAGGGCTAGCAATGGATCAATTAAATACCACTTACATCTTATCAGGCAATAGTCAGGCAATAGTTAGCACATTTCGCATGAACAGTGCCATGCTTGGCTAGCCCACGTCCAGACATGCTGGCTTGCCTTAACTATCTCTGCATTCAGTGGACCAGGAACCCAATCGTGTGGAAGCCTTCACATATATCTGCAAGCTTTCTTGCTGCAGACTTTCATGCCAAATGCGCAGACAGCAGGGGACAGGACAAGTCAGCATGCTTGATGTCAGGGGTGGGACTAGCTGGCATAGCCCTGATCACAATTTGATCAGTGAGCGGGGAATAGAGAATTCAGCTATTTGCAGAGACTGTTGTCTTCTGTAAGATTTCAGAAGCCAGGTCCCCCCGGAAGCTTTAAAATGCACCCCCCTGTCCATAGCAAATGCAAACGCCGTAGCAAATGCAATTGACCTGTGCCAGCTTTTGTTTATAATCATTCTGGCATCTAGGACAAAGTGCCTTTAAGCATGAATAGAGTTCCTTCCACTCCAAGATCTTGTTCTCTGGAGGCCTTAGGTATTACAACACCCTACGGAACCTGTGTCAAATACTTAAAGGATTTACTACTCCCTTTCCATCAAAGAGCCTTTATGCTCGCGAGATTAAATGCTTTCCCTTCTGCAGTAACTAAAGGCAGATTCTCACACACTCCATATCAAGCCCGTTTGTGTGCCTGCAACCAAGAAGTACCAGATTCAATGGAACACATTCTCTTAGATTGCCCTTAACATAGCAGACCTTGCCAACTGATGCTGAGTAAAATGTTGGACCTCTGGCCCACAACCCAGAGGAGAAATCAAATGAGGTTTCTCCTGGCAGATCGGGACAAAGATACCACTGCTCTAGTAGCTTCCTTTTTAGCCACAATTTTGCCTGAAAGGGTTCCCAACGAACCATCCCTTCGGGAAATAGACCCTATACCCCTTGACAGCTTCAACCTTGTCCTTTAATTATCCCAGTGATCTGAAACGTTTTATATTGTGATGCCAATAAAGGTACTTGACTTGACTAGAGTTCCTTCCGCCTAAAGGAAGTTTAAGAAAAGAAAAATCTAAGGACAATATTCATTTTTGCCCCTGTCTGAAAGGTGGCTTGGGATGTGATGGACAGGCAGTTGTTTGACTAATGCATATGAAGCTCTGGTTCCGCAATGAGACAGCTGGTTCATCTGCATGACTTCTGGGAGATCAACACAGCTGTATGCAAGGTCACCAAATGCACACTGCCACACAGCCCAGGTCATCTCCTTGGTTCTTTTACAGGTGACGCTGTGTGCAGCCACACAGCATGCATTTGGGATGCAAAGCACAGGGTATAGGAGTGCCCTACACAAATGTGCAATCATCATTCCCCAGCTACCCGGCAGTCTAGACCAGGACCACTATGCTGAATCTCTAACGGGCTCGTCTCCTGGTGTTCCTGAATGCCAAAGGCCTTGTTCCTGTTTAGAGATGCTCGCTAAACAGTTGAGAAAATGGACAGCAACAAGCTCACTTGAGAAAGCTGGCAGGCTGGTTATGTCCACTCTTAAATCAGGGAGCATGACCCATGACTCCTGCAGATCTCCAGAAGACGTTCATTCACTCACACACTTGTACTATTGCTGTCAGGTGACATCAAAATGCAGTAATAAGCAAGGCTGCTACCAGAGGCACCAGCTTGCAAGGGCGATGGGAGGGGGGTGATGTCACACACATGGTGTCTGGATGCTGGGAGGAGCTAGGGACAGAACCAAACCTGGTGGCCACGCAGCTTCAACACCCATTGGCTCATCCTCCACCTCCTCTTGGTGCCATCACTGGCAGGAGACTGCTTCAACCCAAGGAGCTGGCCACTGGAGCTGTGCCACAATTGGCTCTGTACTTTTGGGGCATGGGGGGGGGGCCCTACTCCTGAAATATAGACAAACCCAAAAGGACTCAGCCCCCAGGAGCTGATGCCCCTGGCTGCACACTCATTCTTGGCTACATGGAATATCTGGAAATAATTCTCCATGCTCAGAGTAACAGGCAGCCAGCTGGGGAGGAACTTCAGTTCAATGGTAGAGTAGATGCTTCACTGTCTCACATTTAATCACTGGCACTTCCCAGTAAAGAATCTCAGATCACAGGGCTGGGAAAGACCTTGGAGAGGGCACTGCTAGTTAAACCAGACATAGTGAGCTAGATAGACAATTGCTCTGACTCAGTTATCAGGCATGTTCATCTGCGTTCAGCATTTGACTGGCTTCCCTGCCATACTTTGAACAGTTCTGTTCAAAAGCACAGAACTGAGAACAAGCACAACCTCTGGCAAACTTTTCATTCCCCTGTTCCTTTGCACATGGAAGGTGAGCTTATTTATTACAATTATTGATGGAACTGCCATTCAGACAGATGGATCAATTGCAACATCTCACTCAGTTGCGCTCCACGAAGGAGCTCCTGTGACAAAACCTAAAATGACTGGACCAAAGTTCAACACACCCTATTTTAGATCACAAAATAGACCTCTGGGCTTGTCCAGCTTTGTGGGAAAACATTCTTTTTTTCAAAAAGTATTTTAGTTAAGTTGTGCAAGAGCTTCTAGTTAAAACGGCTGCATACAAAAATTCCAAAGAACTGATGTGTACAGCAGAAGGCCCTTTTTATAAAAAGCAGTTTTAGCCTGGAATATATATTATTATTATTTTTTTTACTTTAAGCTCTTTTTATAATGTCCATTGGCCAGTTTGCTTCCTGAGTGGAATAGGCTCACTTAACTGGGCAAACTTTAGATGCTTTGAAAAAACTGATGTAAATAAATCACTGACCTTTTCAAATCCTTTAATAGTCTAATGGAGAAAATACATACCATACTATGCAGCTATTACACTGTTACAGTACAGCTGTTAATATCATTTTTAGTGTTAACATAATTTTGAGATCTTTGAGATGTGAGGAGACCCCACAGGCCAATCCGTTGTGCGT
Source organism: Podarcis pityusensis (assembly GCF_964106645.2). Classification (NCBI taxonomy): domain Eukaryota; kingdom Metazoa; phylum Chordata; class Lepidosauria; order Squamata; family Lacertidae; genus Podarcis; species Podarcis pityusensis. The sequence goes on from NC_138026.1 coordinate 21,347,850, forward strand.
TAAGCTCCACACTACCATAAAATTTATTAGCTATGAGACAAAATAGTTCCAGTGGTTTTTATTTCAAATCATTGTTTGGTGTGCAAGAATGAGAGATAGCATAACAGAATTCAACAGCAGGTAGAAGTGACCTGTTTCAAGTAGCACCATAGAGGCGGGAGAAATAGATGAAGGCAGGAATTGGTGTACAAATAATTTGGTGAGATTTGGAATTATTCTAGTGGGTGGAGGCTTCCTTCAGGGAGCAAAATTTATTTCTATTTATGTACTGTTTTCAAGTTATTACTATCTTTTTTATATATAATTTTTTCTTAAAATGACTTCCCTTCCTCTCTTTCCATGGTTCATTTTGCATATCATAAATCCCTGCATCTTTTACATAAACTAAACCATTCACTATTCCATTATTACATCCATCAAAATTTATTTACACTGTTGAATTTATCTTAAGGCTGCCAACATTTTCAAGTGTACACAATTCCCCTCCCCCCATATATTCAATAAACATTTTCCAACCTTTTCTAAATGTATGTTCTTCTTGTTTCTATATGTTAAGTCTGCAAGCTGCACATATTCCGTCAGCTCAAGTTGCCATTCTTCTTTAGTTGGGACCTCACTCGTTTTCCATTTTTGGACTAACAAAACATGGGCCGCAGTAGTGGCATACATAAATAATCGTTTTTGACACCTGGGAATTTCATTCTGGATTATCCCCAACAGAAATGATTCTGGTTTTTTTGTTTTTTTTTTTTTTGGGAAAGTACTTTTAAACACTTTTTTCAATTCATTATGGATTATTTCCCAATACTCTTTTACGCCTTTACAGGTCCATCACATATGAAAGAACGTTCCCTCTACCTCTTTGCATCTCCAGCACTTATCTGATTCAGTCTTATATATCTTAGCAAGCCTAACTTAGCAAGTTATTACTATCCATTTATTATTTCTATCCCATCTTTCTGTCAAGGAGCCTGCTTCCCATTTCATCCTTATAAAGAGCTCTGTGAAGTAGATTAGGCTGAGTGATGGTGACTGAACAAAGTCACCCTGAGAGCCTCATGACTCAGTGGAGATTTGAACCCTGGTTTCCCAGGTCCTAGTCCAATACACCCAAATGTCATCTGGATGCTGTGTCAGACAGCAAGATGTCAGCAACACTGCTTCCCCCTGTCTACCAATAATCCTCCACGGTGATGCAAAACCATTAGTGATTATTTTTATTCAATCTTCCTTTGAGCTGGTCTCCGGCCCACAGTTAAAGAAAGTACTGTTGTCTCTAGCTGACAGTACCACCAAATGCCACCAACCACATATAGTTTTCAATAGCACGAAAATGTTCAGCTTTGATTCATGCCATCACAAGTTGTGTGGATGGCGATTTTGACCTTAGAAACCTCTCTCTATCTATACAAAGAGGGTATCTAGGTGATTCATTACACAATATATGAGTCTCTGAGCTGCACAGCAAGGTACACATTCTTAAGATATGGGCGTATAAAAACTTAGCAAAATCTGGTAGAAGATGACCAAGCGAAGAAGAGGTAAAAAAATTCCAGAACAGATACATAATGCATAAGAAAGCCTGTGGAAAACATTTGCTCTCTTAAAAAATACTTCAGTTCATTGGTACATATCCCTTATCTTGAGAGTTTCTTGACTCTACCTAGTTTCTGTTGAATTGGCCACACAACCAGAGATTTTGAGAAGCAAATGGTCCAATGCAACAAGCATCTACAGAGCAAATAAGGCTCTAGGAGGAAGCACCAAGGTTATGCCACTGCGTGAATTGGGCTATTTCCCCCGCATTGCCAAGGATGCTTCACTGTCTGACATCGTGCAAATGTGTCATATAGAATTGGACAGAGAAAATGCATGGAGGTGGTATCAAAGATGACCCGGATTTGGATAATCAGAACATACTGAGGGAGCTTGGTGGTGGGGATCTTACTCCCATGGCATCCTAACATTCTTACACTAATTAGTAACCTTCCTACCTAACTGTAAATAAACTTTAAACTGGACAATATTGTTATTTTGGGGTTTCAATAAGTTGATAATGCATGGTGTTAAAGATGGCCTTAAGTACTTTGTTGCAGTGACTCCATATGATCATATAGGACAAGACAATGTGTACAAAGTCTGGTTTTATTGTACAGGGTGATTCATAATGAAGCATACAGTACTTCATTATGAATTACCCTGTATTACATATCTAACATATATTAATTTTATATATTCTGCTTGGTCTGTGTGGCTTCAGATGCCATTGGAAATGACTGGGTGGAGGCTTTGAAGCTTGCATTTATTAGGGAAGGAAGTATATTTTTCAACAGCCAGATCCACTTATTCCCTTATTAGATTGAATCCTATCAGACCTCTGCCCCATTTCTTTTTAAATTATTTATTGCCTAGAAACTGTAGATTTTGGTCTGACTTGTTTCTTGAAGTTACAGCAGGTTAGCCAGATGGAAAGGTTTCCAAGAAAAAAGAAACAAAGAAACAGCAGGGTGGGGGGTAGAACATCACTTGTCTAAGTCAACCTCTAAGTAATAATCATTTTAGCTCCAAGTGAGGTGTACTTTCTGCAAGACTTGAATGCAACAAGTAGGTTCTCATGACATATTGAATTTATACTCTTACGATATGTGCTTGGACAGAATATATTACTATTCTAAAGTAAGCTATTATCAATTCTGTTCTTAAATTTGATTATCGGGCAGAATAAATCCAAGAAGCTGGGAACATATAGGACTGGTTCGCACCGAACTGTCTCTGCCTTTGCAAGTTGCTCCAATCTTCTCTAGCAAAAATGTTTCTTATTCAATAGCAGATGTGCATTCACAGTAGAAAACACTGCAGATATTTGAGAAACGTTTGTCCACCTGTTGTGTAACAACCTCTGTGAATATTTAAGAAAGGTCAATATGAACTTTTGGAAGAATAGTTTGGTAGCTTCTGAAATGCTGTGCTCAGGGGGCAGCAGGCAGAAAGAGATTTATATTCTTTCAAAGCGTGTTATTTTGAGAGCAATTTCCTTCAAGTGCAATACTGTTTAAGTTGGGTCTAATGCTTGGCTACCAGTAAATAGGTACCCTTAGGAAGCTAAAACACAAGCAGCATGCTTGGGAAATCAAAGCAGTCCCTTTATTGCTGTGTAAAAACAGGCACAAAAGCCAAACCAACTAAGCTGCTTTCCACAAAAACAGGCAGCAGCAGAATGCGAGGCATTTCACAGTCAGGGGCTGGAGGCATATAAAATTATCTCTGAAGGCAATTTATATCCTGTGATGCATAAATAGAAGGGGGCTCAACTCGCCAATTAGGCATTGTGGCTTGGATACAAAGATCCCTGTGCATGAGCAGAAAGGATTTCTGCACAACTCACATTCTTTACTAAACCTTCTCCCTAATTTTCTCCTATATGCACCCACAAAACCACCCCAGAAGCTCTAATGTTGAAGGTGATGCGAAATGGGGATCTGAGGCTGAGGAATGTGACCTTCCCACGTGCCTAAGAAAATGCTTTTTGCTGTTCTTTCTACATTACACATGATGGAGAGCAGCAAATGGTCACAGCTTCCTAATAATAATAATAATAATAATAATAATAATAATACCTTGCCCGTCTGACTGGGTTGCCACTTTGGTTGGCTTCCAACATATATTAAACATAATAAAACACTGCACATTCAAAAGCTTCCCTATACAGGGCTGCCTTCAGATGTCTTCTAAAGATGACAGAATTACTCATCCCCTTGGCATCAGATGGGAAGCTGTTCCGCTGACCTGGTCAGTAACCTTACAGTCTATGTGTGAGTTTCCCCTTTATTCTGTTTTACATTGAGCATAGCGAACCTTAAGCTCTGCCCAGATGGAATCTCTCAATGCTTCTTAATGGTGAAACTGAGCTGAATGAAATCAATTTTACATGGAAAAATAAACCAGTGACATAGCCATGATGATGGTTGACAAAGTCTATTAGGGAATTGAAAATTCAACAGCTTTCTGACTTGTTGCACGTACTATGTGCCCGCCATTTTCTTAATACCAGTGCTGTCCTGTCCCTGTCCCTTTAAAGTTCAGTATTATTAGAATTTCAGTTGTTCTGAAGAGGCTGGGGATGGTGTGTGGTGTCTCTCCGCCACTCGCCATGAACATTTCTCAGGTACTCTGCAGCCTCCCTTGGCACCACATGCTTTCTGATCTGAAAAAGGCCTATGAGACAAGTTTACCTCATAACGGGCTTTTAATTGAGGCCCAGGAACCTGGGAAAGCCACAGAGTACGGATCACTGGTGAGGTGATTTGGAGAATGAGAAGAAGGATGCTCCTAAACATCCCTTAAAGCTAGAGGTAAAGGTACCCCTCCCCTTCATGGATCACTGCCTTGCCGTGGCGAAGGGGCTTGAAAAACTCAGAGAAGCTATGAGCTATGCCGTGCAGGGCTACCCAAGATGGACAGGTCATAGTGGAGAGTTTTGACCAAACGTGATCCACCTGGAGCAGGAACCGGCAAGCCACTCCAGTATCCCTGCCAAGAAAACTCCATGGACAAAGACAACAGGCATATAAAAGTTATGACGCTGGAAGATGAGCCCCTCAGGTCGGAAGGTGTCCAACATGCTACTGAGGAAGAGCAGAGGACAAGTACAAGTAGATCCAGAGCTGATGAAGTGGCTGGGCCAAAGCCGAAAGGACGCTCAGTTGCGGATATGCCTGGAAGCGAAAGGAAAGTCCAATGCTGTAAAGAAAAATATTGCATAGGAACCTGGAATGTAAGAACCATGAACCTTGGTAAGTTGGATGTGGTCAAAGATGAGATGGCAAGAATAAATATTGACATCCTGGGCATCAGTGAACTAAAATGGACGGGAATGGGCGAATTCAGTTCGGATGACCATCGTATCTACTACTGTGGGCAAGAATCCCGTAAAAGAAATGGAGTGGCTCTCATAGTCAACAAAAGAGTGGCGAAAGCTGTACTGGGATGCAATCTCAAAAATGATAGAATGATCTCGATACGAATCCAAGGCAGACCTTTTAACATCACAGTAATCCAAGTTTATGCACCAACCACTGGTGCTGAAGAAACTGAAATTGACCAGTTCTATGAAGACTTACAACACCTTCTAGAAATGACACCAAAGAAGGATGTTCTTCTCATTATAGGGGATTGGAATGCTAAAGTAGGGAGTCAAGAGATAAAAGGAACAACTGGCAAGTTTGGCCTTGGAGTTCAAAACGAAGCAGGGCAAAGGCTAATAGAGTTCTGCCAAGAGAACAAGCTGGTCATCACAAACACTCTTTTCCAACAACACAAGAGACGACTCTACACATGGACATCACCAGATGGGCAGCATCAAAATCAGATTGATTATATTCTCTGCAGGCAAAGATGGAGAAGCTCTATACAGTCAGCAAAAACAAGACCTGGAGCTGACTGTGGCTCAGATCATCAGCTTCTTATAGCAAAATTCAAGCTTAAACTGAAGAAAGTAGGAAAAACCACTGGGCCGGTAAGATACAATCTAAATCAAATCCCTTATGAATACACAGCGGAAGTGAGGAACAGGTTTAAGGATTTAGATTTGGTGGACAGAGTGCCTGAAGAACCATGGATGGAGGCTCGTAACATTATACAGGAGGCAGCAACTAAAACCATCCCAATGAAAAGGAAATGCAAGAAAGCAAAGTGGCTGTCCAACGAGGCCTTACAAATAGCGGGGGAGAGAAGGCAAGCAAAATGCGAGGGAGATAGTAAAAGATACAGGCGATTGAATGCAGATTTCCAAAAAATAGCAAGGAGAGATAAGAAGGCCTTCTTAAACGAGCAATGCAAAGAAATATAGGAAAACAATAGAATGGGAAAAACCAGAGATCTGTTCAAGAAAATTGGAGATATGAAAGGAACATTTGGTACAAAGATTACCATAATAAAAGACAAAAGTGGAAAGGACCTAACAGAAGCAGAAGACATCAAGAAGAGGTGGCAAGAATACACAGAGGAATTATACCAGGAAGATATGGATGGGTCGTACACCCCAGGTAGTGTGGTTGCTGACCTTGAGCCAGACATCCTGGAGAGCGAAGTCAAATGGGCCTTAGAAAGCACTGCTAATAACAAGGCCAGTGGAAGTGATGATATTCCAGCTGAACGATTTAAAATTTTAAACGATGATGCTGTCAAGGTGCTACACTCAATATGTCAGCAAATTTGGAAAACTCAGCAGTGGCCAGAGGATTGGAGATCAGTCTACATCCCAATCCCAAAGAAGGGCAGTGCCAAAGAATGCTCCAACTACCGCACAATTGCACTCATTTCACACGCTAGCAAGGTTATGCTTAAAATTCTACAAGGCAGGCTTAAGCAGTATGTGGACCGAGAACTCCCCAAAGTGCAAGCTGGATTTCGAAGGAGCAGAGGAACCAGAGACCAAATTGCAAACATGCGCTGGATTATGGAGAAAGCTAGAGAGTTCCAGAAAGACATCTACTTCTGCTTCATTGACTATGCAAAAGCCTTTGACTGTGTCGACCACAGCAAACTATGGCAAGTTCTTAAAGAAATGGGAGTGCCTGATCACCTCATCTGTCTCCTGAGAAATCTCTATGTGGGACAAGAAGCTACAGTTAGAACTGGATATGGAACAACTGATTGGTTCAAAATTGGGAAAGGAGTACGACAAGGCTGTATATTGTCTCCCTGCTTATTTAACTTATATGCAGAATTCATCATGCGAAAGGCTGGACTGGATGAATCCCAAGCCGGAATTAAGATTGCCGGAAGAAATATCAACAACCTCAGATATGCAGATGACACAACCTTGATGGCAGAAAGTGAGGAGGAATTAAAGAACCTTTTAATGAGGGTGAAAGAGGAGAGCGCAAAATATGGTCTGAAGCTCAACATCAAAAAAACGAAGATCATGGCCACTGGGCCCATCACCTCCTGGCAAATAGAAGGGGAAGAAATGGAGGCAGTGAGAGATTTTACTTTTTTGGGCTCCATGATCACTGCAGATGGTGACAGTAGTCATGAAATTAAAAGACGCCTGCTCCTTGGGAGAAAGGCGATGGCAAACCTAGACAGCATCTTAAAAAGCAGAGACATCACCTTGCCAACAAAGGTCCGTATAGTTAAAGCTATGGTTTTCCCAGTAGTGATGTATGGAAGTGAGAGCTGGACCATAAAGAAGGCTGATCGCCGAAGAATTGATGCTTTTGAATTATGGTGCTGGAGGAGACTCTTGAGAGTCCCATGGACTGCAAGAAGATCAAACCTCTCCATTCTGAAGGAAATCAGCCCTGAGTGCTCACTGGAAGGACAAATCGTGAAGCTGAGGCTCCAATACTTTGGCCACCTCATGAGAAGAGAAGACTCCCTAGAAAAGACCCTGATGTTGGGAAAGATGGAGGGCACAAGGAGAAGGGGACGACAGAGGATGAGATGGTTGGACAGTGTTCTCGAAGCTACAAACATGAGCCTGACCAAACTGCGGGAGGCGGTGGAAGACAGGAGTGCCTGGCGTGCTCTGGTCCATGGGGTCACGAAGAGCCGGACACGACTAAACAACAACAAAGGTACCCCTAACCGTTAGGTCCAGTCGCGGATGACTCTGGGGTTGCACGCTCATCTTGCTCTATAGGCCGAGGGAGCCGGCATTTGTCCGCAGACAGTTTTTCCGGGTCATGTGGCCAGCATGACTAAGCCGCTTCTGGCAAACCAGAGCAGTGCACGGAAACACCATTTACCTTCCTACCAGAGCAGTACCTATTTATCTACTTGAACTTGACATGCTTTCAAACTGCTAGGTGGGCAGGAGCTGGGACCGAGCAAAGGACGCTCACCCAGTCGCGGGGATTCAAACTGCCGACCTTCCGATCGGCAAGCCCTAGGCTCTGTGGTTTAGACCATAGCACCACCCACGTGCCTTAAACATCCCTTAGGCACCTCAAAAGTAACACAGGCACAACAGAAAGCTTACATCCCTCCCTGGAGAATTGCACTGACATTTTGCTCTCACTGTTGCTAATTTTCAAATACGTTCTCCCTCCCGCATTAACTGATGGAGAAATGTCAAAAAATGCAGGATAATATTTTTTGGCACAACGCTAATACCCAAACTGGTTCAGTTATATGAGTAATTTAAGAAAAAGCAAATGCTGTAAAAAGTACAGTGTTCATTCCAACAGCAGGAAAAAGTGAAACATATACCAAGCTACTCTTTGATACGAGGAAAATTATTATGGATTATGGCATATTAGTATCCAAACCAAGGAATTCATCCTATATTCAGGCATTAACAGACTTCAGCTAGCTCCCAGGATTTTCTTACTAGGCATTCCATTAAGAGCTTGTGTAACCACAGTGAAATGGATGCTTGAAAACAGGAGCTGCTAAACTTCGTGGGCATGTTTGCAAACTGGAGAAGCCGTTGTGGGCACAACATACGGAAATGTGATATGCTGTGTCTGGCATATTGCATGTTAGGAACTGCCTAATTCTCACACACGTTTTGTTCCAAAGGCAGAACCTTAAAGAAATATTGCAAATGTTTGGAATGCTGTGAAATGATTAAAAGGTCATGATTTTTCACACAGATACTGTACCATACCCTGTTCTGCATCTAATGTTCTCGAAAGTCTCCAGTAATTGTTGTTAATTCTCCTTATTAATGATTTTATTGTTTTATTTTTATATTTTTGCACACAGTCTTGAGGTTTTTGTTTAACATTCAAGCGGTGTATAAATTTTATGAAATAACTAAATAAAGTAAGAAACAAACCCTGGAACAATAAATTTAAATGAACAAAACTGCAGAGCCAGCAGTTAAAACAACTGATAAAATAATGTAAAATAACAATAAATAAACAAATAAAAAATCAACAATAAACCCATGATAGGATGGATTTTGACTGGTGCATCAAAGATGGCAGACAAAACACACAGCAAACTTGCTGACAGAGAGGATTCCACAGTCTGGGTCTAACCACAGACCACCTGTTTGACCTCTGAAGGTACGGAGTGTAGTCAGAGAAAGGCCTTTGGTGAAGATGAGGATTGTTTGTTCAACTTCAAAAGTAAATCTCTTCTGTCCAGTGGGGCTTATTCCCTACTTAAGCGTCCCCAGGAATTTTTCATACTGAGTAGTGACGTCTACTATGCAGAGAGAAAGTGTATGTATGGGTAGATCCACAATTTCATAATGCATACAAGTACTGCCAAAACAAACTCTAAGGTCAATGGGTGCTTTCAAGAACCAATAAATAGCAAGTCCAAGTTACACTTTTCTAGCCTTCGGAATCACAGAATACCATCGCAAAGAAGAATTTTCAAATAACCAATCAAACATAGTTGAGACATATGGCTTCAAAGACGGTAGCTTTCCTTTCAATTTAGCACACAAATGGTTTTCATTAAGACGATCCCCTCTCTAGCGTTTTGGTTTCCATCTTTGTTTACTGTTGTAAGACTTATCACTTAAACTTTCTGGAAGGTATATGTCTGTGCTTATATACATGCCACACACATGTGGTTGTTGCCCTGAGCATTTCCAATCTATCCCAATGTCTGTCTAGCTAGTTTTCATTTAGTTACTTTCACCTTTTTCGTTTGTTGACAGGAAAAGGAGATAAGAGAGGCAAGCTTAGCTGGAGGTCTGGACTGACAGAGACGCTCTCAGCAGGCTGTATATAAAATTAATACTGTAGGCTTCTCAAGCATTCCCATCTGCATTCTCAAGAGGATTGTTTTTTCTTGACAAACAACAGAGGTCTACAGGGACTTCCTGCCCGAACTATAAAGGGCAGCAAACCAGTTTTAAATTGACTCTCTTCCAGCCTGGAGTTATGTACTTGTTAGGCTGCAAATTTCACAAGACTAAATTCTTGTTACTGGGAATCTATCTATCTATGTCAATAGATCCACGTATCTATCTAACACTAAGAGGACAGAAAACAAGAGACAGAAAATAAATAACAGGCTCTTGTGGAAAAAAAATGTGAATTGTGAAAGTATAATTCTTTTAATCTTAGGCTTTGCAGAAGAGAATCGGAAGGATTACAGGCAAGCTGATAGAGGGTGACATTTGCTTCAGGGGGAAAGGGAAGCCCTTAATGAAATCCATAAGCCTGGCTTCCAGTGCTTTTAGGAAAACCATGCCCTTCCCCAGCCGTCTAAAGCCAGTATCTAAAGAGGGTATCATAAACGATTTGTGGGCTGGGGACTCTTGTCAATAAAGCACTGGCATTAAATGACTTTAAAACGTTATATGAAATGAGAACACAGTTAAGCAGCAAGCTAAGAACCATATTTTTCTGTTCACGTGAAATAATAAATGGCAGCTGAATCCCCCCTCCACATTGCATGGGGACGTGGCCAAAGATAGTTGCTGAAACATGGTGTCCTCTTTCAAAGTCAACAAGCTACTGAAGCAAGAACCTCTGTGTTTAAGAATTCACCCTATGAACTTCAAACAGAATTCAGAAGGTTGAAGAATATACTTGTTGAAGCAGCTGGTAGATCAGACTGGATGCATATGATAACAGCGAGCAAATGCTGGAATCCCCACTGCAATGGGGCATAAAGCGAGGCCATTGAGAATGGCAGCCCCTCTCGGCCTATTCCTTTTAAACTAGACTTTTGCTATAAATGCAAGGCTTCGTTTTGAAATAAATCACATCACCAAGCTATGACTCTGTACATAGGAAGCCCTTTGATTTTCAGTGGGGCTCAACCTGGGCACTCTTCTCACATTACCTTAGTAACCCTGCACTTTTCCACACCACCTTCAAGGTCAGAAGCTTCTGAAGAAGTCCACAGTATCATTCATCCCATGCCATCGCTGCCCAGCTTCCTAGAACTGGGTGACTTTAGCATTAGGGGAAGACACTGTCTGCATGAACAGTATGCGCTCTGCCTCTGTGCTAAGGCCCCTTCTGAAAATCAAGTTATTCCATGTATCTCCTGCACAGTATCTCTCTGGGATTTGCGGACTTTAAAAAACCCAACACCGAGACAAGACCAATGATTACCCGAAAGGCTAGATTACAAATTAGTGACTGTGCATTGCCCTTTGCCAAGAATATATAATCTGCCAAGGCCCTTCTGACTGAAGACTTGACAAAAACAAGTTGGAGATGGCTGGTGGTGAGAAGATATCATTTGTTTTCTGATAAAGTGAAGACATGGAAAAATTTCCAGGTCACATGCACACCGCATATTTGGGCTTTCCCAAAAGAATCTTGGGAACTGTGGTTTGTTAAGGGTAATGGGAATTGTAGCTCTATGAGGCGTAGACGACAGTTCTCATGTTTTCTTAGGGGAAACCATGTGCTATAAATATAAGGGGCGGATGTGACTTCACTCTCACAGCAGGCCCTACCACATAAAGTTGTTGCAAAGCGAAAAAAAAGGAGTGGAACCATGTTCTCTGGGCTCTTTTGAGATAGGAATATAAAGATATACTGTATTTTTCGCACCATAGGGCGCACCTGACCATAGGGCGCACCTAGTTTTTAGAGGAGGAAAACACACAAAAAAATATTCTGAATCAAATGTTGCACTAAACTATTTAAAGCAGCAAAGCGGGCAGCTCCTGTCCATTTGCTGCTTTAAATCGAGCCTCAGAGGAGGGTAGGAAGGGGAACCATGGCTTATCTAAGTCCAGTCAATAATGCTGAGCCTGACTTATGGCCATCGAGATTAGCCTGGCCGTCTCAGTGGAAATCTGGGGAGGCTGGGGTGGACATTCCAGTGGTCAAAGTGTGGTTGTGTCTTCCTGCCCCGCATCTATTTCCTGCCCTCTTTCTCCCCTGCACCCCCGCACCCTGCTTCCAGGGAAGGAAGCGGAGCCATGGATCCTCTGCTCGCAACTGCAGTGGATTCCATCCACTTTGAAGCAGGAAAGTGGGAGAGGAGCTGCTTACACGAGTGTAAGCTGCTCCCCTCCCACTTTGCTGCTTCAAAGGGAGCCCAGGAGGAGGGAATCCGCTGCATGGATCCCCTTCCTTCCCTCCTCCTGGTTGCTTTGAAGCAGGAAAGTGGGAGAGGAGCTGCTTACACGAGTGTAAGCGGCTCCCCTCCCACTTTGCTGCTTCAAAGGGAGCCCAGGAGGAGGGAATCCGCTGCATGGATCCCCTTCCTTCCCTCGTCCTGGTTGCTTTGAAGCAGGAAAGTGGGAGAGGAGCTGCTTACACGAGTGTAAGCTGCTCCCCTCCCACTTTGCTGCTTCAAAGGGAGCTGGGGAGGAGGGAATCCGCTGCAGCTTCCCCCACCTCCCGGAGAGCCTGCAGAAGCCGCCCGCTCTTTAAAGGGGCTGCGCGGCTTCTCCTGGCTTTTCTGGGAGGTGGGGGGGGATTCCCCCACCTCCCGCAAAACCGGCAGAAGCCGCCAGCTCTTTAAAGGGGCTGCGCGGCTTCTCCTGGCTTTTCTGGGAGGTAGGAGAAGGGACTAATGCAGCCAGTCAGTCCCTTCTCCCTCCTGGGGAAAAGCCCGCAAGAGCGCACGAAGCTTGTGTGCGGCTCTTGGGGGCTTTTCCTGCCTGCCTCCCCCTTGCATTCGCTCCATAGGACACACACACATTTTCCCTTGCTTTTTAGGAGGGAAAAAGTGCGTCCTATAGAGCGAAAAATGCGGTAATTAACAAACCTGTTCTTTTTTACAGCACTTCGTAAGTAATTTTAGAACACCACTTGAAATGGCCAAATATCCTATTTTTCCCTCAGAAAAATCTCTAGATTAGTTTTATTGTTTTCTAACTCCCACAGCATGATCAACATGCTATGAAGAAAAGAAGACCATTGAAAGAGGATGATGGCATACTATTAATGTTTCACAGAAGGTTCAACCAATAAAAAATTGGGAGTCCACATAGTTTGAACTACACAGTTTTAGAGGGGAATAATCTGGAAAAAAATGATGAACTCCTCATTAACTTTATAATACCCTAGAATATTGGACTAACAACATTACAGAATGGTAAACTAACAAGTTGCACATATAAAAAACCCACACAATTATGATAATGCATACTATTGTACAAAAATCCTGCCTCCTAGACTGAAGAAGGCTTCTAAAAAGTCCACTCCGGTTAATCAATTGTGAACACTTTCAGAATAATAAATTGTCACCACCATGTTGTGTTTTTTTTAAAATAATGTTGCTGGCTAATTGCAATTAAAAAAGAAAAAAGAAATGTGAATGCTATTAAGTCTCATAGTAATTTTAATAGGGGTGTTATATTTTTTAAGATATGCCCCTAAAGAAGGGCTGTGCTTTTTGTATTTCAATAAACCTTTTTACATCTTTAACATTCTGCTTTGCATTAGAAAACAGAGGCCAGTAGTTAAATGCTGTGGGCACATTAATTGTGCTTTTTTGGCGACAAAAGTAAGAAACGAAACCTTAAGTGACCTTAACTCACCTATGTAGTTCTACCTTCCCTTACTATTATTTGTTTATCCAAGTCTCATGTATTTAATATGTCTGCTCTGGTTTTATACGACCTGTAAATTGTGGGGTGGGAGTGGGAAGCCTCTAATTGAACCAAGCATATTACTGTGGCATGCTGTTCTTGTACAACTCATACTAACCTATAGCAAATTCATAGATTTTTCTAAGACTACATGTACGTTCTTCCACATTATGCAAAATTGTTCTGGTATGTGGTTTCTCAGGACTGAATTTGAGACATGCACCATGAAATTAGTCTGGGACAATAAGGTTACTGAGTGATTAGTACATGGGTATTGTAGTTTTGACCTTTCTGGAATATACTTTGTCAAAGCTATACTTTTCTGGACCCATCTGGTGATATTAAAACTCAGTAAACCCGGGATAAGATTGCAGGTGGCAGTGAGCCCAGCTACTCCACTTCGTAATTTTGTTCCAGGTTTGTCTGTTTATTTGTTTACTTAGCCTCTCAGATCCATCTTTTTGGTGTTGGGTCACTCCAGAGCTGATTCCATGAAAACACCAAAAAGTACTTCTCATGAACAAGCCTTCACTGGAATACAGCTTCAGAGTGACAGCGTGGTACAGCAGTTAAGACTGCAATGCCGGATAAGGATTGAGGAAACCCTCAGCAGTGAAGCTCACCAGGTGACCTGTCACCATCTCTCAGCCTGACTTGCCTACAGGGTTTTGTGAGGATAAAAAGGGGGAGAAGCACCAAAAGCCACATACAGCAAATAAACTTTGCCTAGGAACCAAAGAACTACTCGAAGTTTCTGCATGCCCAAGGGAGCTTGTGTTCCCAACCCCCAAAACTGCATCCTTGTGTGGCACAGTGGAAGCTTTTAAAACTCACAAGACTTTCAAGAGCAGTTGATACAGGCTCAGAATCCAGGGATGAAGGGAGCAAATGACTTTTGGCAGCATTTTCTCCTCTCCACTGCCATGTCCCACCCCTCAGTGGGGTTAATATTTGTACTTCTCACCTCTACTGTAATGATTAGGGTGCTGCAGTAGGACCAAGGAGATCAGGGTTCAAACGCAAGCTCTGTTGCAACTTTGGACCGCTCATTGTGAAAGTCTGGAAGCTAACACAATAGCTGGAGGTGGAGGGAGAAGGCTATGGAATGGGACAAAAAGGATTTCCAGGAAAGGAAACCGTCTCTGCCTATGATCCATCCCATTGTCATTTACCCTAGACCATGGGTAGGCAAACTAAGGCCTGGGGGCTGGATCCGGCCTAATTGCTTTCTAAATGTGGCCTGTGGATGGTCAGGGAATCAGAGTGTTTTTACACGAGTAGAAGATGTCCTTTTATTTAAACTGCATCTCTGGGTTATTTGTGGGGCATAGGAATTCGTTCATTTCCCCCCCAAAATATAGTCCGGCCCCCCACAAGGTCTGAGGGACAGTGGACCGGCCCCCTGCTGAAAAAGTTTGCTGACCCCTGCCCTAGACCCAGCGGCGTAGCGTGGGTTGTCAGCACCCGGGGCAAGGCAAGTAATTTGCGCCCCCTAACCCCTAACCTGCCGCCGCTGCCAGCTTCTTCTTGCTGCTGCCTGGTCTGGTCTGGTGTGGTTCTCTCCCGCGCTCAGCGCTGCGCTGGGCTGCCACTGCACTGTCCCTCCCCCAGATAGTCTCTTGCTCTCTCTCCGCACCGCACGCCTGGCACCCACCCCTCCACAGTGGGCGGCGACCCAGCGGCTCGGATCGGATTCGCACAGCCAGCACTGCAGTGAGAGAGAGTGAGTGAGCCAGGTAGGGGCAGAGAGCTGCGAGTGCGAGCGCGCGCCCCCCAGATGGTGCGCCCGGTGCGGCCGGCCCCCCCTGCACCCCCCACGCTACGCCACTGCCTAGACCTTACATTCACACAATTCTCTTCTGCTGTTAATCCACAGAAGGGACATGTTAGAGTGCATCAAGGAGGCAGAATCAAGCCCCCACTTTTTAAAGGCTGACCTCCAAGACAACCTGGAACCAAATACCCTCAGGCTTGGGTACCTAAAGCAGTTCCTTCAATACTTGTTCTCAGGCTGGGATCTGAGGAAACGGGCAACTAGTTTCACACGAGGGAGTGGGCTTTCAAACAGCAGCTTTCCCCCTCAAGCCGTTGGGCATCATGAAGGAGTGTATGAGGATCTGCTGTTTAAAGAAAAGTCAAGAATTCCAATGCACATTCCCAGGACCTTCTAAATTCCAGCCTAATTATCTCCAAGTAACTCAGTATTTTCAGGCTTAAATTTTTATGACTGTTCCAGTGAGATGCCTCCCACCAGCCGTCTGCATCATGTACTTCAGCATTCACTTTTCTGTAAATGGTGGCACTTAGTTGGCAAAAACGAAGAGTTGCGCATACAACAATCATTGCTGCCAAGAACACAAAATGCATATATATGGAAAACTTAGTCCTCATAAATGCGAGGTTTTAGTTATTCCTCATCAATGTGGCATTATAAATCACATGGATGAGCAACTAAAATGTCTCAAGAAAAGCACAACCCATTTGTTAGTCTGGTGCCTGACTTGTTCTTTGAAACAGACGTAAACAAGAAGGTTCAAGGAGAGTCTTCATTTCAGACAGGAACTGGCAAATCCATTCTTATTTTAAAAATGATTAATAATGTACTTCCAACTGGTGTTCAAGGAATGCTATGTGCTCAATCTAAACTGTATGTTTCCTTTTATTTCCTTGCAACTGTAAGCAGTCCAGTCCTCATTCCCCTGAAAGTGTCGAGATAATGTCTTTTGAGAGAAGGTGAGTGGCATATAATTCTCTAAAGACATCATCTCAACACTTTCAGGGGAATGGGGACTGCACGCTTACAGTTGCAAGGAAATAAAAGGAAACATGCAGTTTAGACTGAGTACATAGTTTTGATTGAACAACCATAAAGTACGCAAGTCCACGCCATCTATTTCCCTCAGGTTAGGCAAGGCCCAGAAAAATAGCTGGCGAATCTTTTGAATTGGGGATGAACTCCCTCAGTCACTGTCACCTCTCCCAGTTCACCTGGAAGTAACAAAGTACAACAGACTCATCCTTCTTGAGTCTACAAGGCAACTTCCACAGGCCAATAAATTACCATTAAGCAAAACTGGGGTGGTGAACAATTGCTAAGCTTTGTACAAACAGTAAATGACAAAATGCAGGGTCTTCAGATGGAAAGTTGTAACTAGCTGTCTATATTAAGCCCAGATATCAGCTACGATATCTGGGTTTCAGAGAAGAAAAAGTGATTATATATGATCTTCTGGAATCCAGGGAAATGAATTTAGCACTAAAAAGGACTTATTAGGATGGGCTGCGTGCTTAAGAGTAAGTCCCAAGAACCAATTTAATCAAAATAAAAGCCATACAATTCAGAGATTTATAGCAAAAAAACTTCTACTGTACATCACTGCAGCATACCCTGGCATTAGAATAAGACGATACATAAAGAACAGTTTCCTATTTAGAGGAGCTCAAAGGAGATAATGGCAACATGGGAAGGAAGAGAGAAGAAAAGGTCATGGCCCACAAATATTGTCAGGAGATACAATTAAGCATAATATTTCCCATTAGGAATGAGACTTTACTGAATAACTAGCTTGAGCTGGGAATTGAATGGTGAGAGATGAGAGTGCTTCTAGCTGCTGAGAACTTGGCTGGGGGCAGGAGAGACCTTAAAACATCTCTCAGAAATCATAAAATGGTGTTTGTGTGGGGATCAGTTTTCAGAGACTTTCAGGTCTAAGCAAAGTCACTGTACTTGCTAATCCATAATACAAAAAAGGATTTTTATTCCTTTTTAATAAAAAGCTTAATTAAAGCCTTGGACTATGGGGTTGGCGAGATCTGCTAAACAGTTACTATGCCGACGTGCCCGGAGAGCCTTTCGAAACAGTTGTTATTTTGGCATCCCTAGAAGGAAGACGTCGTTTCTCACCCTTGCTTTTTATGTTTTGTTTGTCTAAAAGTTGAGCAACAATGTGCAAACAGCATTGTTACAGCATACCAGACTTCTTGTCTAATCCCTAACAATGAAAGTGTAAGATGCTCTTAAACATTTGAACTCTTGGTTCAGGAAGGTGACTAAACTCCTAAGCCTTTGTCTAAGCGGCTCTGATATCTAAATAAAATTCCCACTGTTGCTAACACCAGCACAGGGCCACCAGAGGCGACAATGGGTGGAAGCAGCCGTATATCAAAAGTCAGTTAAACTTCTCAAAGTGTGTGAGCAATGTACTCTTCCCAGCGACACACAGGTGAATATATACATGTACATTTGCAACTCTATCCCCACACTGAGCACCAGCACCTGACCAAACCATTCTTTACCAGCTGCTGCCTCATGTATTAACTGTAAAATAGCCTAAGCTTCTGAAACACAGGTTACTTATTGTTTCATTAAATTGATGATGCTTGTCTTGCATCCATAATCTGTGCACGCACACGAGATTAAAGATGTTTCCCCTTCCGTTGAGATATTGAATTTCTGGAGACCAAAGAATTCTGGAAAGCTCTAGTTCAGGCTGATGCATAAGCACATAAAAAAAACAAAAAAACATCAAAGAGAAAGGCACCCCAACAAATTGAAAGTCCAACATTTTCTCAATAAGGGGAGGTTGTGACAAAATAGTGACAGTGGTGTTTACCAGGCAGAGATATGGGAGCATAGAGACAGATGGGAAATGTAACAAATTTCTCCCTTTCTCACTCGACGCCAGCTTGTTGCTTACAACTCTGGGTGGGTAGTGACTAGTTTTCACTGGATGGTTATTGTGAAGGTGGAGTGGATTAGAATACCTGGCTAGTTAACTGCTGACAAGTCCCAGGGTCATATGAAATGCTCCTTTCATATCCCCCCTGTCTCTACATTGACTACAGGCAGTTACTATTAGCAGGGACAGTCGAATATATTTTGCTGCTTGAGGCAAAGACAAAATGGTGGCCCACTTTCTACATATGGGACTCAACTGGACTGGTAGCAGCATATTACCTCATCACTGGTAACAAGACAGCATCCACCTGAAACAACAGGCTGTCAATGGGTGTGCAAGGGGGCCTTGGGAACAGTGCGGGCCTGCAGTTGTCTTGCACCCACCAGCACCGGCTGCCTGAGTGGACTGGCTCCCCGTTCCTAATGGCAGAGCTGGCTCAAGCATCTCCAGATGCTGATCTCTGGTTTGTAAGAGGCTTCCCCATTTTGTTTTGCTTGTTAAACTCTTTCGCCCCCACTCCCACAAAACGGAGGGGAAACATCTGTAATTTAAGAAATGCTTAGCAATCTCTCCAGAATCATGTTTGTAAATAAACAAAACAGCACATGAACATAAAACGTTCTTCTTCTTCCGACATGCAGCTCGAAAGCTACATTCAGGATAACATGAAAAAAGAAATGGTGGAGATCCAGCAGAATGCAGTGCAGAACCAGACGGCGGTCATGATTGAAATAGGCACAAATCTGCTAAATCAAACCGCTGAACAGACCCGCAAATTAACAGATGTTGAAGCACATGTAAGTACCAGTCGTTCAAGCTGAAGCTAACTCTGAACTCAAAGGACTCGTGTGCCCTATATTGTATGCTTTAAGTCAGGCTGGGCAATATTTGGTTTCCAACATTGTGATGTATCACAATGTCTGAACTAAGGATAGACCTATGTAGAGACATTGGCTGGCTTCACGTTTTTTTTCTAACATTATGATTTTTGCAAGGCAAACAAACTTCATGATTCACGATATATTGCCAGGTCAAAAATTATGAAACCGATATCAGGATATGGATTTCAAACCAGTTTGGGACGATATTATCGCCCAGCCCTACTAATCAGTCAATTAAAACTTACACTAGTAGACTGCACAGTATAAATCCTAGCTCCAACGCTTGACAGCACCACAAAAAACCTGATCTTAGTCACAAATCTTTGTGGATCTTTGTGTTTTTCACATAATAACAAAGCAACCAACCAATCATAGAACACATTTCAGGACACAGGGGAGACCTACGAATTGTTGAGGGGAACTCTTATATAAATTATGAGGATCCATAAGGATCTATGGTTCTGTGAGGGGAAACTGGTCTCCTTGCAGCTCCCAGCACCTAGAATTCTTTGAGGGAAGCTATGACTGTTTAACATGGTATGATACTGCTTTAAAAGTATACTGCAGATGGAGGCTTGCTGTTTACATAGCACTCTAATTTGCAAAGTGTTTCAAGAAGGTTACTGTTATTCCTATTCACCAGCACAGTGGTCAAAGTAATGTTTGAAACCGAGAAGTTCTGATCCGAACTAGCATCAAAATTCAGAGCTGAGTCCAATTTGCAGCACTCAGGCTGCAAAAACTTGGAGTGACCTAAGTTATGCACCCCTTATGCAAGGCATAGTCTGCAATGGAACTTGGATAAGCCTGAGCATTTCAATGGTTATAATTTAGTTGCAGGATAAATCAAAAGACTGAACTGAGTGGGAGAAAGGTTAGGGAGTAACAGGAAGCTACAAAGAAAAATAAATTGTCACATTTTTTTCAAGTTGTTGTTCAAGTCCCAAATCAATTGTGGGGAACAGAGACATTCCCATACTCAGATTGGAACAACAACAAAAATTGCTCTTCATTTTAGATTTCAAGTCAGATCTCATCCAAAAATATGGTTATTATGGAGTAACCGCAAACTATTATATTCACAGAAAAAACAATATAGATGTTTTGAAATAATAAATTCATTTCAGAACTCCTTACATTCTTAGAATAAGCTAAGTAAGCTTTTCGAGTGGAGCTTGTGTATAGTTACAGTTATTTTCCAGACTTTTAAACTAAAGTGAAGGGTGGTTGGGGAGGAAAACCTAGCGCTAGCACATAGCGATTGGTTAGTATAAAACCCAAAAGCATTCTATACAGGACCGAAAACAAGGTGACAAAATTCTGGAATGCACCATTTCATATTGACGGTGTGGGGTTATATTTTCAAAAGCTCTTCCAATGTAGTAGTTCACCATATGTGGTAAACTAAGTACACCAGGGAAAGGGTTCTGCTACACGATGACTCTCAGATCACTACCATAGTTGCACTGTAATGTTGCTTCCTATAAAGACGGAAACACTTAAATCTCTACTTCAGAACAATACTAAATCATCCCCGCTTTATTCCATTTTTCATGTCCAAAGTGGTCCAAGGTCAAAAGTGTGAGTAGCAGAGTCAATGAAACATTTGTTTGATTGCTTCCGAAAAGTCATGTGAATCAGTTTCAAACCATGTGTAATGTCATACTACTGCAAACTTATATGTCTGAAGAATGCTTTTATAGTCAGCATTAGCCTAGAAGATGAATATTTGTGCTGGTGACTGGGTTTGTACTGGGTTTAATTAACAATGTAAGGGGATTACATAAAGAACTACTCTTTCAAAGACGCTAGTTCTGGCCACAGTGATCCACGCTCTGGTTATCTCCCAAATGGGTTACTACAATGTGTTATTTGTGGAGCTGCTCTTGAAGACAGTTCTCAGAAGCTTCAGGAGCCTCAGTTAGCATAGACTGCCGGAATATTGACTAGTGCGGCCTAATTTACCCATATCACAGCAGTTTTAACAGAACTGGCTGTCAGTTTATTTCGGGGCCCAATTCAAGGAGTTGGTTCCTACTTTAAAATTCAAAATGGTATGGGGCCCAAATTTCAGGAGCGTGTGTGTGTGTTTCATTTCAACCTGTTGCTGCTCTTTAAGAGGGACAAATATTATTATTTAAGAGGGACAAATATTATTACTAAGGAAGAGGGTTTCCTTGGCAGTGTATCCTCAGTGATGGAATGTCCTTGCAAGAAGATCACTGGCACCAACATGGCTTTAATTTAGGGACCAGGCAAAACCATTTTGATTTTCTGAGACATTTTAATAGACTTTAGTGAATTAATTGTGCAAGTTTTGGTATGTTTTGAAGTTTCATCTTCTCTTTTCTTAATATTTTGTGTTGTCTGTTACCTTGGAACTTGATATGATAAAGGGCATTGTGTGTGTTTATGTGTGTGTGTAATATCTTCTAATTAATGAATGAATTCCTCTGCTACATTTTGGAAATACCCTTAAGTGTGAAAACATGTCCTCAATGACCATTCAACATGAAGGATGTGAGTAATAAATTCCTCCTGCCAACTGAAGCCAAATTCTGATGAATTAAAAGAGTTATTTTAAAACACAATGAGGAGCATGCAGCAGAATGGAATGCTAAGCAACAGTCCATGTGACAATTTTGCTGCCTCATTCTTAAAAACAGATGTTGTTCTTGAGACTTCAAGAATAAGCAGCGGATATCATACTGACCTGGAACCATGGAAGGATTAATAAAAAAAGAAAAACAAACCCTATCTGCAGGTACACCCACAGTGACACAGAAGTGACTCCAGTCAGTGTGGCAACTTAGAAAATCACCACCACATCCACAAAATGGCTGTCACATCCAGGAGGCTACAACTGTGGATGCCTTTGGTCATTCATAAAACTGGGAACAGCTCAGGTCACGACACACAAGACTGATACGGCCCACATATATTGCAACTTGTCTTCCGCAAACATACGACATAAGTAAATGTCACTTACATTTTATCAAACCTTCAAGAGGTTTTAGCTTTCCTTTCATTCAGGTAAATAGTGATGATAGTCTAGGTATTTTAGGACGGGATTAATTTGAAAATTATTCTGAATTATCTCAAATATGATCCAAAATTGCATTTCTCAAAATGTAGGTACTGAATCAGACAACAAGGCTTGAGCTTCAGCTTCAGGCGCATTCAATTTCAACTATCAAACTAGAAAGGCAGATTTCAGATCAGACCAGCGAGATAGGAAAACTGCAAGAAAAAAACAGGTAATAACTCTTCCTATCTGGTAATGTATTATTGTTCTCAAATGTGCTTTATTCCCAGCAGGGAAATCTATAATGAGATGACGAATTGAAATGACCTCAGGATATTTCAAATGAGCATCAAGTCTTTTGTAACAATGAACAGAAATGGAGATGACTTTTTTAACACCAGGAAATATTATTTGTATGCATGGAATTTGAAATGTGCCAGAAGTTATGGGGCCACATTCTTCATTCCCAAGACCATGTGTGCAATATATAGAATTCAACTGACATGCACATAGGTCCTGTTGAAGAAATGAAAATAACCATCATTTAAAATCTAAGTTCTCTCCTGCTTGCAAAAGCTCTGTAGCTTTTAGTCTTCACCCTCACTAAAGTCCCCACTTTTCCTCCTACCTACAGATAAGCAGAGACTACAAATAACAAAAACTGATATGCGATTTGGAAAAGGAGAATAGCTCCGCAGATTAGTCATTTCAGCAATACTGTAAAGATGGCCTTCATCAATCTTGTGCCATCAATATATTTTGGACCACAAGCCCCATCACCCCTAGCTTTCCACTGTTGTGCTGGCTGAAGTGATGGGAGTTGCAGTCTAAAAAAAAATGCAGGGGGGCCAGGTGGGTAATGGGAGCTGTAAGAGAATAATAAGCAATCAATGGATGCCAACCTAGCTTACATGTGTAATTCCTTTGAACTTGAGGAATGACTATCAGGTCTTGAGCTCATTAAAGGCATCCCATTGCCTTGAGAGCCTCAAGGTCCATAAATAGCAACACCCTAGTGGTCCCGGGCCCTAAGGAAGTTAGATTAGCTTCAATCAGAGCCAGGGCCTTTTCAACTCTGGCTCCGGCCTGGTGGAACGCTCTGCCTCATGAGACCAGGGCCCTGCGGGATCTGATTTCTTTCCGCAGGGCCTGTAAGACAGAGTTGTTCCGCCTGGCCTTTGGCTTGGAGCCAATTTTATTCCCTCCCCCTTTCTTTTTTTCTTTTCCTTTCTCCTCCTGCGATGAGGCTACATATTAATATTTTAATGTTTCAATATTTTAATGTTGTATTTTAATTTTGTTTTTAAGTCTTATTCATTCAACTTGTTTTTATTATTGCTTGTTAGCCGCCCTGAGCCCGGCCTTGGCTGGGGAGGGCGGGGTATAAATAATAATAATAATAATAATAATAATAATTATTATTATTATTATTATTTCCCACTCAGAAGGCAGCATTATTTGTTTATTTAGCAAAAGGTGCCAAGTTGTGTCTCACCCACTTGATCATACCAAGGAATATAATGAGAATGAGTTCCTGCCTATCAGATGACAAAACAATCCATCTCTTGTCTTTCGCTAGAGCCATATTCTAAACCTACCTGGTGTGACAAGATGGTGGATTTGAAATATCCTTTATTTACCATTTCCCCCACCCAAAGGGGGGAAACTCACCCTTCATTCCTAATGAGAAAGCTTATTTGATTGCCAGGCAAAATCTGGCTGTGGATGCCGCAAAAATGTTACTGTGATTTTCAAACCACCAAAGAGATAAGTATTTGATTCCACTCTTGGCTTCCTTTTGTATTAATTGAGAGCCAGACATGATCCCTGCTTGCATCCATTCTCAGCATACAACATCAAAGGACTTGGAGGCTCTTTTTGTTTACCCAGAACATTTTGAATGACAGCTGGCCAACAGAACTGTTAACATTTCTTGCTGAGCTGGGATCACATTAGGCTAGCTGGAGAAAAGAGGGGGAACTGTGAACTTTGCTTACTGCATAAGCCTCATGTGTGATCTGCAGTTGGCTAGTCTCACATGGAAGAGAAATCAACCTTACTGTTCTCCAAACTGGATTGTAATCTGCTACCGACACAATTTTTCAATGGTAAATGCATAATCAGCCCATCTGTTCGGCTTAAGAGTTCTCACAGGGAGAAGCTGATGTGTCAACAGCTATATTACAGAGAAAGGGAATTGTTTTCTGAAATGAAGATGAAATATGTTTCGAATCATAGGGTTGCCATCCTGTGCTTCTAACAGTACAATGTGGGGCTGAATGTAAAATGAGCCAAGCTGTATGATTCAGCTGAAGTCCTGTGCTGAAAGGACTTTTCATTTCTGGTAAACATGAGTGCTGAAGGGAAAGGGCATGTTTTCATATTTGTCTTCACTCCCTTGCTATATTTGTGCATGCTCCTGCAAGGTTTGTTTTATGCAAACAAGATACTTTACTCAAGGGGAGCAAAGAAAATATGGGTTCACTATTACAATGTGATTTATTGCAGCAAGTGCAGGGATAGCACTTGAACACACTTGTCCTTCGCTACATGCAGAAAAAGCAGCAAATATTGCTAGAACAAGTATACTATGGGACCTGAGTTGTGAAAGATTTTCTCAGCATACATAGGAGAAGTGTAAAATGAAATCTGGTCTGCTGATCCAACACAGCTTCTAATGCACGCGATCGATGCTGGACAGCAGTTATTTGAATACGGTGTCTTCAGGGCAGGACATATACAGCAGGACTGCTTGATTTATGCATATACAGCAAAACCAAACATGGCATTGATTGCGGAATTCAGCATCGTGAGAATCTCAAATTTCATTCCCCCTGCCCAGTTCTAAAACCGTGTAGCGTCAACGTTCTGAAGATGCATTTGAAAGCAAGTTTGCAACGGCTGCTGGAATCTCAGCTGCCAGAGGGGCAGTTGAATCAGATTTGCTAGGCATTAGCACAGATCCCGATTCTCTTTTACAGTATGCTGTCACAATCGGAGTAAATAATGCAAAAGAGTGAAAGTTGCAGAATTAAGCAAAATTAAAAGCTGCAGAGTTGACCAAAATAAAAGGCTATTGTGTATATTGTACTGAATTCACATCATGCATTCATGTTGTAGAATTTAGATCATCAGAGCAAAGGAATATGTGTTTCTTCTATCACAGGGTTGCCTAAACTTAGGTTTCCAGCTGTTTGTGCACCACAATTCCCATCATCCCCAGCCATTGATCCTACTAGCTAGGGATGAAGGGAGTTGTAGTCTAAAACCAGCTGGATATCCAAGTTTGGGAAACCCTGTTTTGAAACATGGCACTGTGGGTCTCCTCCCACCGCAAAACCCACTACAGTGGTACCTCGGGTTACATACGCTTCAGGTTACATACGCTTCAGGTTACAGACTCCGCTAACCCAGAAATAGTGCTTCAGGTTAAGAACTTTGCTTCAGGATGAGAACAGAAATCGTGCTCCAGTGGCACGGCGGCAGCAGGAGGCCCCATTAGCTAAAGTGGTGCTTCAGGTTAAGAACAGTTTCAGGTTAAGAAGGGACCTCTGGAACGAATTAAGTACTTAACCTGAGGTACCACTGTACTATTTGTAAGGAACAGATCAGGGAATTAGATACTACGTTCAAATAACCATGATATAAGCTTGCAGAAGATTTTACTTTTTGTTCACCATTAGGAGCTGGGGAACAGGAGAGGCACTCGGGTGTCTCACCAGACTTCGTATGGCAAGTACTGTATTTTTTGCTCTATAAGACTCACTTTTCCCCTCCTAAAAAGTAAGGGGAAATTTGTGTGCGTCTTATGGAGCGAATGCAGGCTACGCATCTATCACAGAAGCCAGAACAGCAAGAGGGATTGCTGCTTTCACTGCGCAGTGATCCCTCTTGCTGTTCTGGCTTCTGAGATTCAGAATTTCCTCCTCCAAAAACTAGGTGTGTCTTGTGGTCTGGTGCGTCTTGTAGAGCGAAAAATACGGTAACTTCTGACCAGAACCTACAGTGGAAACTTGTGGTTCCTTAGCTGGCTCAGTTTTGTTCCCCCCCCCCCCTTCACTTTAGCCACGTAAAAGTGCTAAACCAATAACAGTGTTTTCTTCCCCCTCTTATTTTTTTTAGCTTTCTGGAAAAAAAAGTTATTGATATAGAAGACAAGCATACGTCCCAGTTACAGTCGATTAGAGATGAGAAAGATAAGCTCCAGTCACTCGTGTCCAGACAGAACTCCACAATAGAAGAACTAGAAAAACAGCTGGCCACGGCCACAGCCAACAACTCGTTCCTGCAAAAACAGCAACACGATCTGAGGGAGACTGTGCAGAGCCTGTTCTCTATGATTTCTACACCAAACCGTAAGTGGAGTAGAAGACGCTAATTGCTGCAGTGAGAAACAATTTCCTTTTTGGTGAGCATTCCCCCACCTCTGCAATGACCCTCAGATTATTTCCAAGTGTAAAGTATAATTATAACAGGTATGCGTAGGCTTACGCCAGTTTGTTGCCTATCCATGTGGGTAAGAAAGAAAGGAATGATGAGGGCCAAAGATACTCTGAGCCTGGCACCAGCGTGAGATCTGGTTAGCCCACTTCCCTGTGTGTGTGTCGAACCTCATACCATAGTAATTCTGAGAATGACAAGCCTGCGGGTCACCCACAAGGCCAAAGCCTCTGGCACCATGACAGTGTGACCACAGAGGACTAACTTCTGCCAAAGACAATTCTGGTTGCTCTCTAGTATCTGAATTAAATTAACCCTTTGAGGCGCCAGAGGCTGTCTTTTCCAGCTTGTGTGACACCAGCAATGAGGAGGACCCAGCTAACGCCAACTAATGCCCTTCACAGTCCCCGTTTTGTGATTCTAGGGGGTTTCTCTGAGGTTGATTAGGTTTAGCTCCCACGCTTTACACAAAATCTCCCAAGCCGTATGCACAGAATTGAAAGTAACACGTTTAAAATGTGACAGGGATGCTACTTGCTGTTAATTGATAACGGCCTCAGAACTTGAGAAGATATGAACAAACTTTTACTCCATCATTAATTACCATGATTCTATATATTCAGTGCTATTTTTCTAGAAAAAGAGGTGCCAGAACTCATTCTTCTTCTCTTAGAATGGCAATGGTGCCCACCTGAGAGGTGCCAGAATTGAGTTCCAGCTGAAAAAAGCCGCAAGCAAACTCACTCCCCAAGTGTGGAGTTTATTTAATGTAGCCAAAACAGTACCATCCACACACATGAAGACAGTATTGGCATGCTTGATGAACTGCATATTTTGCAGAAGCACAAAAAAGAAGAAGAAGAAAAATGGAATCACAGCAGCCCAATGGGGACTGAGCATACTGACTGGTTGTTGGAAGAAGGAAGAAAACTGGGGTGGGGGACGATGACTGAAATAAGGCATGGCTAGCTGAACTGCTGCATTCTTCACTGCACATATTTTATTGCAGGTCCATTTCTATTTACAAATACCGTATTTTTTGCTCTATAAGACACACTTTTTCCCTCCTAAAAAGTAAGGGGAAATGTGTGTGCGTCTTATGGAGCGAATGCAGGCTGTGCAGCTATCCCAGAAGCCAGAACAGCAAGAGGGATTGCTGCTTTCACTGCGCAGCGATCCCTTTTGCTGTTCTGGCTTCTGAGATTCAGAATATTTTTTTTCTTGTTTTCCTCCTCCAAAAACTAGGTGCGTCTTGTGGTCTGGTGCATCCTATAGAGCGAAAAATACGGTAATTATAAATATAGTTACGCAAACATAATAAACACAGAACCAATTCAGAATGTTTTCTTCTTCTTCTTTAAGCAAAACCACCATGCCCTATACAGGACAATACAGTCCTCAAAGGCCTAAAGATAGCCTGTTAAGCATATTTCCAAAACTCTGCGTGTTTCTGCTGATGTTATCTCCTAAGTTAGTGCACAAACAAGTAAACAAGCTGTGTTAGCCTCAGCACCGATGTGGGAAAAAAATAAAATCCTGAACACTTGCCAGTGTCGGGGGGGGGGGGCGCTTCTAAAAGTGTCAACTATCAGAGGAGTGTGGAAAAACAATTAAAAAGCTGGAAGCAACCTTGTACTTTAAGGAAACCAAATTTATGAAGCAGATCTAAAAGGTAAACAATCTGAAAGGCTTCGAACAAATGAGGCAGAGGAGAGAATAGTACATAGCTAAAGTCAGCTCTGTAGAAGTTTTCTTAGAGGTTTTTCAAATACAATGGCCATTTGAATGCATTTATATTATATGCTTAATATGTGCACTTGCTTTTCAGCATCCAATAATGCTCTGGAAACTGGAGGAGAACACATCAGTTTCAAGGACTGTGCTGAAGCATTCAAAGCAGGACTGACAACCAGTGGTGTCTACACATTAACAGTGCCAAACGCAGGAGATGCGAAAAAGGTAAAACATTCTCTTGATTAAATTTAGGCAGGACCAGATCCTCCTTCAATATTTCCCCCCCAATATCATTGTGTCAGTTTTAAGTACTTTTAAACTCACCATGAAACTCCGCTTTCCAATTTAGAAAAGGAAAATGCAACAACAGCAGTACAGTCTTATGAAAGAGTGCTAAGAATGCTTTCCGTGTCCATCCTTATGTAGATCAACAGTCTGGAGACTGTCCAGTTGCAAACTTTGTTGACCACTATGATGTATAGTTGTCCCCATCTAATTGTTCTTCAGTAGCTAGATTGATGGCCCCACCCCTTCTGCAAATTCACAACACAACCACATTCATACACTGAAGGAGGCCAAGAAGCTGAGGAACAAACAAATTAAGAAAACATGGGAAGGGGAAATACTCCCTCAATAGCTTTATGCAGCTCACCATTTCATAGTGAAACAAGAGTCTCGACAGGAGTGCCAGACATGTCAGCCGGAGAATCCCCCAGAGCATTCAGGAATCTGTCAGATACCAGCAGTCTTCAAAAGCAGACTAACTCACTGGGTCCCACATACTTGAAGATTTAGCCCAAACCTCACCAGAGAGTGGTCTGTCTGAGGGACTTCTGGCAGTACCCTCACTGCGAGAAGTGAAGTCACAGGGAACCAGGCAGAGGGCCTTCTCGGTAGTGGTGCCCACCCTGTGGAACACCTTCCCATCAGATTTCAAGGAGATAACTATACAACTTTTAGAAGACATCCAAAGGCATCAAACATAACGTTTGATGTTTTATTTTAATTTTTTATATATCTGTTGGAAGCTGCTTAGCGTGGCTGGGGCAACTGAGTCAGATGGTCAGGGTACAAATAATAAAATGATGATGGTGACAATGGATTCATAGTGAACACACACACAATCAACAGAGTATTTCCATTCTGCTCTGTGGCAAAGAGCAGGTTGAGGGTATGACCAGTTACATGTATTGCACCACTGATGTATTGAAAAAGCCGCATAGCTATCGTAGAGGCCATGAAGTCCTGATATGACCCATCTGAAGCAGTTTTGGCATGGATATAGATGCCTCCCCCCACCCTCAACAACACTGTGAAAGGGTTCTCCAACCCCAACGCTGAACCTACCTCTGCCAGCTTGGTCAGGGAGATTGTAGAGCAGTTGGGTGGACAGTACACTAGAAACATCTGGTCCACATTGGCTCTCACTGCGTCAAACATAAACCACTTTTAGCACTGTAGTTTCAATATTCTGCACTTGGATATCTGCTCAGTTTTGTAAGGGACTTCAATAGCCTTCTCAGTATCTTACACGTCAGTCAACAGGCTTGTGGTGGAACATGTCAGCTCTACATATTTCAAGTAATCGTCAGGTTTCTGCATACCACTGTTTTACTATGTTTCTGTAAAGAGCTCTTTTTTAAAAGAGCAAAACAATACACCCACCCAAAATCAGGGTCATTGTTAGGCCAGTAATTAGGCAGTATGATTGATGATGCTATTTTTATTCCCAGACCTGCTACATAGAATACAATGATTATAGTGTTTAGACTTCATCATACTGACTCTTATTTGCAGAAGAAGTTTAATGGATTATCACAGCCTTAGGAGTGCAATCCATCAAACACTATTATTGCACTGCCTTCATTCATTTCAGTGCAGTTTACATGGAGCCACCTATAGCACCCCTTGGAAATTGAAGTTTTGCAGAAGCAGTCCTGGTGGGTATCACTGCATATGGAAGCTGCAGAATTGCTACCATTACATCAATAGAGAAAATATGGGTGATATTTTTGTAGGCTGGGATAGATGTCCAAATTATTATCTCAAACTGCCATTTATTTCAGAGGTTATTGATGTTATTTTACTTACTTTGTGAGCGGTGACACAGAATTGCCTTTCATTTGTTAGACTCTGGCTGTTTGTGTTTTGATCTTTTTCCTCTCGGCGTTTATTCTGTTTTGATCTTTTTCCTCTCGATGCTGACTCTAAATTCTCAAGAGACTTATAAACACTGATGCACAATGTATTTTACTGGGCTTGTCCCCCCCCCCCCCGCAAGCTTTCATTGGAAAGCACAGTGTAAAACTGACATGCTAAAAACTGACAAGGCAAAAAACCACTGTACTGTTGTTAGAAGTGATCTCATTTCTCCCCTATCTTAAGAAACAATAATCATTTAAGAGGGCCATATTATATTTACCTACTACATGCAACTGAAAAATAGCTTGAGGCAGGTTAGTGGGACACCAAAGAAATATCACACCATCATGCCACACCACAAACAGCAGAAGTTTCAAAAACTCTTTGCTTGGTGCCAGGGAGGGCTGCTGTTTGAAAAGCACATAGCCAAAATCTCAATGAGTACGTGGTTGTTTAGAGTCTAACTTTGGCCTCCCGTTTCATAGAAATTCTATACATTCTGTTGCCAAAATGTTCTTTGTGCACTTCAATGATTTTGTGAATCCTATGGTTGTTTACTCTTTCAGTGCAACACCCATTTGGAAAACCCTTGCCCTTTTAAATACTAAATTACGCCTTTTAGTAGCCGAAACGTTCAAACCAATTCTGTTGAGGAAACTGAAGGGCCATAGTAAATAACCTCCTGAACTAGAACTAGTCATGCATTTTTTGAAGGGGATGCATTCCATCTACCATGATCTACCTAATCCACTCCTTAATTATATGGGCTTCTGTCCATCAATAATGCTCCTTAGTTTTCAGCTTTATGTAGGTCTCCCCCAGAGCAACAAAGAAAGGCCTTCAAAAACAAAATGAAAACAGAAGTGTTTTGGAAACCAAAATTGGCAGCAAAATACAGGATGTGATGGAAGGAGACTTTAGCTAACATTTTAACCATTTCAGGAATATGGTTTCATTGCAACACAATCTGCAGCCCTACAGATGCCAACTCCCATCAGCCTCAGCCAACAAAGCTAATGGACAGGTAGGATAGGAATTGTAGTGCAGCAACAAGTTTCCTTTGCCTATCTGTTGGAGAGGCCTCTGTGAATTCATGAATCTCTAAGTTTCATGAAACCTCCGTATCAGACTAGATCAGGCATTGGCAAACTCGGCCCTCCAGATGTTTTGGGCCTGCAACTCCCATCATCCCTAGCTAACAGGACCAGTGGTCTGGGATGATGGGAATTGTAGTCCCAAAACATCTGGAGGGCCAAGTTTGCCTATGCCTGGACTAGATGGTTAGCATAGGCAGTTTTAAGGGCAATAATGGAGACCAATAAGGAAAATAATGGCGGCAAGTTGTTGTTGTTTAGTCATTTAGTCACGTCCGACTCTTCGTGACCCATGGACCAGAGCACGCCAGGCACTCCTGTCTTCCACTGCCTCCCGCAGTTTGGTCAAACTCATGCTGGTAGCTTCAAGAACACTGTCCAACCATCTCGTCCTCTGTCATCCCCTTCTCCTTGTGCCCTCAATCTTTCCCAACATCAGGATCTTTTCCAGGGAGTCGTCTCTTCTCATGAGGTGGCCAAAGTATTGCAGCCTCAGCTTCAGGTTCTGTCCTTCCAGTGAGCACTTAGGGCTGATTTCCTTCAGAATGGAGAGGTTTGATCTTCTTGCAGTCCATGGGACTCTCAAGAGTCTCCTCCAACACCATAATTCAAAAGCATCAATTCTTCGGCGATCAGCTTTCTTTATGGTCCAGCTCTCACTTCCATACATCACTACTGGTTGCTTTCTACTTGCCAGTAATGGTGGCAAGTAGAAAGCAACAATTCCCCTTCAACTTTCAAATGAACGATTGATACGACAGGGACCGTTTATTTGTGTACAACTAGTGCAGGAGCACTTTGGACTTGTCCCCTGCATGCTCAGGGCAGTTTTTCTCCCTCCACAGCATCCTTGAGTTCATACTTGTTACCTATCTTGCTGGATTAAGGTAACAACGTTTGCATAGCAAGCATATCATTTTAGTTATAGAAGTTCACCAGGGATTCTCAGCCTAGCCTACCTCACAGGGTGGTTGTGAGGATTAAAGGATGAGGGGAAAGAACCATGTATGCGCCACCTTGAGCTCTTTGGAATAAAAGTTGGAGTAAAAGCTATTAATACAACAACATAACATAACATAACATAACATAACATAACATAACATAACATAACATAACAAAAATGCTATGGAAATGAGTGAGTGTCTTCCTATTCCCTCCTCCCATTTACAGTAATGCTTTTTTTGCCAGAATTTCTATCAGATAGAATGAATCAAATGAAATGTGAGTAATTTCAATGTTTGTATGTACTGACAGACATACTGTGATATGGAGACCAGCGGAGGAGGTTGGACGATTATTCAGCGACGCTCAGACGGCAAAGTTGACTTTGACCGGACGTGGGCGGAGTACAAAGCGGTAAGGCAGAACTGCCATAATCTTGAACAATTTAACTTCTGAATAGCTTTGATTATAACTGAGGTCACCCACACAATTGGAGGTTATAAGATCTTTCATAGCTCTGGACCTAAGTTCCTTTTAACCAGAGAAGGCAGGAGGATGAAACTAGGGTCTTCTACAGGCAAACCATAGGCCCAGTAGCTAAGCTCTGGATGTTTAACATGAATTATAAAACTTAGATCTATGTAATAAGGTGTTTTCTTTGGGTGAAACTAGAGCAATCTTACCTGCCTTATGTTACTGCATGAGAGGCATCTGTGTTTTAAAAAGGAATTTTTAGCCCACACATTGGCTATTAACACGGTGATGTTTAATTTATGGTGGGTTTTTTAAAAAAAAAATATTAATGGATATTTCCACTGGCATTTTGCCCCACAGTTAGCAAGAACAAAGTTCCATTTTGTTTCCAGGCTCCTAAGTTTACGTTTGTTTCTCAAAAAAATAGAAAGACCCAGAAATTTTGGCATTGCGAAGTGTTTTATGTGATGACAGATTGACAACCGTAACATTTTATTTTTTGGGATGGCGTGACCTGCTGACTTCAGAGTCAAACAAAACTAATACAGTTAAAATGTCCAATTTGGATTACAGGGATTTGGGAATCCTTCTGGGGAGTACTGGCTGGGCAATGAGTTAGTTTCCCAACTAACCAATCAGAAGCAGTATGTTCTTAGAATACAGTTGAAGGACTGGGAAGCAAATGAGGCATATTCCTTATATGAACATTTCTATCTTGCAAACGAAGAACTAAAATACAGGTAAGTCAACGCTGAAAAGAGCTAGACCATTGCTCGTCTATAAACTTAATTGCTACTTTGTTTTTTTAATGTTATAACCATTTGACAAGGAACCAATATATTGACTTGAAAGATAATGGGAAATGGTGAAATGCAATATGCAGCAGAATCCTATACACATGGCCTTTGCGATGGAAGCCCTGTTGAGTTCAACAGAAATTACTCCCCAGTATGCATGTATAGGATTGCAACCCTAAGCTCCTTTTTATTGTTTTGAAGATGGAAGCATGCCTTTTCCCCGTGGGTGGAAAATCACCTGCCGAGAGGGCATTTTGAGTGGAGAAATGGGCAGGAGGAAGCGTCAAGCAATTCCTCCACTTAAACTCAAAGCCTTCCCAGTTTGGGAAAAAGATACACCTTGTTCGGGCATTAGTCACTGAGTACAGATCACCATAGGATCTTTTCCTTTGCCTTACTAGCTCTGACAGTCAATGAAGAATTCATGGTAATTTATTGTACATGCGGTATGTACCATTCTATAATATTCACTGCACCTCAAAAGGAATGTTTTAGAGTTGGAAAAGGATCAGGAAGGGGGAACCAACATGATCAAGGTGCTAGGGAGACTCCTCTATGAGGAAAGGTTACAACATTTGGGCCTTTTTGTTTTAAGGAAAAAAGGAAGAGTAAAAGGGGACACGATAGATTATTAAGTGTGGAGAAATTGGAAAGCAAGAGGTTTTCCCTCTTATAAAACTAGAACCTGAGGTCATCCAATGGAGCTGAATAGTGGAAGAGCCAGGACAGACAAATGAAGTATAATTAAACGATGGAGTTTGCATCCATCATATGTAGTGATGGCCACCAACATGGATGGCTTTAAAAATGAATAATAATAATTGTAATAATAATAATAATAATAATAATAATAATAATAATAATAATTTAATTTATATCCCTCCCATCTGACTGGGAGCCACTCTGGGCGGCTTACAACACATATAAAAACACAATAAAACATAAAACATTAAAAAACAAAATATCCTATATGAGCAACAAACAAACCAATAAATCAAAAGAAACTAAAAACAACAGTAACAATAAACAGTTTACAGTTATGCCCAAATTAAAGTCACTGCCAACCCCAACTAAATATTTAACCAACACCAACCCAACAAAAACAAAACAGAGGAAGCAAAATTAGAACCGTTTAAAACATATTATCCAGTTGTCTCAACCCAAGAGCTGTCCCAGCAACAAATTTGTGGTGTAAGACTATGAGCGGCTACTAGATATGATGTCTATGTCCTCTAAATGCCAGTTGCTGGGCAGCACAATTGTGAAGAGTGCAGTTGTGCTTATGCGTTTGCATGTAGGCTTCCCCAGGGCATCTGGGCACACGGAGAACAGGGTGCTGGGCTGGACAGACTATAGAGTCTGCAGGGTTCTGCCTATATTAAAAAATGAAGATTTTCTTGCAAGGACATTAGTTTTGACTTAGGTACAGCCCACTTAAGCATTCTGTGGGTCACAGCAACATCCTAAAGAAAGCTTTCGTTTCTTCTTCATTAGGAAACAAAATATCATTCTGTCTCCAACATAAATATTTCCTCATCTGAAAATAGTTAGGCTCTACAGCAGGGATTTTTTTTTAAATCAAGGCAATATAATCTTTATAAAGGTAACTTTTGCAAAATGGGTCATTGCCCTTGTCCATTCACATTATTAAAAAGCAATTTCTACAGAACAAGATAGCTGTCTGCAAATATAGGTCCTTTTGAAATGCAACCAAGTTTTTGAGCCACAAAAGGTAGTGTTTGAAAACATGTTTCACTTACGAAACATAGATTATTTTGATAGTCAACCTGACGGTGAAGCTATATAGCAACACTACTTGAAAGCAGTTTCTGCTTATCATTTTGAAAACTTTGAAATGCAAAGCAGCTGAGAAAAAGCCAAAATAAACACTGATATAGATTAAATAAAATGGCAGCTGCTGAGGGAATCCAACATAAACTAGCAAAGACAGTCTCCCCTAGCCATCCACTGAACATGATCCATGCACAGATATAGCCTGAAAAAGGCTGCATGTACCACCAAGAGTTACATGTCTAGTGATTTCAGCTGTGCACACTTTCCCCAAAAGAAAATATGTAAATCTCGACTGGGAGATGGAGAGACTTGATCCGGACCTCACTGACTGCTGTTGTTCAAGCATAAGTCATTATATGTTGTGCATAGATATTCTAAAGCTCGGTTTATTGTACCTATAAGCCATGATGATACAGGAAGCATTTGGTAGATCTGGCTTTGTCAGACATTAAATGTTTTCAAACGCACAGGTGGAATGGTTGCCAGAAAATGGCTTCAGATGTATGACATCTGAATGCTCAGTGCTGAATCTGAGGCGATGTTCCCACGCTATATATCTGTAGCCATTTGCTGGCTTGCACTCACAGACATTTTCAAATGACAAGTAGGAAAATGTCAAAGGCCTTCACTTCATCAGGGCAATGAGACTGAATTATCAAACTCTGGATACATCCCCTTCAGGTTCTCTGTATTGCTCCTGAGAGAGACCAGACTCCTTTCTGAATAACGTCTTAAATGTTTATAAATGCTAGCATAAAAAATAGACTCTGTTATATAGCAATTGGCTTAAACAGTCTCTTTCTTTCAGAATCTTAAGAGAAGCAGTGGGGGGCTGAGAACTTTTGAAAAATAAGACCACTTCTTGCAGGAATATAAATTGTAAGCTTTCTAATTCCAACTTGGACCTGCAAGGAAGAATACTTTCTGTGCCAAAACACCAGAGCACTAGTGTTATATCCCAGCTGAAGAACTGTATGTTTCAACAGGTCAAGCAATTCCATCAATGTGAATTTGCATACAAAAATTATATTCTGAAGAGGAAAAAACACTTTCTTTGGCTTTAGATCGCGAGCAGAGAACCTGTGGTCCTTCCAGAAGGCTCTGGACTGTAATTCAGTCACAGTTAATATCTATTCAAACCTCTTTGTTGTTTTTGTTAATCTAGTACAACAGTTCAGAAGCAAACAAGGCTATTTCTCTTCCAGAACAACACATTTTGTTGACAAGAAGTTCCTGGCATACTGTGTGCAAAAGACACATAGTAGATCATTAACTGGAGAACAGAACAGGATACTTCTTGGAAAACGCTTCCTTTCCAGCACAGACTTCACCACCACAATTGCTTCAGCATGTATTCGTTTGTTTCCCATTTTGCTTTTCTACAGGATCCACCTTAAAGGAGTTACGGGGACGGCAGGGAAAATAAGCAGCATAAGCCAACCAGGAAATGGTTTTAGCACAAAGGATGCAGACAATGACAAATGCATCTGCAAATGCTCACAAATGCTAACAGGAGGTAAGAGTAGCATTTTCTGCTCACTTCCTATTTTCAGACTCTTCCTATTTCTGCTGGCGCTGAATCGAGCCATAAAAGTAGATTTTGCCATGGTATCTGGGCAAAACCATGAAAAGTCCGAAATGTTGCAATTTGATGGCTTCCACATTTTTCCATTTTGATGCTCACTTTTGAATAAATAGCACATAACCGATTAACCAAAAAGTGGACACATTCAGTTGCCAGGGCTGTGCTCAACAGAACAGCAGTAAGTTCTGGTTTTGCATCGCAGCAGCAAAATACCTGGGACACTGCGATACAACCACTAGGACTTTATGACTGCAGGGGTGCAATCTGCAATGTAGCTTGTCCAAGTCAGATTATGCAGACAGACAGAGAAAGTGAAGAAAATATGGGAATGGCGAACAGTCAAATCATCAACTTTCTTCCCTCCTTTTGAACCGGTGTAATGTCACAATAATAGTATGACAGTGTTAACTGACGAAACCTGAGTACAAAGTACTGTGACCTATAGCTAAATCGGACCTTGGGATGCAACATAGAATTAGATAATGGCTGCATTTGGACTAAATGCTCAACCATGGTTTATCATTACAAGACTACACCTAGTCTCAGCGGGCTCACATGCTCCCCTTCCTATCTTCTCTTTCTGCAAGGAGGAGATTCAAAAAAAGGTACAGTTTCCATTTTAGGTGTCATTTGAACACTAAATTGTGGTTAATCTTAACTACAGTTAGCAAAAACCAGACAGCCTAATAAACTATGGCTTGGCTTGTTTCCACTAACCATAGTTAATACTGCCCAAAGTTTGTGCAGTCTTGCCCGATGTGGACCGGCTGCAGTTAATACTACTAATAAAAAACCTCTTCCTTGTGGCTACGGGGAAGAGAGCAGAGTGCATGAGCTCAGGGGAGGCTAAGCTAGTTCTCCTAACTCTAAACTATAGTTTAGCGTTTTGTTCCAGCGTGCTTGGTGCAGCTGCAGTTAACTCTATGCAGGCACTTACTGGGCTCTAAGCGTTTTTGAACTCCTGGATTCCTCCCGATACCTCCAGTATCGGAGGCAAATACCGTATTTTTCGCTCTATAGGACACACCGGACAAAAGGACACACCTTGTTTTATAGGGGGGAGAACAAGAAAAAAAATTCTTCCCCTCTCTGCCCAGCGCCCCTTCAGCGAAGTGGCAGGAGGTGCTGCGCAGAGAGGGGGAGAATTCCCCCCCCTTGTTTTCCCCCTCTAAAACAAGGTGCCGTTCAAGGTGCATTCAGTCACCTTCAGGCGGCTACCTTGGAAGCCTGGAGAGCGAGAGGGGTCGGTGCGCACCGACCCCTCTCGCTCTCCAGGCTTCAGGTTCCTTTCGACCTGCTCTTTGGGGCTGCCGGGGGGAAGCCCACCTCCAGCCCCAAAGAGCAGGTTGGGGAGCAGCGGAAAGGCGCGCAGCGGAGAGGCTGCTGCCATAGCCGCGCGCCACCTCTCCAGCCGGGAGAGGGTCGCGGGGCTATGGCAATACCCCCACCTCCCACAAAAGCCCACAGGAGCCGCACACCCTTTAAGGAGCACGCGGCTCCTGTGGGCTTTTCTACGAGGAGGGAGAAGGGACTGACTGGCCGCGTCAGTCCCTTGTCCCTCCTGAGGAAAAGCCCGCAAGAGCCGCGCGGAGCTTGTGCGCGGCTCTTGGGGGCTTTTCCTGCCTGCCTTCCCCCTGCATTCGCTCCATAGGACGCACACACATTTCCCCTTCATTTTTGGAGGGGAAAAAGTGCGTCCTATAGAGCGAAAAATACGGTACTTCTGAATGCCATTTGCTGGGGCATAACAGTAGGAAAGCTCATATCCTGCTTGTGGGATTCCCATAGGCAAGTGGTTGGCCACTGTGGGAAACAGGATATTGAGCTGGATAGGCCTTTGGTCTGATCCAGCAGAGCTGTTCTTATGTTCCTACCACAGGAACTTCACTCTGTAAACACTGCAGCAACTGCTATTACCCATAGTAATAACAATTAGAAATAATTGTGCAGGCCCAGCAAAAGTAACTAGCGCCACTAGAACAGCTCATTTTTTAAACTCACCATTTTTAGATATATCTAGGAACTATAAAACCTAGAGAATGGCAACAGAGGGGATTCTGTTGCCCAGAAGCGGATAAAATTTGCAGGCACGGCATCCTCCTCTGAAGGGATGAATACTTTCCACATAAGAAAAGGATAGCTGCTGTGGTTTTCTTGCAAAAGAAAGCTTCAGGTTCTGGGGTGCCTGAAATAATTCCCTATGGCTTGGGATCAATTTGTATAACAACAGCGTTTATAAGAAAGGTGCCCCTAGAGAAGAAACCTGCTAATAGGTCCAGGGATTTTTGTGTTTGTGGGTCTTTTAAAGTTGACTGAGCAGAGAATTAAAAGGGGGCGATCAAATTTGATCCAGTGTGTTGAAGCACTTGATCCAGCACAAGGATCTCAGGATGAGTGCCAAGAGGGCTACATCATGTTGAACTTGTGCACTAAGATATATGTCTTTGATATAAAGCAGTTCCTGTTCAGCTTACTTAGAATGAGAGTAGCTAGAACAGCAGGTGTCAGGTGTATACGTGTATACAACATATACACATATACATATATTCTAGTATGTTGTTTACGTGTGATTATTTTAAGATTTATAAAAAAATCTGAGAATCTGTATAAACAACTTGAAAGCAATGCATCTATTATTATTTTTTCACACTCCCTTTCATTTATATATTTTTAAACAGGATGGTGGTTTGATGCATGCGGTCCTTCCAATCTGAATGGCCTGTACTATCCATTGCGACAGAACACAAACAAATTTAAAGGAATTAAATGGTACTACTGGAAAGGCGCAGGCTACTCTCTCAAGGCCACAACTATGATGATCCGACCAGCAGATTTCTAAAAACATTTGCTCTTTGTATGAAGTGCCTATTGAAATAACTTCAAAATACTATATTTGACAAATATTTTAAGACCACAGATGCAGCTTAACTGGTTTTTTTCCGCCTGGATAACATGCACATATATCCTTCGGGAATCAGCTTGTTTTCAACAGCCACTGAATTTCATCGCAATTAAATGTCAAGCAAGAAGAGGTATCTGATGCAATAATGATTTGGCAAAAGAGAACAATAAAAGGACTCCCAACCAGCTTAAGGTGTTTGTGCATAACTGGAACTGTGAAATACATCTAGATCATAAACAGAAATTACTTAAGCTTTTGAAGTGATTCTTTATGCCCTTTTACTGAACTTTAATGACTACCTTAAAACAAGGGACACTTATTTGGTCATCTTTATTGTATTCCTATTCCTATCTCATGCCATGGTTGTAATTATGTACATAAGCACATTGTTTTGTAATTACTTCCTGTAGTCTGATTCCTACCATTTGTAATCACATATTTGGGGATATTTGGTAGCCCATACTAGTATATTTAATAAGGATTTGTAAAAAATATTTCTATGCTTTACATCCAGTACCAAGTATATAATAAAAGACAACTATTTCCCCCTTTTAATATATCAGATATTTCCATCAGTATTTTAAAAGTCAGAATAGCCCTGCAACACATATTGTGTGGTTAAATATATTTTGTAGGAAAATTGCACTTTTCTTCTTTCCTAGTTCCTTTATGTTTAAATAACACCCAGTAGTTGGGACATTTCTCGGTATTTTGGATGCATTTAAACAACAGCAAACTGTTTCTGCTTTCTCTGAGAATTACGTACGGATTAGAGCAGGAGTATCGGGACCAGGTTCCCGGGTGAAAGTTGACATTCTGATAACAGACGATTGACAGGAGGGTTGCCCCCACCCACCTGTCAAAAGCCTTTTCACAACATTTCCACTTAGGAATCACACCATAAGGGATGTTGTCAGCCCCATGTCTGGTGAATGGGGCGGTTTCATTAGAAATTTTACATGACTTGAAAGTTTGAATATTCCCGTACTAACAGGCCTTTGTCAAGAGAAGGTAAAGGGGAAGAAATTTTTTTGTCACCATTTGATTGGATATATTGTGAGCACACTTCTGTTGTTGATTCATATTCCAAGATAAAAAAATGACTTATTTCTGAATAAGTTAAAAAGTAAATCATGTATTACTTACTGGGGCTGCAGGGAAATCCACAGAGAGTTCATAGGGTTCTTCAGACATCCAGTGGCCATATTCAAGAGACCACAACACCTACAAAAA
The DNA here is from genome assembly GCF_964106645.2 of Podarcis pityusensis. Lineage (NCBI taxonomy): Eukaryota > Metazoa > Chordata > Lepidosauria > Squamata > Lacertidae > Podarcis > Podarcis pityusensis. The sequence goes on from NC_138026.1 coordinate 21,389,046, forward strand.
GATCAAACTATATTTAGTTGTATTCAGAAACTGAAGAGTAGTCTCTATGAATACATAAATAAAATAAATCAGAAGGCAGCACTATATTGGGGTTCTACTCCCCATATCAGATTCTGGGAAGCTATGCATTATACATATAGACGTATCATGGCAAAGAAAACATGGCGCTATAAATTTTAGTCTACTTAAACTGTTTCTCCGAAGTGATATACTACTGTGCAGTAAGACAAGATGAAAACTTAAAAGTCAAGGAAAAACACTGGAAAAACACTAAGGAAAAGCTCAATGAAGGTTAAGGGTTTCCAAGTCTGTAGATATGGGTCGGACCCACAGTATTATTTCAGGTGTTTGGGATTTGGGGCATTTTTTTCTTTTCTTTCCTCCCTCTTTAAACAGATGTCCATGCTGCATCACAGACTCCTTTTGAGGTGCCCTCAGTCTGAGAAGCAACTTTGCTGCACTACAAGGCAATCAGCTGTTCAAGAAGCACAACCTCAATGCTCTTTTGAAAATGGAAAGCAACTGCCCATGTCTTCGGATCCTGGCCATTGAGCCCAAGCTCTACTTATTTCTTTTCTAGCACACTGTTCATTCATGATCTCAGGGTGGGCTACAGCATAAGGGGTTAAAACAACACCTTCACTATCAAACAGATAAAACACCACACTTAAAGTAGTCATAAAAAGGTAAAGGTAAAGGACCCTTGACAGTTAAGTCCAGTCACGAACGACTCTGGGGTTGCAGCGCTCATCTCGCTTTACTGGCCGAGGGAGCTGACGTTTGTCCGCAGACAGTTTTTCCGGGTCATGTGGCCAGCATGACTAAGCCGCTTCTGGCGAAACCAGAGCAGCACACGGAAATGGCATTTACCTTCCCACCAGAGCGGTACCTATTTATCTACTTGCGCTGGTGTGCTTTCGAACTGCTAGGTTGGCAGGAGCAGGGAATGAGCAACGGGAGCTCACCCCGTCGCGGGGATTTGGACCACCGACCTTCCAATTGGCAAGCCCAAGGCTCTGTGATTTACACCACAGCGTCACCCGTAGTCATAGGCAACTCCAAACTTTCTTAAAATTAAGCTACAACTGTGGAATTGAACTCCATCAAACTAAGGCAAAGGCTTGAGGTAAACAAGATTGGCGCCAATTGTACTTCCGCAAGTGAGGTACCTCCGCAAAGAGGACCGCTGCAAGAGAATACCAATGTTGATGTTAAAAAACGAGTCTTGTGGCACTTAGAGGGCAACAAAGGAAGCACAGCATAGCTTTTCATGCACTACCGTCATAAGATGCTGTCTTATTATGGCACTGGATGATCATGAAAGCTAAAGGTGCCACACAACCCCTTGTTGCTTTTGCTGCTGACTAAGGCTGCAGTGCTATACCCACTTACTTGGGAGCAAGCCCCATTGAAATCAGTAGGATTTACTTCACAGTAGACATGGTTACGATTGGGCTGTAACATGGTTGATGTAGGATTGAGCTGGAAAACAATGTAGCATAGAAACCAAGCTTGCTTGGCTGTTTTGAACAGATCTGATGAAAAATTCAAATACGTCTTATATCGGCTTGCAACTATGCCACTAGTCCCATGAGACAGAGAAGTAGAGAGGAACAGTGACTTTTATCTGTGCAGCATTAACTGCGAGTAAAAATCTACTTTCTTGCTACAGACCCAAGCATCTACCAAATTTCTGTTCCTTAGATGCGTGAGTGGCTCCCCTGGATAGCATGTTTGTGGTTCAGCCGCCTATAACTGTGGAAAAGACTTGGTGGAAGTCAGAAAACCTCCTTTGTGTATGGCTTTTTTGGCCCTAAAAAGTCACCCACTTGTAACTGGTGATCTTTGGATACAAGTATATTTACCAAGTTTATTGCTTCTTTTATTTGGCAATCTGGTTAGAAAAAGGTTTCGGATGCAAAGCACAGTTGTTGATTTATTTCGGCAATCTGCAGCAATTCAAAACTGTTTCAAGTTATGAAAATTTAATAAAACTTAAGTTTTTTAAACATATGTATTCTCGGCTCCCACACTACATAGGACACACGTGCAAGGATATGAACAAATAGTTTAGGCTTCCTTGCACCAACTGGCCATCCTTCCTCAGCTGTAACTTGACTGTAATTACAGTAGCTAACTCCACTGGCAATTTCTGTCTCTCGGTGCTATGCAAAATTAGATAATGTGTGAAACAATAAAACAGACAGCAAAAATCAAAGCCATTCATTGTTAGATCAGTGGTCAGCAGCTGGGGTGTTCATAACAATGATTTAACATGCCCTTACCCGGAAGGGCCATTACAAAGAGAGCTGAACAAAAGATCAAAACAAGTGCAGTTGAAAACGGTTCAATGACTTTTTCCACAGGAACAATATGACATCCTCTGTTATGTGTGTCACTTCCGCCACTAGCTTCTATTTAAGAAAAAGACTGGGATGTGTTCTGTCACAAATTTTCACCAATAAAAGATTTAATGCAATTATTGTCTGGTAAGTGAGGGAAGAACATTGCTAACAGCATCTGGTGACTTGCCAAATCTTTGCCAACTCATGGTAATCCTTCTTAAATCAACAAAGGGGTTGCGGCTCAGAAGCATTAATGGTTGAATGAAGGCCTCTCAATTGTCTCTGAAAGCTCCTGGAGTAATAATGGACCGTTTCAAACAAAGCAATAAACCATGTTTTAGTGCTAGGCAAAATGCCTGAGTGAATCTTCTGCTTTCTGCACACCCATCTTGTTTTCCTGAGTGGATAGGGTGACTTTGCTAACATTCAAAGTGACTTTCTCTGCATATAAACCAAAGACTTTGGGTTAGTCTCAAACTCTTGTCCATTTCAAAATATGCTAACTTTAAACCATGGGTTATGAAGCAGGCTTGTTTAATTAAGCCGGCATTTGTGATAAACTACAATCCCCGGTTCACACACAACAAGCAGAAATAAGGAGAAAGTGAAATTAAATACTGGCTCCATCACCAAATTCTTGGCGCTTTTCCCAGGCTCAACCCCCCCCCCCCATTCTTTTCTTTTTTCCCTGTTCCTGGACCTCAAGGGTTCTTCCAGTTTGTCCTACTCAAATACCAGATTATTTTATCTGAGAAGTTTGCAATGCACAGTACACATGACACACAAGTTATCCAGGTCACTTTGAATGTTGCTAATGGAAAGACCATCACTGAGAAAAGAAGATACTTGTGAAATATAACATTTCAAGAGATTCCGGTATGGCTAACGTAACACCAAATAGGGGAAAACAGAAAGCAAACATTAGACAATGCAGTTCAAATCTTCAAAGAACAAGTTGTGTAAAAGTTTTAGTTTAAAAGTACTTATTAATGTACAATTGCAGGCCATACCTATATTGGTTGTATTTACAGGCCTGATTCAGAAACATCTAGCCAGATATCATTTATTTCAACATGGTTTCAGAAAATATGATCCATCTGGCACAGAAATCCCCTGGCATTAAATAACTTCCTGTTTCTGCAGCTGTGTTTGATTCCTTCCCAATCCTGGGACAGTGGGGCTTCAGTTGCCTTTTGCTTATAATCTATTTTTCTTAAAATAACTATGTAGAGTTTGAATACTAGTTTACCATACTTTTGAATGTCTGTGTTTTATCCCATTAGATTTTAAAATAATGTAGAAAATATATGTAAACCCCTCGCCGTTATTTCTGGAGTTTATTTGTAGGCTGATTTAATGCTGAAAGCAACTCCTATATAGTGAATTGAAAATCTAGATTGAGGTGGGGAATCTTTTGGCCTAGCAGGCCAGATCCCTATCTGTCCCAACCTTGTGGGCCAACTTTGACGAGTGAGCAGGATGACCCACCTGTCAATTACCTCATGCCATTATGATGCCAGAGGATTGACACCCATCCATCTGACAAAATCCCTTGTGCAGCACTTTCCAAGTGCCCAACAGTCAGTAGTACTGCAGTTCCCAAGAGCCTTTGCCAGCCCTATGTCTTCCTGTGCCAAGCATAGGGCTAGCAAAGCTGATTTCTGCAGGGATCAGCTGCACAATCGAGTTCCCCAAGGGGAACTTGGTCATGCAAGTTGACTCCTCAGGCTTTAATGTCAACTTCATTCCTGCTTTCTGGAAAGACCAGCTGCATGGTCGAGTTCCCCATAGAGAAGTTAACTGCATAGCTGATCCAGCCTGCTCCGCACCTGACATCACAAGTGCTGGGTCAAATTTGGAGGTTCCCCACCCCAGTCTAGATGAATTAAGCATATTCTCATGGTTTAATACAGGCTTCCTCAAACGCGGCCCTCAAGATGTTTTGAGACTACAATTCCCACCATCCCTGACCACTGGTCCTGCTAGCTAGGGATCATGGGAGTTGTAGGCCAAAAACATCTGGAGGGCCGAGTTTGAGGAAGCCTGGTTTAACATGTATGTTCAGTTCAATGTTCACCAAACCATCATCAGATGTTCAGCAAAAGTTGTAGTACTGGATAGCATCCAGAAAATGGCAAGCAGAAATCTGTTTGTACAATGGAGCTTTCTCACCTCCCTTTCCCCCTTGTAAAGTCAGTCCTGAGGGTTGGAGGAATGATATGATATGATGCATGATATTGATATGCGACAAAGAGCTGCAGCTGTGTGTGTGTGTGTGTGTGTGTGTGTGTGTGTGTGTGTGGAAATTAGAGGCCTCGCCCCTTTTACTCACACAAGGGGCTCCTCCCCAATGTAATAATCTAGCAACAGTCATCCATCACCATATGGGTGGAATCAGTTATTGCTTTAGTTCTGTTTCCTGATTACTTACTAACAACAGAAAACAAACATCCATCCTAAAATTAATTTCCCTTTGGTTTGGGGTGCAGAGTGGCCTGAATCCTTCAGTCTCTGCTGTGTTCCCAATACCCACCCACCCCCAACTCCATGCCTGCAGTTTGGGTTTGCTTTGGGGGAAACGAAACTCTCAATGGGAACATTGTACATTAACAGAATGCAAAAGAAATGTGGAAATAACAGTGCTTAAGTTCAGAAGTTTGTATTGATTGCCTTATGTATGACTGTTGCAAAACCTGAAGCTATCCTGATCATCAGCACACCTGAAACATTTCACGTAATGGAGGATTATGTGTTCATTTAGAAGTAGCTAAAAATATCAAATAGTTAAGGAAAGAGAAGAAACAATGAATGGATGGTCAGCCATATTACTTACCCATTCGTAACATAGAATCCAACAGCCGCGAGCAATTCCCATCAATATGTTTAAAGTACGACGGGAGCTCCCTGCAATCACATGGCTTGTATTGTCACGCACTTCATCTGAAAACAGAAAGCCTCCCAACTTCTTCACCACCTGAACAACCACATTCTGCTTCCTTCAAAGAGAGATGGAGAGAAGTCCATAATACAAGTTAATATGGCTACATAGAATATTTTTGAAATTGTGGATTTTTTAAAATTGCTAAATGCATATCATTACATATCCATAAGCACTGAAAAAACATCAGCACAAATATGCTGGTCTTGACTTAGGCTGCAACTTTAAGGACAAGTAAGATTTGGGGGCTGCTGCATAAACATACAGAAGGTTGCACCGCCAGTCATGCTTCTTCACTGACATATGTTTCTCCATATAGGCAATGATTTTTAGGGTTTACATACACAAACTCACAGATATATCCCTAAGAAGCAAAGTATTTCAGAAACCACCACTAGACAGAATGGAAAGTGCAAGTTTGTCAGACGCTCTTTGCTAAGTACGTGGAGAAGTCTTGCTGCGCATCCGCATATTATGGCAGCTGCCCTCAACATCTGGCTTATTTGTAGTATCCCTTAGAAAATAGCATGTGTTCTATAGTACCTGTTGCACAAAAGTAACTAAAATAGATTTGTTATGGCGTGTTTTTTAAAAAATTAGAAAACTACAGCAAACTTCAGAGCCCAAAGACCAAAAGTTAGACTCCGCGTATACTTAAATTTCAACTTTCTAATCACATGTTATATTTTCTAGCGGTAGCTTTGCTAGTTATAGCTTGGTGTGCTCAACTCTATACATGGTATCCAGGTAAACAATTCCACTAGCAGAAGCAATTCTGGTTGCATAATGCAACTCCACCCCTTCCCCAGACGCCTTGTGAATCTGTTCCGGAGCATCCAGGGAAGAAGTAGTTCTCTGGTGCTTCTGCTAGCAAAACTGTTTAGTTGAATGCTGCCCTGTTATTCCTACCGTAGTCAACCAAACCTTGCCATTTAAGTAACATAGCCCTGTAATTTGTTGTTTAGTCGTTTAATCGTGTCCGACTCTTCGTGACCCCATGGACCAGAGCACGCCAGGCACTCCTGTCTTCCACAACCTCCCACAGTTTGGTCAAACTCATGTTCATAGTTTCAAGAACACTGTCCAACCATCTCGTCCTCTGTCGTCCCCTTCTCCTTGTGCCCTCAATCTTTCCCAGCATCAGGGTCTTTTCCAGGGAGTCTTCTCTTCTCATGAGGTGGCCAAAGTATTGGAGCCTCAGCTTCAGGATCTGTCCTTCCAGTGAGCACTCAGGGCTGATTTCCTTCAGAATGGAGAGGTTTGATCTGCTTGCAGTCCATGGGACTCTCAAGAGTCTCCTCCAGCTCCATAATTCAAAAGCACAAATTCTTCGGCGATCAGCCTTCTTTATGGTCCAGATCTCACTTCCATACATCACTACTGGGAAAACCATGGCTTTAACTATATGGACCTTTGTTGGCAAGGTGATGTCTCTGTAATACTAGTTCTATAATGCTGCCATTATGATCCGATGAAGAGTAACTATGCGAAGGAGAGCAAGGACAAGTGCACTAGCTCTGCCCCCTTCCATCACCGTCCCAGTCACCTTCAACCTATAGAGGATGGTTATGTGAAGAGGGGAGCTTCCTGTATTTGCAAAGGTTTGAAAACGTTCTTCCCCCCATTTGGGAACCCTCATTTCTTTCAGCATTCCAAAAGAGGTGTGGAGCTTCCACAGATACCAGAAGCTCCCCTCTTCACAAAATCATCATCCATAAGTTGAGTGTGACAGGACAAGGATGGAAGGTAAGAGGAACTAGCGTTCCACTGACCCGCCTCACATGTTTACACTTCACTGGCTTGTAACACCTGCCTGGGTCTACAAACCAAGATATACGCAGGCAGGAATGTCATCAAAATATCTAGTACTTACTCAGAAGGCATGCTTGTCATGACCAATGTTCTTGATGGCTACAGGGTTAAGGAAGGAAAGAAGGAAGAGCATGTCAAACAAGTATGAGACATTTCCACCCAGAGTTGTAGTTATCAACCTTCCACTGAAGACATAAAGATGTAAATCATACGAAGATTAAAGTTTCCCCTTACTGGTTATATAGTACCATATATGGAGGTTATGCCAGAAGTATCCAGTAAAAGCAAGATTTTATTTTGTTTCTGTTCACATAGCCTCTGTTGGGAAGAAAGGTTGAGTGCTGGGCCATGCTCAAGCAAGTCTTTTCTAATCAAATCTGTGGCCATTTGGTGTCAACATAGCATCATACACACAGTAGAGGGAATTCATCCCCCCCTTCACTGCTCTTATGCACTGAAAGGACACAGGACGGGGTTGTGGGATCAAGCTGGCTAGCTTCACACTCCTGCTGCCAATGCACATGCTTGGGCACACCCTGTCAAGCTCTGAGTTTGGTGGTCATTCTGCGGCTATTCTGTATGCATAGCACTTATTCACAGGTGGGGAATTCCTGAATGGTCCTGAATTTCCTGCTTTGCTGGTCAGCAGGGGTCACGGCCACAGCATGCACTGATGGAGAGAGAGCAGTGCTAGCCACACCCTCTCTTGTGCATACAGCATGTAATGAGGCTTGTGTGAATCCCCCCAATATGCAAATACTATGTACAGTATGTTACAAGAATAAGAGGATTCTTGGTTATTCATTTTGATGGCCTGGATTCTTTAATACTGGGGGGGATGTAGCTTTAGACATGAAGTCCGCTGAGCCTGAACTTGCCTCTATCTCTCGTTAAACTGTAAATGCACCGTTATGGACTTGCCTCCACTGCCTACAGAGGTGATGCAACCATTAAATAATTTGAACATCCTTGATTAATCATATTAAGTTCTGTTGTTCTCTAATCTGCAAGACACACCAAGTGATTTTATTATTTCAGAGAACATGTTATTTAGATAAGTGAATAGATTGAAGCATTGGACAGATAAATTCAATTACACACACACACATTCTTTCTCTCTTTCCCCTACTGAAGTATATTAAAGAACACATTAGCAAATCCACAACAAATTATTGGTACAGTACTAAGCAAAAGAGAGCCACTGTGTTAATAGGAGATGCGCACACAGGCAAGCCCCACACCCTCTCTGAACCACATCAGAGACTTTGGAAAAGTACTTTGATTCCTGTGTTTGAACATGGAACTGAGCAACACTGAAAAGAACACTTTAAGCTGCCAACTACTCAAAAATTGGCAGCCATTTAATAATTTGTTTGTACCCACTGACTATAAGTGGGACCTGTAATCAAATGGCAGTGTGAAGTCTTCCTCCTCAGTGCACAAGTCTGTTGGACATACCCTCTAACATGACACTTTGTTCCAATTTCCTTCCACCTAGTTCTCCATCATTCCTCTCCCCACAAAGTCAGTGGCAACTAAGCATGCTGACTGGGCAGTTTTTTAATATTCTCCCCCCCCCCCCGCCCCCGATTACTGATATCTCCCTCTTGTGCGACATAAGTGACATTCACTCTTGAACTTTGAAAATATAGGAAATATTTATATAGGAATATATATGACACATACAATATATCATAATATATAATGCATCTATCTATCTATCTATCTAGGTGGCGCTGTGGTCTAAACCACTGAGCCTCTTGGGCTTGCTGATCAGAAGGTCGGCGGTTTGAATCCCTGTGACAGGGTGAGCTCCTGTTGCTTGGTCCCAGCTCCTGCCAACCTAGCAGTTCGAAAGCAAATAGATAAATGGGTACTGCTCCGGTGGGAAGGTAAACGATGTTTCCGTGTGCTGCTCTGGTTTTGCCAGAAGCAGCTTAGTCATGCTGGCCACATGACCCAGAAAAACTGTCTGCAGACAAACGCCGGCTCCTTCGGCCAGTAAAGCAAGATGAGCGCCGCAACCCCAGAGTCGTCTGCGACTGGACTTAACGGTCAGGGGTCCCTTTACCTACCTACCTATCTATCTATCTATCTATCTAGACAGATAAAATAATAGAATAGAATTGTAGAGTTGGAAAATTATCCATTGATACCCTTCAAAATGAAATGTTTCCAAGGCAGCTTAAAATATAGACTATAATAAAGCCATTAAAAGGAACCTAATAAAATACATCAAGGCAGAATGCTTTTCAAACCAAATTTAAGAGCCATTAAGCATTGATCCCCACAATAACAAAGTCAAGGAGTTGAGAGCCAAAATGGGGCCACCACAGAGAAAAGAGGGAGGTATTGCCCTGCTTGAGGGAACCATGAAATATAATGATATATATTTCCTAAATTAGGAGGCAACACTCCCCCCAGCCCCCCAACAAGAAACAGCCTTATGAGGATAAGTATGTGCCATGCCATAGCTATGAAATGTTGAGTTTCAATTGAAAAAGAAGCTCAGAAAAACAAAGTCGGGGGCAGAGCAGAATCCACGTTCTGTTTGGAAGGAATGGCTTTCTGGAACTCTGAACAGGAACACTTCCGTAGGAATACACGGAAACATTTTGCTGCATGCCCCACTGATCAGGCTTAATCATAAAAAGCCTTGCTGTTGATTCCCTGATTTAGTACCCCTTGCCCCTCATGCTAAAACTCACCGTGGAGAGGGCAGGGAAGACAGGAACAATACTGGCACCTCTCTTCCCTGCCCCCCCCCCCCAGGAAGGCAAATATCAGATGGATGGGTGATTTAAGAATGCTACACATGGAAGGAAGTCTTTCTCCAGAGCTGTATCCCTATAATGCACTTCCTATATGCCTATTTCCATGCATACTGTATGTGTTCCTTGATATTCTGACCAGGCACACTCACCTTTTTGAGTCTCCTGGTACTCATTAATTTCTCACTAGGCTCATTCACTTGGTCACACAAAAATTCACATGAACCATCTTTGACTTCATCCATGGACAAATTGTCACCACCTAGAAACCAAGGTCATTCAAAACAGCAGTGAATAATCTGGAAAAAGGAATAAGATTAGATGCAGCACTGTACATAAAAAAAACACAATTTTTGTAGAATGGACATTTTTCAAAATGTGACTGATGCGACTCTTTCAAGCTGTGTAGAATTAAATGCCATGCTATTACAAACTTTCCATTTGCACCAGCCTTTCAAAGACCCCCCCTCTCCCATGCTGTTCTGGGGGTTCTCCCACCCCCCAAGTCAATTTCAAGGGGTGAAGGGGTGCACAGAGGAGGGAAGAGCTTCCATTGACAGGGCTCCTTAGGTGAATCCCACCCTGGACCTCCCTCCAAACATATGGGGTTTCCCAATATTATGTAAATTATTTTCATCTTACAGTCTACTATTTTAAGCACAAAATATTTGAAACAAATAGGTGAACCCATTGCTGTTGGTTAAAATGTGGCAAGTTTAATAATGTCATTAATGAAAATTATATTTCAATATAATTTAGATTGTTTACAGTACAATCCTATTTCTGTCTCCTCAGAAGTAAGCCCCTTTGAGTTCATATGGACTTACTCCCAGGTGAGTGTGCACAGGACTGCAGCCTTAATGTTGTCTTTTACTTTGCTATATAGACATTGTATATACCATATTTGGTATATACAGTATTCATTTAGTACAAACACACTTTCATAAAGCAATTGCGAACTTTTCCATATTATTTTTTCCTGTATAGGTAAAGGTAAAGGGACCCCTGACCATTAGGTCCAGTCGTGGCAGACTCTGGGGTTGCGGCACTCATCTCGCTTTATTGGCCGAGGGAGCCAGCATACAGCTTCCGGGTCATGTGGCCAGCAAGACTAAGCCGCTTCTGGTGAACGAGAGCAACGCATGGAAACGCCGTTTACCTTCACGCCAGACTCTACTTGCACTTTGACCTGCTGTTGAACTGCTAGGTTGGCAGGAGCAGGGACTGAGCAATGGGAGCTCACCCCGTCACGGGGATTCGAACCGCCGACCTTCTGATTGGCAAGTCCTAGGCTCTGTGGTTTAACCCACAGCACCACCCGCGTTCCTATATATTTTCCTGTATATTCACCCACAATTCAAGTGTTCCACAATGCAAATGGTATATTTAAGAAAAGCTGATATTCAAGACACCTGTCATCTTTTAATACCAGCGATGATACTAGATAAAAATGAAATATGAACTTCGACTGTATGCATTTTTCTCTTGGCAAAAAAGTAAGTTTCAGAGCTACTGATATTAAATCTGTGTTTGCATCAATTAGGATAAAGTACAGACTGATGCCACTGAAGTCTCCTTCAAGATGTTCTAGTCCCTAAGCAAAGTTACTTTGTCAATTTTTTTGAGCCAGATTGTGGGTACAAAACCTTATTTTGCTAGATTTTTTTTTACCATACACATTCATGCTTCCTAAGAGGCAAGACCCTTTTAGAGTAAGCTCCAGATCCATATACTGGGTTCCTCCTGTATTCTTTGGATTCTAGCCATAGCATTTATTGCCTAGATATCAAGTTTAACTTTTAGCCTTGCCGATTATGAATGTACATGCATTCAGTTGCCCACTAATTCAGGAAACTGTATCATTTGAGGTGAAATGTTTACGACTTTGTAATCAGCGGTTATAGAAACTCCCTGAACATACATTAATGCATTTTCAGGAGTCTACAAATACATCACCGGGGCCTACTGTAAACTTAACTTGAACACCCAGCAGAGAACGTTTCTAGTTAGCATACTTTACTGGAGAAGTATTAAGTCTTGTAATACAGGGTGGTAGAAAATATCTCTTTCAAAATGGAATGAGGCTGGGGCTTATGCAGAACATGGTCAAGTCCTGGGTTGCATGAAGAGGATTGCTAGAAGCACCCATTTCCAGTTGCTTCTCCCCTAAAAAATGTTCAGGAACCAAGGCTTTTGGGGGGCTTTGTAGAGCAGGAAGAGAGAAAGCCAAGTTTTACTAATAGAAACTCACTTTGCACTTCATTCTTGAAATAGCAACTTCCATGTGCAACCCCCCATGAACGTTTTTATTACCGCTCACCTTGTGAGTTTGAAACAAGGACAGAATGGGAGGTTAACCCTAAATACGAGAGATTTAGATCATCTCAAATATTGGTCTTCAGGCCTGATCCAAGGTGGGTCACAGCAGAAGCACTATCACCATTCAAATATATGGTAAACTATTAAGAAATAGGTCCCCAAATGCATGTTTAGGTTAAAGGTGGATCCTGAGTCTGAAATGGTTGAAAATTCACAAATTAGAAGTTCTAGGACATAAATGAGGCAGGGTAGGGTTCACTGGATAGTGGAAAAAGCAGCACTTATCAACAGCATTTGATAGCAGTAGTATGGCACTTGGTATGGATTTATTACTTATTTTTTGAACAATATCCTTAGTTTGCTGCTACATAACAACAGTCTTGTTGCACCTTAAAAATGAAGAAATTATGGCATATGCTTTTGTGGGCTCGAGACTATTTTTATATCTGAGTGACATTTCTATATTTTCACAAGACTGAAAGATTTCTACCCTATACTTGCATATGTTTAAGGGGACTCAGCCTGCAAAAGCTTATGCCATATTATATTTCCTCATCTTCAAGGTGCCAAAGACAATGGTAACCCCAAAGAGAACCATCAGACAGAGATCCAAATAGCTGCAGATGCATATATGATTAACAACCTTTCTACAGTTCCCTGAGCTGCCTGAAAAAGCTAAGAAACTCCCCTTCTGCATATAAGCGATATCTGATTTAGTGTAAAATGTTGCAGCAAAGTGATGGAGCCATGGTGAATCCATGAAAGTGTCTGGTTATATGCAGAGGGCTCTGGTTTATTAAGCTATGCATGCCTCAGTTAAATACCCACGAGGAGGGGCTGTGGGACAAACCCCTCCCATACAATCTGGAGCTTGTGGTTTTACTTAAGTAGTATGGGATGAAAATGCTGCACCGTAGCTCCAATGCTAATAGATTATCATTAGGAAAGGCCTGTACATACATTTGTGAACCAACTCTAAGAAATACTGGATGCGTTTCATTGTATGGTCAAATGATCAAATGTTTATTTAGCATGTTTATTTAACTTGAATTTAGCAAATAAAGATGTAACTTTGAAAGTAGTTCTGTATTACATTTGCAATTGGCATCCATTCATTGTTCTACCGCACATCACTGCTGAAAAATTTGCATTCAGTTCAGACATTAAGAGGAAGGCAGGGTTGTTATTTTCTCCATGCAATGATCAAATTATTCACTCCAAATGTGAGATTTGAATTCTGGCTGATCGCTGACTTCAGAAATCAACACAATGAGGTTTACTTAGAATACATGTAAAGCAATCTCTCATAGCCTGAGCAAGTTTTCTCAGAAGTAAATTCCACTAGCGCCAGTGAAGTATACTTCTTAAACTGGCAATCCCATATAAACATACTTGGGAGCAAGACCCACTGAACTGAACAACACTTGTAATAAATAGAAGACGCTGACTTTTTTAAAAAAGCTTGTTCTTTACTAGAATAAATGAATTATTTTACATTTAGTACATTCTTAAATCACTATCTACATCACAGAAACTGAGAGACAAAAGCAATAGATAAACCTGCTTTGAGAATCAAGTAATCTTTGCTGAAAATCTGAAATTGTATTCATTACATATGCCACATTTTTAATAATCATATACATACATTTTTAATCCGTAATAATTCTGTTCAGGGGTTCTTTTTAAAAATTCAATTCACAAAAACACATGTAACTGCATATGATTCATTTTCACCAGTTTACCCCCACTTTCACTTGACTAAACAAGACTTCCCATACACAAGAGTGTATATGGACTATACATTGTATTTTGCTTGAAATTATTGAAGTATGCAAGCCCTAAACATTAAATCCTATTTAACATAAAACACATGACCACAAAACAACTTCCACTCACCCAAGCATCAAGACCTTAAAATCTCAGTAATTCAAAGAATGTGATTCTTACAATAATATAATATACAGTAAATAATATACTTAGGAAGTCAAATGCTGAAGATTCCCCATGATGTATGTATCTTTTAAAAAATGGTACCTGCCAAATTTGGTACAGTAATTCGGATTTCTACCATTCAAGAACTCTTGGTAGCATGAGATTTTATGAGAAATTGATTCCACTTTGAAAAACACATTAACTTCATGTAGACAGCAAAACCTCACGGAACCTGCAGAAAGCTCCAGGGGCACAATACTGATGCATCCAAATCCCGCCCCCTATTTTGTTGGAGGGTCCACAGGATCAGGCCCTATTTCTGTGCCAG